>NC_135812.1:64868370-65168370 GCF_964213995.1 Mustelus asterias | reverse complement strand
GCTGATGGTTTTATATTTTTTGAGGGTCTGTCGTGATACCCTGTCTTCAAATGATGTGCTCCAGAAATTTCATGGTGGTTTTTGGAGAATTCACCTTTCTCGTTTAAAGAAACATGCCTCTTTAGAGCCTTGAGATTCTCCTAAACCCTGTGGTCATGCACCTTTCTTGTGGACCCATGGATAAGGATGTTATCCATGTGACAAATGACCCCTTGTTTACCTTCCAAGATACTGTACATGACAAACTTGAATATCTCTGGAGCTGATGAGATGTCGAAAGGAAGCAGTTAAAACAAAAGCAGCCAAGTGGCCTGGTAAAGGTTGTTAGCAATGTGGGCTTCTGGTCAAGGGATATTTGTCAAAATCCACTATTAGCGTCAAGTTTGGTGAAGAGGATGATGTTGACAAGCTGTCGTCCACTGACGCCATTGTGTGGACATCCCTCTGGGCTGCTTTGTTTAATTGTGTGAGATCAACACAAAGCCAGATAGCTAACCTGGTGTTTTGGACACTGTTTATCCCATAGTGAAGCACCTCCCAGTCCCCTGAACCACCCCATCTCCCTGACTACCCTCCTAACCCCTCAACTATGCTCCTGCACCCTCAACTACACTTCCCCAACTTGCCATGTCAGGTCAGGTTAGGGCAAGGCTGGAGGGGGGGTCAGGGGGTAGTTGGGGGGGTTGAGGGTCAGTTGGACAGTTACCTAGGAGCTGGACTAGCAGTATTCTGTCTCACATTTCCTGCGTAACTATCCAGGTAAGAAAGTCAGAACTGACCAAAGTCTCTGATTCTAACTCAGAGTTGGAAACTTTTGCGGAGGGTCCTGGGGAACAGTGGATTTGCCCATTGGAAGTTCAAACTTCCGAGACAATTTCCATGGAGTCCTTGCATTGGGTCTCCTGAAAACTTCACAGCCCATCATCCGGGCTATGTCCGGTCTCCAACTTTTGGATAGATTTCAAGGTTGTGTAGAAGTTGCAAAAGAGATTTCTTAGAAAGTAACCGGGAATGAGGGACTTTAGTTAAGTTGAAAGACTGGAGAAACTGAAGGTGTTCCCCTGAGAAAGTTAGGATGCTATTTGCTGGCGATGTTCAAAATCATGAATGGTTTTGGTAGAATAAATAAACGTAAACTATTTCCACTGGCAGTAGTATGGTAACATATTCAAGGTGATTAGAAGTGACAGAAAGGAACTTCATTTTGTATACTGTGTGGTTGTGGTCTGGAATTCATTGCCTGGAAGGGTGATGGAAGAAGATTCAATAGTTACTTTCGAAAGCGAATTGATAAAATACTTGATGCAAAAAATAATGCAGGGAAATTCAGAAAGAGCAGAGTTATGGAACCGAGTTAATAACTCCACCAAAGTGCCAGTGCAGAGGCAATGGGCCAAATGGGCTCCTCCTTTGCTGCACCATACTATGATACTGTCTTCATGACTAGCAGTCACTGTTCTAGCCAACTTTCAGTAATGCACTAATATTGTACATTTTACACTCCGAATCTCGCTGAAAAGAGAGACACGTTCCTGAAGTATTTCATCTTGCACTCATCAGGACAAATTCAAGAGTACCAAATTTCAAACAATCACGACAACTTATTCTGCAATAGAAAAGGTTGCTGATTGGTTGCCAAGTCCACTTTGATAGCCTGTGGTGTTGCAGCAGAGAAAACAATACAAAACAATCGGCTTCCCAAGTTGCCGGGTAATTCAAAAAAGGAGCAAGGCCTGAACAAGTTCCTTTTGTTTGCAGAGGAACAGTCACTGCTTATGAATGCATGTCACTTCAAGTAAGGCAAATGAGCCACATTAAAATCTCAACTTAAATTGGATGCTAGCAAAAAGTTTTTGGCTGTAATTCTCTGGCTGTTCACGCCAGTGGGATTCTCCAGTCCCGCAGACAGCGCACCCCGGCCCGTGGGTTTCCCAATGGGAATTACCATTGATAGCAGCAGGGCCAGGGAATCCCGCCACTCGCAAACAACGAACCACCTCCCGCTGACAGGAAACACGTGACTGGGGTGCAGGAGAATCCCGGCCTGCCGATCTATAGGTGAGTTTCTATACTCACAACAACCGAAATATAGGAAGCACTAACCAGGAAGCACGATCTCTAAATTGATGACCAGGCAAATGCCCCAATGAAGGAGTATCTATTTATTTTGATAGCCATCCAATGTGCTTGGAACCGACCCAAACTTTAGGACTTACAGCAATGCCTTTTAACACATATCACTGTTCAGAGAAAAGTCCTTTTATGGAATGATTAGCTCAAATGATCTGAAACTGAGGGTCCAAAATAGAAAAAAAAATTGTTGAAGGTTGCGAAGCAAATGTTTATGCTCTGCAAAATCTGGCGCCAAACTGTGCCATCTGTTATTTTGCAGTGACTCAGTTTAACATGCCTAATTATACACTGAACTTCTAAATGTTAATAAAAACAGAATTATTACTCATCTTTTTTTTTGTTTCCCTCAGCTTTTTGCTACTGCCAAAACGAGACAACTGCCCGCACCACTCCTCAAGGTTCAAAGATTGGCTCCAATCACTGCGGTTACCTCTTACTGCAGAGGGGGGGGGTTTCTCCCAATTTCTGATGGCCCTTACCACCCTGTTGTCCACCTTTATAGGTTCCTGACCTGCATTTCATCCTGACAGTGGGATTGGGCTCTGGGAATGAAAATTTAACCCTGTGTTCACCAGTACAAATTCGTAAACTTGATTGGATCAGAATTCACCCAATTGTTTGTCATCTTCAGACTAGATTCCCATTGGAAGCTGAGGGGATGTCTTAGATTTCCAATAACTCCAACTTTCAGTGCAAAAAGCTGCAGAAAGTCTCTCTGCATGATGAAGGTGCGACCTCTACATCAAAGTCAAATATAGCAACTAACTTTTAAATACAAAAGCTACAAATGGCATTCTGAACTGGAGAGACAGAAATAGAGCCTTGAATTTATGAATCTTAACATGTCTTTGAAATTCTACACAAGAGTTTCCAATCATCCAAATTACTTTGTGGTACGGTGACTGCTGTAGGCAGAAGAATCCTGATCTCCATTCTTCTTCATAAGCTAATGAGAATTGCCAGAGGGAGGGTGGGTGAAAACTCAACTAACAGTAAGCACAAGATAGATCTGTTTGAGAAAGATCATTCACTTCACTTGAACCCATCCATCCAGAAGAAAGTACTTCAGGGCCCACCTCATAACATCTGACTGCGTCAGAAAATGCCTCTCAGGGCTTTCATCTACTATTCTGTCTGAAGGTCCACCTATCGATCAGTTGATGTGTGAAGAAGATCCTTCAGTCATCAATCCAAAATTTATCACTCATTAATCTGAATCTCAAACCCGATTGGTAGGCTTTGAAGGATGGGCTCTGGAAATTACCTTCACTGTAACGTTTAATATAAAGACCGCTAATGATCACCTGTCAGTTGTTCTTCAGTTCTTCCTCATAATTCAGCCCCCTTGACATAAAGGAATTCTATCAATTGCCAATAATAGTTTATTGGACATCAGGGGGAGGGTGCGGGCGGGGGTTCGGGGCTGGTACTGGGTGGGGAGGGGAGGTTAGGTCAGAGGTGTCAGTTGGGTTGTGGGGTCAGGGGTCGCTCGAGTCGGGGGGTTGTCACTGAGGTTGGAGGATGTCGTTCGGGTCAAGGTGAGTTGCAGTTCAGGTCGGGGGGGGGGAGGTTTGGGTCAGGAGGGGGATGGGTCAGGCCCAGTTGGATCATGGGGACTAGGTCGAAGCAGGGGAGTGGGGCTGGGATATACCACGGTGCTTGATTTGGGGGTGGAGTGGTGTATGGGATGTTTCCTGGAGGGGTCAGGGTGTGAGGGGTGAGTGTGGGGTGTGGGATGTGGGGGTGGTGGTGTCCCATGCAGAGCTGGGTCTGGATATTTATATAGTTACTCTGAATTTAGAGGTGCCTTTTTCTCCTTCAGACTCTTTCAGAGTAATTATCACGGTAAAACTAACAGAACCATCTGAAGTCAACAATTTAATTTGCGTCTGTTGGATGGTTTTAAAGTTTTTAAAATGTTTATTTATTAGTGTCACAAGCAAGCTTACATTAACACCGCAATGAAGTTACTGTGAAAACCCCCATTGGGTTCCCAGCCCAATGCAATTGTCCAGGGGATGTTAGCACTTGTGGACTATTGCTGGCTAAATCCTTATCTGGGAATTTCCGAGAGATACCCCAGTGGATTTTTGGCATACCCCCACATCCAATGCTGGGGAACCAGGAAATAATGGCCCATGTATTCAGAGGAGTAGGCCACTCAGCCCAACAAACCTGCTCCGCCATTCAATACAATCATTGCTGATCTCTTTTTTAAACTCAACGCCACATTCTGCCTAACCCAATAACCTTTCACCCCCACGCTTATCAAAAACCTATCGACCTCTGTCTTAAAGATATCCAAAGATTCTTTTGAGGAAGAGAATTCCAAGGCCTCACAAAATGTCTCCCCGATTCCTGTCTTAACTGGGCGACTCCTTGTACTTGTATGGCACCTTTCATGACCACCAGACATCTCAAAGTGCTTTACAGCCAAGAAAGTCATTTTTAAAGTGTAGTCACTATTTCAATACAGGAAATACAGCAGGCAATTTTCACTCAGCAAATTCCCACAACAGCAATGTGAGAATGACAGATAATCTGTTTTTTTTTGGGATGTTGATTAAGGAATAGGTATTTTCCAGGACATGGGGTGGCGGCGGGGGGGGGGGGATAATTATTTTTCAGAATAATGCTATGGGATCTTTTACCTCCAACTGAGTATGCATATTAGGTTTTGGCTCAGTGTCTCACCTGAAATACTGCACCTCCAACAGTGCCATGTGCTCTCAGTATTGCACTGGAGTGTCAGCCTTGGTTTTTGTGCTGAAGCCTTGAGCTGGAGTGGGACATGAACTCAGAACTTTATGATTTAGAGATTGGCGTGCCACCAAAGCTGATATTAAAAAAACAAAAATAGCAAAAAGCAAGAATGCATGAAGGCTTCCAAGCTACTTAAAGCCCTCAATCCAGAGTGTTGACACTTTTTACCGTTTCTGGTCATCTTGGGGTGGCTTTGACAGAAGTTTGAATGAATTGGGTTTCCTACCTTCACAGTTTCTGATTTTCCCTCTTATTCCCACTCTGCATCACGCACAATTCCCTCATTCTAAAGATAAACAGGTGGCAGTCCAAAATTGCCCGAGACTGATGCTTTATAAATGATGTTGCATCTGTGCATTTAAGTGAATTAAGTGAGAATCCTCCCCAGAGAAGCTTTAGGAATGTGAATCAGAGTTAAAACTGGCTTTGTGACCGATTATATTCAAAGTGGTCGCATAGAAATTTATGTGCATCAGCTCCAAAGCAGAACGACATTTCTACACCTTTGGGGATTACTTAACGTGGAGACGCTGAACTAACAACAATGTGTTTAATAACTGACTAATAAAAATTTAAATAAGTTGTGTTCTGTCAAGAATGTGGAATGGTTTTGTTTTACTAATCGGCAGTGATTGTATACAGTTCTAACTGTTTTTGCACTTACAGTTGCCCACAGACTTTCTGCAGCTTTTTGCACTTAAAGTTGGAGTTATTGGAAATCTGAAACAGCCCCTCAGCTTCCAATGGGAATCTAGTATGAAGACGACAAACAATTGTGTGAATTCTTATCCAATCCAGAATTTGTACTGGTAAACATAGGGTTCAAGTTTCATTCCCAGAGCCCGGTTCCACTGTCAGGATGAAATGCAAGTCAAGAACCCACAAAGGTGGGCAACAGAGTGGTAAAGGCTATCAGAAATTGGCGAAAACCCCCCCACAGTAAGAGGCAACCGCAGTGATTGGAGGCAATCTTTGAAGCGCATCTTTCAAATAGATCAAAGATCCTGGATTTGATGTCTACCTGTCATCCAGTAGGATGTTTCATGGACAGCCTCCTGATGCAACAGGTACTCCATGCGTAGAGTGAAAATCTGTTCAGAGCTGGTGACCGTGTGCTTAATTAATTCCTCAAGGGGATTCAGTGAATAGCTGCCATACTCAGATGTGTGGCCAGAAATCAGGATTGGCCACCTTTTCCAAATCGCTGAAAGGTGGCACCATGTTGGAAACTGGCATATTACTCATATTACAAATGCCAGGCAATGACTATCACCAATAAGAGACAATCTAACCACCACCCTTTGACATTCAATGGTGTTACCATCACTGAATCCCCCACTGTCAACATCCTTGGGGTTACTATTGACCAGAAACTCAGCTGGACTCACCAGATAAACACTGTGGCTGAAAGAGCAGGTCAGAGGCTAGAAATGCTGCGGCGAATAACTCACCTCCAAAGTCTACCCACCATTTACAAGGCACAAGTCAGGAGTGTGATGGAATACTCTCCACTTGCTTGGATGGGTGCAGCTCCAACAACACTCAAGAGGCTTGACACCATCCAGGACAAAGCAGCCCGTTTGATTGGCACCACATCTACAAACATCCATTCCTTCCACCACCGACACTCAGTAGCAGCAGTGTGTACTATCTCCAAGATGCACTGCAGCAATTCACCGAAGATCCCTAGACAGCACCTTCCAAACGCACGATCACTTCCAACTAGAAGGACAAGGGCAGCAGATAAATGGGGAGACCACCACCTGCAAGTTCCCTCCAAGCCACTCACCGTCCTGACTTAGAAATATTTCTGATGTGGAGATGCCGGCGTTGGACTGGGGTAAACACAGTAAGAGTTTTAACAACACCAGGTTAAAGTCCAACTGGTTTATTTGATAGGAAATGCCATTAGCTTTCGGAGCGCTGCTCCTTCGTCAGATGGAGTGGATATCTGCTCACAAATATTGGAAATATTTCGCCATTCCTTCGCAGTCGCTGGGTCAAAATCCTGGAATTCCCTCCCTAACAGCATTGTGGGTCAATCCACATAAAATGGATGCAGCGATTCAAGAAGGCAGCTCACCACCACCTTCTCAAGGGCAACTAGGGATGGGCAAAAAATGCTGGCCAGCGAGCGACACCCATGTCCCACGAATGAATAAAATTAAGGAAGCAAAAGTGTAGCCATATGCCTGTAGTCGCATCTCTTCAGCCAAAAGAGAATTTAGTCTGCACAATTTGTTTAAAACATAAAATGAGTCATAGAATTATACATGAAAAGTGAAATTTGAGGGGATGGGGGGAAGATTAAGAAATGCATATAGAGATAGAGATCAAAGCAAATAAAAAATATCAAACTGTTTTAATTTATTAAAATTTCCAGTAATAATTACAAATGGAGGGAATGAGATTCCACTCCTGTAAGAGTACAATTTCAATGCCAGATAGGCTGCTCATAGTAACTAAGATTTATCAAACTTTAAAAATTCACTTAAACTTTAAAGGCAAGACCCAACTTTTCCTGATGTGCTGAGTGGCTAACTAATCGCGAAGTTCCATAAGCTTATATTGTTGTATGTATTTGAATACAGAGTCCCTCAGCATGTTCCAGTACGGAGGAACAGGGCAATGTGGGCAGCAGCTTTCCAATTAATAGTGGATGTGCAGGCACTGGAAGTTTCCGTCTGATTTATTCCTTGATGCGCGATTAATCCACTCGGGAGGCTAGATCGTACCCGGGAATAAAGGCTTTTATTCGCAACAAGAATAGAGCATACTGCTTAACAATACTATCCCAGACTAAGGGTCACTAGGAAGTGACAGTGACCTTTATACTCCTGTAAGAAGGCGGAGCCAAACGGAGTGTACCACAGAACAATGCTAACAGGTGGAACACCCCAACCCTAACCCCAACAGTAACAAGAGTAACATATGTACAAGTACCCATAGTGGTAACCATCTATGATTCAGTACCCATAGTGGTAACCATCTATGGTTCACCACATTCCTTAACAACAGTCACCTCTGGTAGCCTCACCATTATTCCTACCGCAAAGTCCTGGATGTTAATTCGTCTCACTTCTATTGTAGATGATGACTTGTAAAAAGTAGACATAGAAACCACAGAAGAATATTGGAGTGAATTATAGCAGTATGGTTTCAATTGGTGCTGATGGTGAAGATTCCACTTTAACGAAAAACTGAACTGAACTGAAAGCATTTGTGATCATTATTTTACCAAGCCAGTCCCACCCATAAAACTGGCCACATCCCCAAGTTGAGTTAATCAATATTGTGAGTTTCTTCTCATTGCATCTGTTTGGGGGCCCTTGAGGCTGCTCTGACCATTAAGCTACTCTTTTTAGGTGCAATAACACTATAAGCGCCTCTTAAAAACCTTTGGATGATACTCTGTTCAACATACTGTGAAAAAACTAAAATACATTCCTTAGTTTGATGTTTGGAAGTCGGGCTAGTTCCTGATGGATCTCAGGCCTCCAGTGCATGTGCCAGCCAGGAATTAGCCAAATAGCTGTTTGTCTTTTTTGTGTTCCTCAGGCTGAGGGCCGGCCCTGTGCGCCTGTGCAGAAGACAAACTGAACGACGGCACAAAAGTAGGTCAGATAGCCTGATATAGAGTGCCATTTCTCATAGATGTCCCAGGGAGCCAGACATTAGAGGGGGACAGCGAGACGTTCCCAAACAACGGGTGCAGCAAAAAAGGACTCAGTGAGAGGTCCCAAAAGGAAAGTCTAGACAAGGGACAGAAAATGTTCTTTATGTGAAGTTAAAGAAAGGAGCAGAGTAAAAATTCAAGAAAGAAAGGTCAGGAGCAGACTCTAAGCAAAGTGGGCATGGGAGGAGCCCTGAGATTTGAGAAGGTGCTAGGGTGGCACAGTGGCTGCTGTGCTGTGACTGCTGCCTCACAGTGCCAGGGACCCGGGTTCGATTCCCGGCTTGGGTCACTGTCTGTGCAGAGACTGTATGTTCTTCCCATGTCTGCGTGGGTTTCCTCTGGGTGCTCCCACCGTCTGAAAGATATGCTGGTTAGGTGCATTGGCCATGCTAAATTCTCCCTCAGTGTACCCGAACAGACACCGGAGTGTGGCGACTAGGGGATTTTCACAGTAACTTCATTGCAGTGTTAATGTAAGCCTACTTGTGACACTAATAAATGTTAAGGTGGTAGCCATGATGGAGCAGGCCCAAGGGACTGTCTGGTCAATTCCTGCCCCTTTATCTTACGTCCTTCACTGAGTGGCTTGTTAGGTCACTTCAAAGGGCAGTTCAGAGTCAATCACAATGGTGTGGAAGTGCAGCCACATACACGCTAGAGAATAGCGGCTGTCCTTTCTTAAAACACATGATCTAACCAGTTAGGTTTTTACAGTATTCCAACAACATCATGGTTACCTTCACTGATGTCAACTTTTTATCACTTCCAGATGGGAAGAGTAATGTGAAGTGATGCCTTGGTTAACGAGTGGCAAACTAATAAAAACTGAGACACAGCATGAAATTACTTGTTTTGTAAGTTGTCTTAACTCTGTAATGTAGGTATAATTTCCGGTGCTTGGAGTAAAAAGAAATTTAGGGTACATGCACATTAGAACAATTCCAATATTAGGTTGAAAACAATTCCATTCCAGTAGATATTGCCTCACCTTGCTTATTTTCTCATATCTTCTTGTGCTTTTTATTTTTTCAAGGGATATGGGTGTTGCTCCAGGGTCAGTATTTATTGTCCATCCCCTATTGCCCTCGAGAAGATACTGGTAAGCAGCCTCCTTGAATTGCTGTATTTTGTGTGGTTTAGATATACCCACAGTGCTATTAAGCAGTATGTTCCAGGATTTTAACTGAGCGACGATGACGGAACAGTGATATTTTTCCAAGTCAGGCTGGTGAGTTGCTCAATTGGAATTGGCAGGTGGTGGTGTCTACTGCCATTGTGCTTTTGAGTGGCGGAGATCACAAGTTTGTGAGGTATTCTCAAAGAAGCCTTGGTGAGTTTCTGAACACGGTTAATGTTACACACAGCAGCCACTGTGTGTTGTGGTAGACACAGTAAGAAGTCTCACAACACCAGGTTAAAGTCCAACAGGTTTATTTGGTAGCAAATACCATAAGCTTTCAGAGCACTGCTCCTTCATCAGATGGAGTGGAAATGTGCTCTCAAACAGTGCACAGAGACACAAAATCAAGTTACAGAATACTGATTAGAATGCGAATCCCTACAGCCAGCCAGGTCTTAAAGGTACAGACAATGTGGGTGGAGGGAGCATTAAACACAGGTTAAAGAGATGTGTATTGTCTCTAGACAGAACAGCTCGTGAGATTCTGCAAGTCCAGGAGGCAAGCTGTGGAGGTTACTGATAATGTGACATAAATCCAACATCCCAGTTTAGGACGTCCTCATGTGTGCGGAACTTGGCTATCAGTTTCTGCTCAGCGACTGTTGTGGTGGAGGCAGTGAATGCACGAGGAGGTGGATGGTCAGATGATCAAACGATGTTATAGCCAAATAGGAGAAAGGATCAATACACGACATTAAATACAGATTATGAAATTAAATCAATGCACTAAATGGAGTGTCGGGCAAAATGAATGCAATCAATAAACCATTGTTCTCCCTTTCTCTTAAAAAAAATTATATTTTATCCACACAGTGAACAACTAGATATATACGTTACAAACACAATGGGTGGGATTTTACAACCTTGCTCGGGTGAGACTCGTAAAATCCCAATGGAGGCCAACGGAGAATTCCGTTCTGCGAGCCTCGGGACATGCGAGGCGCTAAAATTCCAGCCAATAACTTTGACACACATGTTGTGAGTTTATATCAAAAATTATGCCTGTGAGATATAATATCGTTTGCAGTACCTATTGAACTGGCAATGACGATAACACAGGCATTCCTTATCGTAACTTGCAGGATAACATTTCATTGTGAGGCCCTTCTGACTTTAATCATTCATCATCATTTTGATAGAAACTATCCTTAATTCCTATGGGACTTGAAGTATGATAGATTCCCTGTGATCGTGTGCCTCTGTCATTGTAGCGCAACCACAAAACCTTTGACACCGTTCACATAGACCAGCCTAAGATTAAGTGGGGCTGCTTGACACTGGCAAAGATCACCAACCTTTGTCAAGTTTGTATGGTTTAGCTTGAGCATGTTCAGCAAAGCATGTTTATGCTGCCAGGGTGTCAGCTGTGGCTCAGTGTTCTTGCTCCTGCCTCTGACTTGGAAGGTTGTGGCCTCAATCCCAGCCCAGAAAGCTGAACAAACAATCTGTGTTGAGATTTCAGTGCGATGCTGAGGGAGGTGCTGACAGTCTTTCAGATAAAAGTCATTTCAGAAAGCAGAATTAGACTCAGGTTCTCCCCCAACTAACACTTCCCATAGACTATGTATAAGCATATGAATTAGGCGCAGGAGTACACCACTCGGTCCCTCGAGCCTGCTCCACTACTCAATAAGATTATGAGGTAGAGATGCCGGTGTTGGACTGGGGTAAGCACAGTAAGAAGTCTCACAACACCAGGTTAAAGTCCAATGGGTTTATTTGGAATCACGAGCTTTTGGAGCGCTGCTCCACTCATCTGATGAAGGAGCAGCACTCTGAAAACTCGTGATTTCAAATAAACCTGTTGGACTTTAACCTGGTGTTGTGAGACTTCTTACTGTGCCAAATTAGATCATGGTTGATCTCATTGTAACTTCAACCCTACATTCTTGCCTACCCCGATAACCTTTTACCCCTCATTAATCAAGAATCTATCTAGTCCTACCTTAAAAATGTTCAAAGGTTCTGCTTTCACTGTCTTTTGAGGAAGAGAGTTCCAGGGACTCACAACCCTCAGACAAAAAAATCCTCCTCATCTCTGTCTTAAATGAGCAACCGCTTATTTTTAAACAGTGACTCCTAATTCTAGATTCTCCGACAAGAGGAAACATCCTCTCCACATCCACCCTTTCAATACCCCTCAGGATCTTAAAGGATTCAATCAAGTCGCCTCTTACTCTTCTAATCTCCAGTGGATACAAACCTAATCTCTTCAACCTTTCCTTATAAGACAATCCGCACATTCCTGATATGAGTCTAGTAAATGTTCTCGGAACTGTTAATTTTCTGCAGTTTAATAGAGTGTTGCACGAAAGAATTGTGATCTCATTATCTCCATAAGTTTCCTTATGTAGAAAGTGAGTTTCTGTAATATTTTAAAGTTTTTAAAAGGTTAATTATTTGTCACAAGTAAGGCTTACATTAACACTGCAATGAAGTTATGAGAAATTCCCCTAGTTGCCACAGTCCAGCACCTGTTCGGGTCAACGCAGCTAACCAGCACGTCTTTCAGAATGTGGGAGGAAACCGGAGCACCCGGAGGAAACCCACACAGACACGGGGAGAATGTGCAGACTCCACACAGACAGTAACCCAAGCTGGGAATCGAACCCGGGTCCCCAGAGCTGTGAGGCAGCAGTGCTAGCCATTTTCATGAAGCATCTGGCCTCCAATTAGTTTGAGATTAATGGGAAGTGTTTTGATATCAGAATCCAAGGGTGTGTCTACACATCTTTGTGTCACTGATATTGAAAGGTGGATCATTATCAGTTTTAAATACCTAGGGGGGAATTCTCCTGTCACGCTCGCCCGCCACGGGAATTGTAGGTCCATTGACATCAGGTGGGATTCTCCGGTTTTGGGACAAGCACAGCCGGAGAATCACACCTCTCATGTTTGAAACAAGAAAGATTTTTCACCAAAGAAGGACCAAATTAAAGTGCTCCTATGGACTGTAAAAAAGCTGCTACCTGGAGCTTTCATCAATTATTAGAAAAAATATGAGGATATGGTGCAGATTGTGTCATGGTTGGTTCAAAGAAGACACTGTTTGCTGCTTTCTAATTTCAGGGGAGGCAGTAGCATCGTGGTATTATCACTAGACTAGAATCCAGAGACTCAAGGTAATGTTCTGGGGACCCAGGTTCAAATCCCACCACAACAGATAGTAAAATCTAAATTCAGTAACAATCTGGAATTAAAAGTCTAATTGTGCCCATGACTTTGTCACAAAAGCCCATCTGGTTCATTAATGCCCTTTAGGGAAGGAAATCTGCTGTCCTTACCTGGTCTGGCCTACATGACTCCAGCCACACAGCAATGTGTTTGACTTTCAAATGCCCTCTGAAACAGAGGGCAATTAGAGATGGGTATTAAATGCTGGCCCAGCCAATGATGCCCACATCCTGTAAAAGGAACAAACAAACTTACAATTTTTTCCCAGAAAGTCTGTAATCACCTTCTTATACAATGGGTCCAATTTGCTCGCTGTCTCTTCAGTTTTTGGCAGATTGGCTATTTTTCCCTAAAACAAAGGATGGAGCAGCATTTATTGTCAAGGGCAAGGATGGATTCAGCACACCTATTCTAGTTTACCTCGCCTAACTCCACCTTCCTCATCGGTTCTTTATTTCTGTCAGAGACCCCTGCTATATAACTTTCTTGCATTCTGACTGGTAGGCAGGTGCCTTGTGTTGCCTGAATTTATCATATGGTTTCCATATCCGTTTCTAGTTACTGAATGCCACTTGGCCCAAGGGGAAACAATCCTGCTTTATTTTGCATGGCGACTACCAAAGCAATGGCATTTCTACCATATCCTTAAAGTTTATTTATCAGTGTCACAAGTAAGGCTTACATTAAGAATGCAACAAAGTTACTGTGAAAATCCCCCAGTCGCCAGTTCGAGTACACTGAAGGAGAATTTAGCATGGCCAGTGCACCTAACCCGCACATCTTTCAGACTGTGGGAGGAAACCGGAGCACCTGGAGGAAACCCACGCAGACATGGGGAGAATCTGCAAACTCCACACAGACAGTGACCTAAGCCAGGAATCGAACCTGAGTCCCTGGTGCTGTGAGGCTGCAGTGCTAACCACTGTGCCAGCGTGCTGTCCCATCCGATCTAAGGTTCCTTGAAATGTTCTTCAGCTGGATGCCAACAAACCAATTTTGACCTTTTTGAATGGTTAAGTGTTGCATATTTTGTAACTTGCTGCTCTATATCAGTAGTTATATCTTACCAGGGTACATCTGTTTTATGGCATAGGAATTTTGATACCCTTCAATCCAGCTGCACTTTGAGAAAAAACACATCAACTCAGGGTTATATTTTCCATGAAGAAGATGGAATAGCCTTTCTTCACATACTTCCAGTGCTGACGCCCTTGCTTTGATTCAACAACTGTCAAACCAGTCACTTGTCTCAATGAACCAAGTGTTGCCAGTGGTCTGAGCAGAGTCTGCTGCTCATATCTGTGAGAATAGCAGCCTGGACTTAAATCCCTGGTTACAGCTCAGCCCAACATAGCCTCCCTGCCAGGTACACACTCCTGGCATTGCTTAAGCCTGAAGGAAGTTGCATGCCATTCAAGTTCCCACTTATTTGGAGCATGATTAATTATTAACTGCTGCAGAAAGAAGTTGACAATCGGAATCTGTGATAAAGCCACAACTCAACAACACAAACTCCCGTACAGAACCCATCAGAATAAATAGTTTAATTCCTATCTTGACGTGGGTTCCAATTTTTTTTCACATTCAGTGCTTACAAAGCACTCATGTTGCGTACATTACCCTGAAGGACATGAACATGCACTCTGAAGTAGTTTGATTCTTGACCTTAGCAATTTTGCAAAACAGTAAACTCTTGATATTCGTAGTGACTTGGAAATTGTATATCACTTTTTTTCTTGTTTATAACCCTTGTCCAAATATTTCAGACTGAACAACATTTGCAAGATTATTAAATGTTGCTTGGATGAAGCACTTATTGCTTCATGTCAGAAATTCGCTAATCCATATCAGACGAGGAAACAGGAATTGCAAACAAAATTCACTTTAAAACAGGTTCCCTTTCGATAACATTGCACCTGAAGGTTTTCTCTCATGTCTCATGGTCAAATTGATGAAAATGTAGCAGTTGTTTCATCCATAATGCAACGAAAAGCTTACCATAGAAACCCTACTGTGCAGAAAGAGGCCAGGCCCTCCCCTCTGGGCTATCCCTGTAACTATGTGCATTTACCATGGCTAATCCTCCTAACCTACAATTTAACCTTGCCAATCAGCTTAACCTGCATATCTTGTGTGGGAGGAAATCCACACAGACACGGGGATGAATGTGCAAACTCCAAACAGTCACGCGAGGCTGGAATTGAACCCGGGTCCCTGGCACAGTGAGATAGCAGTGCTAATCACTGTGCCAACATGCCGTATATCTATACGCGTCTTGTCCACAAAACCCTACTTCAGTTTGCCAATATTTTTGTGTTAACTTCATCCATTATAAATTTCCATTTCCACATTAAGATGAGAAACTGTAAAGTTTTCATGTTATAATAGTTGCATGTTGTACAATTAGCTGGTCTCACAAAGAGGTTCGGTGTCTTGTATGGTTGAACAAAGAACAAAGAACAAAGAAAATTACAGCACAGGAACAGGCCCTTTGGCCCTCCAAGCCTGCACCGACCACGCTGCCCGACTTAACTAAAACCCACTTCCAGGGATCATATCCCTCTATTCCCATCCTATTCATGTACTTGTCAAGACGCCCCTTTAAAGTCACTACCGTATCCGCTTCCACTACCTCCCCCGGCAACAAGTTCCAGGCACCCACTACTCTCTGTGTAAAAAATCTGCCTCGTACATCTCCTTTAAACCTTGCCCTACGCACCTTAAAGCTATGCCCCCGAGTAATTGACTCTTCTACCCTGGGAAAAAGCTTCTGACTATCCACTCTGTCCATGCCTCTCATAACCTTGTAGACTTCTATCAGGTCTCCCCTCAACCTCCGTCGCTCCAGTGAGAACAAACCAAGTTTCTCCAACCTCTCCTCATAGCTAGTGCCCTCCATGCCAGGCAACATCCTGTAAATCTTTTGTGTACCCTCTCCAAAGCCTCCACATCCTTCTGGTAGTGTGGCGACCAGAATTGAACACTATATTCCACGTGCGGCCTAACTAAGGTTCTATAAAGCTGCAACATGACTTGCCAATTTTTAAACTCAATACCCCGGCTGATGAAGGCAAGCATGCCGGATGCCTTCTTGACTACCTTCTCCACCTGCATTGCCACTTTCAGTGACCTGTGTACCTGTACACCCAGATCCCTTTGCCTATCAATACTCTTACGGGTTCTGCCATTTACTGTACATTTCCTATCTGTATTAGACCTTCCAAAATGCATTACCTCACATTTGTCCAGATTAAACTCCATCTGCCACCTCTCCGCCCAAGTCTCCAACTGATCTACATCCTGCTGTATCCTCTGATGGTCCTCATCGCTATCCGCAACTCCACCAACGTTTGTGCCATTCTGTAAACTTACTAATCAATCCAGTTACATTTTCCTCCAAATCATTTATATATATTACAAACAGCAAAGGTCCCAGCACTGATCCCTGAGGAACACCACTTATCACAGCTCTCCATTCAGAAACGCACCCTTCCACTGCTACCCTCTGTCTTCTTTGACCGAGCCAGTTTTGTATCCACCTTGCCACCTCACCTCTGATCCCATGCGACTTCACCTTCTGCACCAGTCTGCCATGAGGGACCTTGTCAAATGCCTTAAATGTTACATTACTTAAAAGGCTTTAAACATTAAATGTTTTTTGCTAACACATAACTATGAACATAAATACAGGGCATAGCCCTGCTATGAGTGAACTCCATGCTTGCTTTTAAACAGGTCTCTGTCCAGTTCACAACTGACTCTAGTCTTGGGTCATGTGTCTCTTTACATCATATTCTGGGTGGTACTGCTTCCCAGTCCCACATTGACCTTTGTGATGCCATACCCTTATACAACAATAATTGTAGCTTCTCATCAGCTTTATGTACTATATTTGCAATATCCAGTTCTTGAAAAATGTAGAGAAACTCTAATCATTTCTATTTTTTGATTCAAATTTGCAAATGTTTTGCCAGTGAATTAAAAATAGTACAAGTGCCAATCTTCATTTTTTTTTTGGTTCATGGGATGGTGAGTGTCAGCATTTGTTGCCCATACCTAATTGCCCTTGAACTGCTGGGCTATTTCAGAGGACAGTTAAATGTCCACCACATTGAAGCGGGCCTGGAGTCACAAGTAGGCCAGATCAGGTAAGGTGGGCAGATCTCCTTCCCTAAAGGATGTGAGTGAACCGAATAGTTTCATGGTCAGCTTTTAATTCAATTCAGATTTCACCATCTGGCCCGGTGTAAGTTTTAGGGCAAATCCTCCATGATTAAAGAACCCAGAGATAAGGAAAATGGCCGACTGGTTGTCAGACCACATGAATATGCAAGAGGCTGGGAATAACGAGAAGGTCAAGACAGGGATAATCTAGTCAACAGGAAACAAAGGAGAAACCATGACCAGCAGACAAGAAGTAAATAGCCCAGCAGGAAGACAATGAGAACAGAGATCATTCCATCCACAGACAACATCAATGACTCATCTCGCTGATGGGATTCCAATCAGGATGACTCAGAGAACATTTAAAAGACATTAAAATGTCAATTAAGGTTGTCGGCCCTTTTGTCCCAGTCAATCGAAACTATCAATGATCAGAAACTGTTTTTGTGGAGAGAATCACTGCTTCAGGTTTTAAAAAGGGACAAGCAAGCTTTGGTCTCTCTCTCTTTTCTCTTCGGACCAGCATGGCAGCACCCTCCACTCTCTTCTCCTGTTCCTGCCTCTCGTTCGTCTCCAGCACGCAGCCCGAAGCCCACTGAGCAATTTAAACTAGGATTGTGAGTATCCTCCGGTAATTCGCGAAGTTCCCGAGATCATCATAGTGGATGAGGCTTTGGGGAAAGGGGGGGCCTTTTGCATGCACCTTTCATAGTTTAAGACACTGGTAAACTTGTGTAAAGTAAGCATTCTCGTTGTGTCCGTTTTAGTATTCCTTCCATAGCTATAGTCTTATAGAGCATAAGGCATTGTGTGTTGTTTTCCTGGTGTTTGGTGATATTGACCTTGATGTTTTAATAATATATATATATATACCTTTGACTTCCATTGGAGTCCGTTTTGATCTTTTCAATTTCTCACCAATGATCTCTGACCAAGTCACAATATTAAATATCCCTTACCATAATTCCGGAGTCTAGAACTGAGGGTACCCTGGGCGCTTCGAAACCGCCCACTCAGGAAAGGCTGCCAGGTAGTGGATAGGCAGCAGTTTCCTTTTCTCTCTCTTGGGAGCGCTACTCTAGTGAAGTAGGCGCAAGGTGGCCGTTGTTCCATCGGCGAGAGAGAGAATCACTCGGGCACTGGTGGGGTTTGGGTAACGGAGAACCAAACCTGAGATAAGCCCACGAGTGGAGTTAAAAAGGGGATCCCGCTACACCGGTGGGATTTGAACCTGGGTCCCTAGAGAATTACCCTGGATCTCTGGTCCAGTGACAATATCAGTACAAAATCAGCTATCGTCTTCCTACATGTATGGCTTTAAAATGTAGTCTGAATTACATTTTGTGAAGATCGCCTCCTGGCGCCTTCTTAAGTTGAACAGAAGAACTTTATTTACAAGGTTGCTTCAATAGCTGCATGCTGCCTACTATCCCATAGCACACTCTTTCTAATTAGGAGAACTCCTCCCCTCAGAAAGATTCCCCGAGCTAGCTATTGATTGGTTGTTCAGAACCCTTAGTAAGACTGGCCTTAAAGTGACAGTCACCACACATATCTACTCTGGTTCAAACATCTCCAGACTGGAATAGTAGGGAAAGGTATTCCAAACACATTATTAGCTTCACCCTAAAATTAATAGACAAGTAATGGGTGGGGAACAGCACAACAGCTTGGCCAGGGGCGTATTGTTTGGGTTTCTTTACAGTAACTTTAAAGCAAATTTAAAATAGAATGTGCTGGAAACAATTAATTTGGGAAGTAATTAACCTCCTACTGCCAAATTGACTGTGCTAAAAGCATTGCTTAAGCATGCTATTGCATCAATTAGAACCTTGTTTATCTGCTTATTTTGTTCTGAAAGTCATCAGGGAAGATAATTATTTTATGGATTAAAAAATAGCCACAAACTAGCCAAAGCAGTGGGGGCGATTCTCACAGAGTGCAACGGGCTGAGGGACATAAGCGGAGGCTGTTTAATGGGCTTCCCCCGGATGCCATGGTCTTCATGCGGCTCTGGAGCCCAGGTTTCTGGAGTCGTCAACTCCGCGCAGGAAGTCGGCACGAGTTGATTTAAATATTTAAATTCTCATTTAAATCCTATTAGCAGACCCGGGACTGAAGCCTCTGGGTACGCTCGCGCCTCCCCCACCACCAGGAGTGGTTCACTCCAGTGGGGCTTACAACAGCTCGCTATTAATGAGGAACTGGCAGCCCAATCCTGCTGGAGGGAACAGAGGCCATGGAGGCCTCTCTAGGAAGTCGGGGTAAGGGGTGGTGCTCCCAGGGCATTGTCAGCCTGGCCCCCTGTCACTGCCCAAGGGACAAAGTGACAATGGCCAAGGGGCACATTGGCACTGCCCACTGGGCATCAGGCAGTGCCAAGGGGGCAAGGTCAGAGGGAATGGGGCCTATAGGGGGGCAATCAGTGGGGGTGGGGGGGGGGGTCTTGCTGTCTCTCTGCACTTGGGTTTGATGTATTGCAGACAGAGAGAGGGAAGTGGGTGGTCGGGGGCTGGCTATCTGGGTGGGGGGTGCGGGGGGGCGGTCAGGACTGCCGGGGGTTTTGAGGATGCCGGGACGGGGGTCGGGGATCGGGGCTGTCGGGGGGGGGTGGGGGGGGGGGGGTTCGGGGCTGTCATGGGGGTTCGGGGATGCCAGTGGGGGAAGTCGGGGCTGTTGGGGGGGTCGGGGATGCTGGAGGGATCGGGGCTGCCGGGGGCGGCAGTCAGGGAGGTTGCTGAGGGGGGTGAGCGGTCAGGAATGCTGGCGGTAGGGGCAGTCAGGGAGATCAGGGCTGGCAGGGGGTGGGGGGGTAGACATTGGGGCTGGCCTGGAGAGGTCCGGGAGGCCAGCGAT
Source organism: Mustelus asterias (assembly GCF_964213995.1). NCBI lineage: Eukaryota > Metazoa > Chordata > Chondrichthyes > Carcharhiniformes > Triakidae > Mustelus > Mustelus asterias. Next base: position 65,148,424 of record NC_135812.1, on the reverse strand, counting down.
CTGGTGGTGGGATGGTCAGCAAAGGCAGCAATGTGGGGGTCGCAGGGCTGGCCAGTGATCGAGCTGGCCAGTGATTGGGAGTCTGGCAGTGCGGGTCTACTGCCCATGCGCCAATCTCGGTGCTTACACATTCCCAGTGGCCCACTCGGTGCTATGCTGCCGGCCTCCCCAGCTGGAAAGACCCTGTCCACTGATTTTCAGTGTGATTTACACTGAGGCATCTGCAATTTTCAGAGTGTGGGAGTTTGTTTTGAAAATCCCGCTAAAAACAAACCAATGGGAGTTACTCAGATTTTATGCAAATTTGGCAACTAGAATCTTTTTGGGATAATCCCACCCAGTGTTGATTTCATAGAATCATAGAATCCCTACAGTGCAGAAGGACTCCCAAGTTAATAAAAACAGAAAATGCTGGAAATACTCAACAGGTCAGGCAGCATCAGTGGAGAAAGAAACAGAGTTAACCGCCGGGATTCTCTGGCCTCCTTGCTACATTTTTCCCAGTGGCGAGTGGTGCACCATTGGCTGGTGGTGCAATCTTCTGGTCCCTCTGCCATCAATGGGTTTCCTATGGATTCCACCCCATGCTGCTGGGAAATATGTGGCGGGGGCGTATCATCGGCAGGACCAGAATATCCCGCTGCCGTGAAAATCCGAAATATCGCGCCCAATGTTTCAAGCCAATGACCGTTTATTAGAACTGAGAAAAGTTAGAGATGTAATAGGTTTTGAGGAAGGGGTGGGTTAGACAAGGACGGAAGAAAGGATTGTGACAGGGTGGAAGAAGGGAGAGATTGAATGACAGAGGAGTTAGTTCTCTCAGGCCAAAGGGAATGATGATGGGGCAAGAAAAGAAGCAAAGAGACGTATGCTACTGTCTGAAATCAAATATAAAAGAAAAATACCAATCATGCAAAGAAGCAAAGACAAAGTGACTGTGGTCCAAAGTTGTTGAACTCAATATTGTAAAATGTCTAATCAAAAGATGAGGTGCTGTTCTCAAACTTGCACTGAACCTCACTGGAACAGTACAACAGGCCGGGGACAGAGATGCCAGTGTGAGGACAAAGTGGGGAATTAATATAACACCACTGGAAGCTCAGGGTCATGCTTGTGGACTGAACAGAGGTGTTCCACAAATTGGTCACCTTATCGATGGGCCGAATGGCTTCTTTCTGCACTGTAGGGATTCTATGTAGGATTCTATCTATACCTGATCTCTCCAGTGTAGAGGAGATCACATTCTAAGCAGTGAATACAGTACTCTACACTAAATTGAAAGAAGTTCAGTTAAATCACTGCTTCAATTAGAAGGAGTGTTTAGGGCTTTGGACAGTGAAGAGAGATCTTGCAAAGAGGCAGCTGTTGCATCTCGTCTCCTTGCATGGAAAGATGCCATGGGCAGGGGATGGGGTCTTTGAGGAATAGACCAGAATACCTACAGAGAGAACAATCCCTTTTGGATGCTGAAAAAAGGAAGGGATGATATGCTTTGTGGTGACATCAGGCAGGAATGGAGGAAATGATCTGTTCAATATGGAGGCTGGTAGAGTGGAAGGTGAGGACAAGGGAACCCTATCATAGTTCTGAGATGTAGGTAGATTAAGTGAGTGGGCAAAAATTGGCAGATGGTTTATAATGTGGGAAAATGTGAACTTTGGTAGGGGAATAGGAAAGCAGCATACTGTTTAAATTAAGACAGATTGCAAAACCTGGTGATACAGAGGGATCTGGGCAACATGGTGCATGAATCACAAAACATTAGCATGTAGGTACTGGAAGTGATTTGGAAGGCAAATGGAACATTGGCATTTATTGCAACGGGAATCCAGTATAAAAGTAGGAACGTTTTAGTGCAGCTGCGCAGGGCACTGGTGAGACCTCGGGTGGGATTTTCCGGCTGCACTTGTCCCAAGGCTGGAAATTCCCGCCCAAGGTCAATGGACCTTTGCATGGTCCGCCCCCGCCCACTACGATTCCCATGGTGGGCAGGACGGGAAAAATCTGCACCACATCTGGCATACTGTGTCCGGTTTTGTTCTACCTATCTGAAAAAAAATACAATTGCATTGGAAGCAGTCCCTGAGACGAGGGACTTATCTTATGAAGAAAGGTTGTTCAGGTTGGGGCTATACCCATCAGAGTTTAGAAGAGTGAGAGGTGATCTTATTGAAACGTACAAGATTCAGAGGGAACTTGATACGGTAGATGATGGTTCTGCTTGGGTGGGAGATTAGAACTAAAAGAAACAGTTTAAGAATAAGAGATCTCCCTTTTAAGATAAAGATGAGAAGATTTTTTCGTCTCAGAGGGTAATTTTTCTGTGGCATTGTCTTCTCTAGAAAGTAGTGAAGACTGGGGTCCTTGAATTTATTCAAGGTGGAGTTAGACAGATTTATGATCTGATAAGCGAGTCAAGAGTTATGGGGGCAGACTTTGATTTGATTTATTATTGTCACATGTATCAGTATGAAAAGTATTGTTTCTTGTGCGCTATACAGACAAAGCATACCGTTCATAGAGAAGGAAAGAAATGCAGAATGTAGTGTTACAGTCATAGCTAGGATGTAGAGAAAGATCAACTTACTGCGAGGTAGGCCCTTTCAAAAAAATGATGGCAGAAGCTTTTCTTGAGTCAGTTGGTACGTGACCTCAAACTTTTGTATCTTTTTCCCGACGGAAGAAGGTGGAAGAAAGAATGTCTGGGGTGCGTGGGGCCCTTGATCATGCTGGCTGCTTTTCCAAGGCAGCAGGAAATGTAGACAATCAATGGATGGGAGGCTGGTTTGCGTGATGGACTGGGCTACATTCACGATTGGAATTGAGACCACAAGGAGATCAGCCACGATCTTATTGAATGGTGGAGCAGGCTTGAAGGGCTGAACAGCCTTCTCTTGCTTCTAGGTCCCATGGTCCTATGTTCCACTCATTTTCCATTAAGGCAAGGAAATTCAGTTCTGCTGGATTCTCTTCGTAATTAAGAGTCCAACTCCCAAATCGTTTGAGTCATTTGTTTTTGAGCTTTTCCCAATGCATCAATTTTTTATCAGTGGTAGCCTACTTTTAATCAACATAGAACTGCTGTATCCTCAATGGATTATTTTAAATATCTATTGAAATTTAGGATCAGACATACTCGAGAGTCCTGATGATTGTCTTTAGCCCTGTTTGGAATTGCCTCAAAAACAGCCATGCCTTATGTGTAACTCCACTGGGCACTGCTAGTGATTAGCCTCACTTTAACACTGCCAACAAACCAGTTAAAATGAATGAACTAATGATAAAACATTATTAATGAGTGTTTTATATGTTGGGGTGTAGCCCCTTGGGGCTATATGACCCCAATGAGTCATGTGACCTCAGGTGTGGGGTGAGCTGTGCGGATCCGCCTAGAGTGGGCAGTCAATGTTTGGAGTGTGGAGTGAGTAGACATAACAAAGAGCTGTGTTCCCTGACACCCAACTGTGGAGTAGGTATTGAGGAGAAACCTCAGTACAACAGGATTTAACAGTGAGAATATATGTTTCTGTACTCCCCTTACACATTTAAAATTCATCGGCTGTTCTTTTGAGATCTAAAGAAAAGTATCTTCAAATGCTGGAAAGCTGAAAGAAAAGGGGAAATGATTGGAATACACAAAAGTTCTCTCCAGAGATAAGACAGAATAATGTTCTGGGAGTAACTCCTTCTGCAGAGGTTTTCCAACAATGTATCTGAAATCATTATAGGATTGCCATGTGTTACCAGAATTCCTTGCTTTCTATTGCCATTACTTAGCATGTCAGCCTCATTTGTTCAAATCCAATACTACGTTGTCTATTGTCCACACACATGGGACAGCATGGTGGCACAGTGGTTAGCACTGCTGCTTCACGGTGCCAGGGACCTGGGTTCAATTCTGGCCTTGGGTGACTGTCTGTGTGGTGTTTGCACATTCTCCCCATATCTGCGTAGATTTCCTCTGGGTGCTCCGGTTTCCTCCCACATTCCAAAGATACCCAGGTTAGGTGGATTGGCCATGCTAAATTGCCCCTTAGTGTCCAAAGATGTTGATTAGATGGATTAGCCATGCTAAATGTGTGGGGTTATGGGGATAGGGCGGGGGAAAGGGCCAGGTTAAGATACTCTGTTAGAGAGTCGGTGCAGACTCATTGGGCCAAATGGCCTCTTCTGCACTGTAAGGATTCTATTATTCTAACTCACCACATAGATTGAGCTCATCAGCAAGCTTAGGCCTGAGCAGTTAGCTTATCAAGTTGTGCTACCTGTGGGTGGATAGAAGAGTATGACTTACTCTTACTGATATGCCTTGCTATTATGAGATCATAGCCAGAATTCTCCTGTCTCGCAAACTCCACTACCGCTGCCAGCGAATACTGAAAATTTGTCACTCAGCTAAATCTCCATTCACAGCAGTGGGAGCAGATAATTCCAGCTACGGGAAAATTCTGGCCCATATAAATATGTATATATTGGTTGGATAATAGAATTCATAACAGGGTAAGTATTTGTTGAATGATATAAAGAAAGATCTGCAATACACAACCTGAAAGGGTGGTGTGGCAGATTTAATAATAACCTTCAAAAGGAAATTTGTTATGCACTTGAAAAAGAGGAATATGCGGGACGATGAAGGAAGAGCAGGAGAGAGCAAATGAGATGAATTACCAGCTAATCTGGTTCTGGTGGTGTTGAGTGGGAACCGGAACAGGGATTTTCAAAAATCCACCTGAGTTGGAGCTTCTGATCTGAACGGATGCATTGGTGAGAAAGTGCTACACTCAAGTGTCAACCTAGATTATGTGTTCAATTTTCCAGAGTCAACATTTGATGGGATTAGATTTCAGCTTCCTGCTCACTCTGCTATGCAGTGTCAAAGGTTCTTGTGGTCACAGAACTTACATTTTGGATTCATACCTGCAATGTGTTCTGTTGGCCTAATTTTTGCAATATAACAGTCTGTTGAAATGAGTGGGGCATTTGAGATTTGGACTAATTCAGAACAGGAATGGTCCACTTACCCTGTTAAACACTGGGGTTATTGTTAATCAGGAAAGTGTAACAGATTCCGTGAACTGTATAAAACTAGCCCTACAGAAAACCAAAATCTAGATTACACTGTTGTGTTGTGTAGTGCTGTTCAATAAAAGACCTACATTACGGCACGGTGGCACAGTGGTTAGCACTGCAGCACCAGGGATCCTGGTTCGATTCTTGGCTTGGGTCATCATTTGTGCGGAGTCTGCACGTTCTCCCTGTGTCAGTGTGGGTTTCCTCCGCGTGCTCCGGTTTCCTCCCACAGTCCGAAAGATGTGCTGCTTAAGTGCATTGACGATGCTAAATTCTCCCTCAGTGTACCCAAACAGGTGCCGGAGTGTGGCGACTTGAGGATTTTCACAGTAATGTCATTGCAGTGTTAATGTAAGCCTACTTGTGACACTAATAAATTAATTTTGTTTTATTTTGTAGAATATTCTACATACTAATCTTGCCATTTTGTGCAGCTGTAGGGATCAGTGCATAATTTAAATGGGCTAGCGGAGACACACCATCCCTCGACAGGTGAGCAAATACTATAAGAAAGTTCTTCTTGCCTTTTGATGTAGACAGTACAACACTGAGTAGTCCTTAGTGTCAGGGGGATTAGCAGAGTAACTATGTGGGGTTAAGGGGATAGGGCACGGGTGGGATTGTTGTTGGTGCAGGCTCAATGGGCCTCATGGCCTCATTCTGCACTGTAGGGATTCTATCATTCTGTGATTCTAAAGCAGAAAATGCTCAGCAGGGCTATAAGTTTGCAAAAGGGTTAACATCATGTTTGAAACTTCCACTATTGGTTAAAAGCCATTGTTAGCACAAAGGATGGATAAAAGGGGATCAGAAATGATTGACGCAGTATTTGCTGTATAGGTTTGATGATTAAATATATGGATTGAAAAGTCTATGGTGGATTTTGAGCAATGATCAATACTGCCACCAAAGGAGAGTTCATCAATGTTTAGCACTAGAAATGTTAATATGGGGTTAGAATCTCATCCTTAACCTTCCTGACACAGGCCCTCATTCACCAGGAGCAGACCGTGGGAAGCTAGACGCATATTGGTAATTTATGGATGAAATATCGGGCCCTACAAATTCCGAATGCATTCACATAATATTTGCTCTGAATGTCTGTGTCATTAACACTAATGTGGTTAATTTAGTCCCTGAAGAAATGTCTGAAAAGAATCTTGAGGTTGTAAAATGGAAGTACAAAAGAAATATTACCTGGGCTATTTCTGAAACTGATCATGAGATGGAGAGAAACTGGATAGAGTGCTTTGGGAAAATTGTGAAGATCTAAATTGACAATGAACTGAGAAATTGCCCACCGTTATTAGGATAAGTAAGGACCCCATGCACCCCGGACATTCTCTCTTCCACCTTCTTCCTTCGGGAAAAAGATACAAAAGTCTGAGGTCATGTACCAACTGACTCAAGAACAGCTTCTTCCCTGCTGTTATCAGACTTTTGAATGGACTTACCTCGCATTAAGTTGATCTTTCTCTACACCCTAGCTATGACTGTAACACTACATTCTGCACTCTCTCTTTTCCTTCTCTATGAACGGTATGTTTTGTCTGTTTAGCGCACAAGAAACAATACTTTTCACTGCATGTTAATACATGTGACAATAATAAATCAAATCAAATCAAATCAAATATTAAAGGGAAGAAGCAGGTTAGATGGTGAAGAGAAGCAACATTAAATTGAGAATGTAAACAAATATAAGAACAAAGGAAGACTGGATTCTAGAAATCTTGCTCACAAATTTCTCCATAGCTTTGCTTCACCTTACCTCTGCAACTTCCTTCAGCCCTGCATCCCGTATCACACTATCTGCTCTTCTAGGTCTGAGTGTTCTCACCCCACCAATCCGCCACCCCCACCCCTCCCGCCATCATCAGCAGCACAGCATTCAGTCAGAACATACTTTCACATTTTGATTTGACAGTTGATTTGATTTGATTTATTATTGTCACATGTAGTAGCATACAGTGGAAAGCTTTCACTATACTGGCAAAGCATACTATTCATAGAGAAGGAAAGTAGAGGGTGCAGAATGTTGTGTTCCATATCTCTGCACCCTCCTCTCTTGGAAACCTGAACTTCTTGAACTGAACCTTAGGTCACTGCATTCACTTCTTCACCAAATCTTGGTCAATGCCTCCCCTTTGTAAAGTAAGCAACAGTGGCTTTGAAAGGAGATAAATAGGTATAGGTTTCAGTTGCAATTATTGAAGAGGTGAGATGTCGGATTCAAGAGGATTATTGAAGAGGGCATATTCCCCAATGACTCCAATTTTTTTTTATTCATGGGACATAGGCATCGCTGGCTGGCCAGCATTTATTGCCCATCTCTAGTTTCCCTTGGAGGGTAGTTGAGAGTCAACCACATTGAATTCAAATTCAATAAAATTCAATCTGCCATGGTGGGATTTGAACCCAAGTTCCCAGAACATTAGCTGAGTTTCTGGATTAGTAGTCTCGCAATAATACCACTAGGCCATTGCCTCCTCCACTTACAGTGAGTGACCTTCTCTAAGTTTAATGGTGCTTCAGTGTGGGGACAGGAAAATTCCAGTCTTTGAATGCTGGATTGACCTCATGCTTGCACATGACGGGAGTGGACTGTCTCTTCTCTGAGACATCTGCTCTCCTCTCAATCATAGCCTCGGCGAGCAAGACCCCTTAGCTTCAGCTTGAAATCTAATAAAAGTATGCGTGCCTGATGCAAGAGGAGTGAGGATCCTCCAATACATCTAGCTGATTCTCCCGGTAGGTAGTTGTGATTCAGGTCCATGTACCCAAGATGGGACTTTGTTGGGGAACAAACCAGAACATAGTCTGTTGGATGTGAAAGAAGTGTGAGAGATGCTTCACCTGATGTAACATTAGACTGAGAAGTAATGCAGCAGAAGAAAGAAGGAGTGGGTTACAAGGGAAAACAAAGTTCAACTTTAGGACAGTCTTGCTGAACTTTTGAGATGACAGCCATTTAATTCAAACAACCCATAATTTATTTGAGAAAATAATTACACTTTGTGAATCCTCTTGATGTGTTGATGTAAAAAAACACTTAAAGTTGAATATTAACAGAATATTTATGAACATGCAGTAAAATATGGCGTAGGTCACCAGAACCGTTGGAACCATTTGCAATGTAATAATAATTTAAATGCAAATTCATTAATAAATTGGACGTTAATGCATTTTAAAAGTCTAAATAATATGCTAATTAAAACAAAATAAAATATTAAGTTCTCACAGGGCTATGATTCCCTTATTAGGTTCTTTAATTGTAAATTAATCACACTGTGTTTGGGTTACAGACTTCACTTGCGTAGGAAATTCTGGCGGCAAGCCAAAAGCATTCTGGGAAAATTGTCCATCATCATAAATTACTTGTAAAGTGCTCACATTTCTTGAACCAGAAAAATACACAACTTGAGATACTTTTGATGGATTCAAGACACCGATCGAACTGGCACTAAATTGGTGGAATTTGGAGCATTGAAATCTGGGCTCCTCTGGTGTCCACCATTTATTTGTACTTCATGGCAAAGTCACTCAGGACCAACAAGCAACTCCTTCATCTCTCCTGGTCACATCTGGGAACAACTGATCAATGACACGGAATGCCTCCATTTTCTTGCATTGCAAGAAGCACAGCAAAATAAAACCGTATCCCATAGGACCATTCCTTCTATAGATCAACCCAACTCACTTGGCATGATGTGCATCTCAAGATAGCATTGTGTGCAATAGCTTAATAATGTGGGTTCACAGGAACATATGAATAGGAAGAGACCATTCAGTCCCTCACGCCTCTTCTGCTGCCTCATCTAATCACACCTGATCTGTACCTGAGCTCCATCTTACCCACCTTGATTGTATAACCTTTAATACCTTTGCTTAATAAAGTCATCATGAACTGAACAACTTGGTCCAGAATCTTGGAAAAGTTTAGGAAATGGCGGGACCTAGTGTAGCTGGTTCACCCTCACTATCTTAGGATTTTTAGTCAGATACCCACACTAACTGTGGCAGGAGACTGACACAACTCCTGAGGCATTTCTGGCTCCTTATCAAGATTAAATGGAAGAACCTACCAGAGGTAAATCTAAATTTCTGGCACTGTCAGCTCCGCACCGATTTCTGTATAATTTATTTAAATTAGCATTTCAGTGTACTTTATATCTAATTAGTGGGCCCAGGACTGAAATCTCCAGGCCTGTTAGTCTTCCCCCCCTTCCCTCGCCAGGAGGGTTTCACTCCAACCGGTTTAAAACAGTTCCCTACTTGCAGGGAGCTGGTGGCCCAACCTGACTGGGGTGAATGGGGACCATTGAGGCCCCCCACAGGGTTGGGGGTAAGTGGGGTGCCCCCTGGGCATTGCCACCTTGGCAGTGCCAGCCTGGATCTCTGGCACTGCCCAAGGGCGAAGTGGCAATGCCCAGGGGGCACCTTGGCATTGCCCACCAGGCATCGGGTTTCGCCAAGGGGGTCAGCGAAATTGCGAGGGAAAGCGAATTGCGTGGAGGACGCGGAAAGTCTGCAGAGAGATTTGGATAGGCTGAGCGAGTGGGCGAGGATCTGGCAGATGGAATATAACGTTAGCAAATGTGAGGTTATCCACTTTGGAAGAAATAATAGTAAATTGGAGTATTATTTAAATGGAGAAAAATTACAACGTGCGACTGTGCAGAGGGACCTGGGGGTCCTTGTGCACGAATCGCAAAAACTCAGTCCGCAGGTGCAGCAGGTGATCAAGAAGGCGAATGGAATGTTGGCCTTTATCGCGAGGGGGATAGAATATAAAAGCAGGGAGGTCTTGCTGCAACTGTACAAGGCACTGGTGAGGCCGCAACTGGAGTACTGTGTGCAGTTTTGGTCCCCTTATTTGCGAAAGGATATATTGGCCTTGGAGGGAGTGCAGAGAAGGTTCACCAGGTTGATACCGGAGATGAGGGGTGTAGCTTATGAGGAGAGATTAAACAGATTGGGTCTGTACTCGTTGGAGTTTAGAAGGATGAGGGGTGATCTTATAGAGACATATAAGATAATGAAGGGGCTGGATAGGGTAGAGGTGGAGAGATTCTTTCCACTTAGAAGGGAAACCAGAACTAGAGGGCACAGCCTCAAAATAAGGGGGGGCCGGTTCAGAACAGAGTTGAGGGGGAACTTCTTCTCTCAGAGGGTAGTGAATCTCTGGAATTCTCTGCCCATTGAAGTGGTGGAGGCTTCCTCGTTGAATATGTTTAAATCACGGGTAGATAGTTTTCTGATCGATAAGGGAATTAGGGGATATGGGGAGCAGGCGGGTAAGTGGAACTGATTCGCTTCAGATCAGCCATGATCTTGTTGAATGGCGGGGCAGGCTCGAAGGGCCAGATGGCCTACTCCTGCTCCTATTTCTTATGTTCTTATGTTCTTATGTCAGAGGGGGCCAGGCCTATGGGAGACAGGCCTCTGTGGGGGGAGCTCATGGGAGTGGGGGGCCCCACAACCACTCTGCATTTTGAGATCAGTGACACAAGGAGGGAGGCCAGCGATCGGGACTGGGCATCAGGGTGGGGGAGCGGTCAGCCTGCTGGGGGAGTCAGGGCTGTGTGAGGGGTGATTGGGGCTGCCGAGGGTGGGGGGAGGGGAGTGGTCGAGGCAGGCCAAGGGGGAAGGCGGAGGGGTCGTGGCTGGCCCAGACATGTCCAGGGGGCAGCGATTGGGCCGTAGGGCAGTCATGGGGCTGACCACCGATTGAACAGTCCAGTGATCAGGAGGCCGGCATTGTGGGCTATTGCGCGTACACCGATCTCGGCGCTGATAGATCAGCGCATGCGCAGTGGCCCACTCCGCACTTTGCTGCCAGCCTCGCCAGTGGGTATAGGCCCCGCCCCCAGCTTTTTCACGTTAATCTCGCCAGTGCACTCTGCAGCGCACAGAGTGGGGGAGAGTCATTTTGATACTCCCGCTGAAAAAGTCAATGCAATTTACTCCAGTTTTTGCTGGAGCAAATTCAACACTTATGGCCCGATTTTACCATCAAGTTGTGCCCATTTTCGGGCACAAAAACCTTTGGTAAAATCGGACGTGAGGCAAGTAGCGCAATCCACACCCACCTCTGTGCCCACCTCCGCGCTTGTTACCGCTTTACCAAGGCCCGAAAATGGCCGCAATAGGGACCGCACCCGAAATGGGTGCGACGGCCATTTAAATGCATTTGCATGCATTTAAATTGATTTAATGCGCTGCACGTCCAACCTTATCGGCACTTCCCCCTTTACCACCGTATTCGCCCATCCAGAATTGGCGCGAAACAGACATGCTCCACAGAAGTTCAATTAGGGTACTCCAGTTAGAGAGGAGGTAAGTGACAAGCGTCTGACGGCTCTCTGCTTGAGATCGGTGGGGGAGGGGAGGAAAGGGGGGGTCTGCTGCCACTCTGCCTGAGATCAGTGAGGGGGAAGGGGGGGTGGGGCCCGTGATCAGTCTGGGTGGCAGAGGGGGTGGGGGGGATAAGGGAGTCAGTAATGTTGGGGAGGGGTCTGTGGGGGCCATGGAGTGGCATTATCCGGCCCGGGAGGAATGTCGCAGGGGAGCCGCATTCTATCATTTCCTTTTGCGCATGAGCAGTTGGAGGCGCCGATCGAAGCTGCAGGATTTCGGACGCGTTAAGCCCCACCCACAGGATTTTGCAGCGCGATTTGGAATCATTGATATTTTTGCAGACAGAGTGCGTATGGGGGCACCTGAGAACGGGTGTAAAAGTCGGATCTGAAACACTCCCTGTTTCAAGTCCGCCCAGCACTTAGAATCAAAATGGTAAAATAGGGCCCTTAGAATTTTTTTGGAAGAATCGCCCCCTACATTCCTCAAACAAATCCATCAAAGAAGAAACTGGTCTTTCTTCTCATTCCAATGTGGATTCCAATAGGATGTGGCTGGTGCATTATGGCTGCCATGTCTGTCTACAGCAATCATTTCGCTTTCTAAAACAAAGTAATTAATTCAGTAAAGCCTTTTGAGCCATTTAGACATTAAAATAAATACAAGCATTATTTGTTATTATTGTCTGTTTCCATGTTGGGCACTGAATGAAAGGAAATGACAATGAGCAGCTTAATACATAGATAATGTTGCAACAGAGTCCATGTGGGCCAACTTGGTAGCGCTTAGTGCTTAGCTTAAGATGGACTGTTATGGCAAACAATCTACGCTATTCCAAACAGACCCAGTGATGACAGGGACATATTTTATGAATGATCGGATATCAAACTCGAGCAAAATTTAGTATAATATTCCAAAATTGATGGCAATAAAACCTTTACTGAATACATTTTTATATTTATAGGTGGTACAGTAGCAGAGGTCCCACCACTTTTTAATGTGTTATATATTTAAAAGTGGTCGCAGATTATTTTAAGAGTTGATCACATGATTTGATGGTGATGTCATTAGGGTGTTTCAGAGGCTTCTTCTTTTAGTTTGAGTTTGCACTCTGTACAGGCAACAGCTCCTTCAATAAATCTGTAGTTGTTAGTGTGAATCTACGCATGCAAACTGTGTCTTTTCTTTTTGTTTAAAACCCACAACCCCTAACATAGTTAGGACATTGTAGAATGACTAATTACATTTTACAGCCCCACCCCCATCACAATGGGATGAATTTTACCGTCCCGACCGCCATGGGAATCAGAGCAGGTGAGGGATGGAGCATGGAAAGGTCCGTTGACCTCGGACGGGGTTTTATGTTTTGGGATGTGCACGGCCGTAAAGTCCCACCCAATAGGTCTGCAAAATTTTGTCCAGAGTGGTTTTGTTATTGGACTAATGATCCAATTGTCTGTACTAATGACTAAAATACATGAGTTCAAATTTCACCATGGCAACTGGGAAATTAAATTCATTTGAGGGAAATTAATCTGAAATTAAAATTCCAAAGTCAGTGATCATGACCATGAAACTAAATTGATTGTTGGAAAAATCACGTCTGGTACACTAATGTTCTTTAGGAAAGGAAATTTGCTGTCCTTAGCTCATCTGGCCTATATGTGACTGCAAACCATGAGGAAGTGGTTGACTCTGACCTGTCCTCTGAAAATGCCAAGCAAGCCACTCGGTTGTACCAAACTGTTACGAAAATATACCAGAATAAAATTGGACAAAGCACCAGGTATTGACCTAGGCACCGGATTCAGACACAACAAATGTACGCCCACCCTAGTCGACTCTGCAGAGTCCACCTCACTAACATCTAGGGACTTGTACCAAAATTGGGAGAGTGACTAGTTAAGCAACATCCTCACATAGTCACCCTTACAAAAACTCCTCCATCAGCAACGCTGGCTACTGTTACAACTGCGTGAGAAGGATTGAACTAACTCTCCTCTATTCAAAAACGCACCCCCCAATCTATGCTGAAAAAATACTTCCCCGCTCCTCATAAATCTGGGGAACCCCTGCACCAGTTCTTTCTCCTTATTTCAAGGCAATCTTAACATGGCTTTACATTCACTTTGGAGGCCTGCTCTCATAGTATGCAGTGGAATGTGTGATCATTCTTGTCAATGTGTACTGAAAAAGGTCATTTCATTTTGTTTGCTGCCATGCATCTTGTCGATAGTGCGCATTGCTGCCTCATTGTGCTGGTGGTGCAGCTACAGCGAGTGAATGTGGTGGATGGCTGACTATTCAAACAGGCTGCTTTGTCCTAGATGGTCTTATGGTTCTCATGTGCTGATGGAGCTGCTTTCATCCAGTTATTTCTCTACACTTGCACCCGGCTGCACACAGGAAAAAGGGGGGAAGAACAAAGATGTAAGGACACTGGATAGTTACTCAAATTCTAGCAAATTCATAGAGTCATTCTGGAAGAATGTATTCACAACGAAACTCGAAATAGTGACTAGAGAAAAATTCCCAGGTTGCTATTGCAGACAAACCAGTTGCAGCCTTGCCCCAGTAGCTTTCAATTTTCCAACAATATCTGCAGCTTAAAAAAGCAATGATTTCAGTTGTTTATTTGACAGCAGTCTCTGAGTACTCACCTGACCTGACTCCACCGTCACTTTGACAACCATTCTGTCCTCAGACAGAAAAGAGGCAAGTTCAGTCACCGTACTGCTGTGTACATTGGAGGCTGTGGATGAAAGGGGGAGGGGGGGGTAAACTGGTTACCACGTTTAACAACACTCATCCACTTGGAAAATAATGCATTCGCTGAAGCATTTTGTTTGAGATATTTTGATTTGATGGATAAATCCCACTATTATAAACAAAAGCACTGATTTAATTCACACATATTTCTATTGTTTCTAGAAACTGCCTCACCTCAAATGAAAAAGAGCGATGGAAATTAAAATGTTAGGTTTTAATTTAATGATGATTGTTAGACATTTGCACTTAGACAATTATATGATCCTTTGTAAGTAGGGTGGCACGGTGGCACAGTGGTTAGCACTGCTGCCTCACAGCACCAGGGGCCCCAGTTCAATTCCGGCCTCGGGTGACCGTCTGTGTGGAGTTTCCACTTTCTCTCCGTGTCTGCATGGGTTTCCTCCGGCTGCTCCAGTTTCTTCCCACAGTCCAAAGATGTGTGGGTTAGGTTAATTGGCCATGGAAAACTGTCCCTTAGTGACAGGGGGGGTGTAGCAGGGTAAATACGTGGGGTTACGGGTGTACAGTCTGGGTGGGATTGTTGCCTGTGCAGGCTTGATGGGCTGAATGGCCTCCTTCTGCATTGTAAGGATTCTATGATTCGAAGTAGCTGCCCGGCTGAATCTTTTCCTCGACACAGTGATTGTCATCAAACTGCAACATCAATAATATTAGACTTTGGATTATACCTTCTCTTCATCTCATTTCCTAATGGTGGACTCTGTCATGTGTTTTGGACTTGCTTTTAGTCCCGAGATGTGTCAGGACAAGGATAGTGGGTTGTTTTGAGGTTGGGGAACTTGGAAGAACGAGGTTACCAATTACCCTGCAGTTTTTAAAACTTTTTATTTCAGTGTCATGATTAGCAGAGTGTCATCGGCCTGTTGTGTGGCTGAGGTTACAACATAAGGCCACAGTTACAGAGGGCAGGCAGTCGAATGGGGGTGGCAAGAGAGAGATTTTAGGCGTTCCAATCGGGATGGAGAGAGGAATTGGTACTGTAGTTCCAATCATTCAGGAGGGACCTGATCTCAGAGGACAGATCACAATTTTGGGACAGATAGTTTTGTCATGGAACTGGTTCCATTGGTGGACTGCAGTTGCGGTGTGCGGTGGTGGTTGGGTGGTATTCTGAGGGTAGTCATGATGTGGAGATGCCGGGGTTGGACTGGGGTGAACACAGTAAGAAGTCTCACAACACCAGGTTAAAGTCCAACAGGTTTATTTGGTAGCAAAAGCCACTAGCTTTCAGAGCGCTCGCTGCTCCTTTGTCAGGTGAGTGGGAGTTCTGTTCACAAACAGGGCATATAAAGACACAAATTCAATTTACAAAATAATGGTTGGAATGCGAGTCTTTACAGGTAATCAAGTCTTAAAGATACAGACAATGCGAGTGGAGAGAGCGTTAAGCACAGGTTAAAGAGATGTGTATTGTCTCCAGACAGGACAGTTAGTGAGATTTTGCAAGCCCAGGCAAGTCGTGGGGGTTACAGATAGTGTGACATGAACCCAAGATCCTGGTTGAGGCCGTCCTCATGTGTGCAGAACTTGGTTATCAGTCTCTGCTCAGCGACTGCATTGTTGTGCGTCGTGAAGGCTGCCTTGGAGAACGCTTACCCGAAGATCAGAGGCCGAATGCCCGTGACCGCTGAAGTGTTCCCCAACAGGAAGAGAATGCTCTTGCCTGATGATTGTCGAGCGGTGTTCATTCATTCGTTGTCGTAGCGTCTGCATGGTCTCCCCAATGTACCATGCCTCGGGACATCCTTTCCTGCAGCGTATCAGGTAGACAACGTTGGCCGAGTTGCAAGAGTATGCACGGTACATACATTACGAGGTTCCCTGAGCTTCCTGAGATGGTCTCTTTCAGGGCTGTTGCCTCGGCCATTCGACCTTCAGTTCCACTGGGTGGAGAACATTATCCAACCAAATGATCAAAATACAAGGAAGGATGTACTTCATTCAATATTTCAGTGAGGGTCCCGTCTGTTTATGACAGGAATCCTGACCATCCATTACAACGTATTGCCATGAAATCACATTTGGGATGGCTCTGAGCACAATATCTCTGCAATCTTGTTTAAAAAAAACACTGCGTCCCTGTTACCAATGGAGACCAGATAGTGAGAAGACAGAGGGCGGGATTTTCCGGCCATACTCACCCCAAGATCGGAAAATCCTGCCCGAGATCAATGGGCCTTTGCACGGTCCGTGTCCCGCTCGCTACGATTCCTGTGGTGGGCGGGACCGGAAAATACCACCCAAATCCCACAATTCACGCAGCCCCTGGTTCTGTGAGGAACCTCCTCAGGAAAATGGATGCATTTCACTGGCAGAAGCAATGTGAAAACAGCTGTCATATCTCTAAGTTCCAAAAGGGGGCAAGAGAGCTCAACCAAAAACCTCAAAGCAGCTCATTGAAATCAAACGAACTGAGAGCAACTCTGATTAAAGTTTGGTGGTGTTCCCATGGCTTTAGGAGGAGTTTGTATCAAAATATAAAACCATTTGAAATTCTCCGTTTCATTCATTTTATTCAAAGTCAGCCTGAATTATCACAGCATAAGGAGCAGATTAATCTCCGGTGGAAGGAATTGGTTTAAAGGGGCCGTTTGCCATATGGAATAGAGTCGACGGGATGGTAGCGGTGAGTCAATGATCAAGCAGGGACGAGGCTAGCCCATTGTACTGGGGGTGTGCTGAGGCCTGCAATCATGGTTTGCCTAAGCTAGGGTAGAGTAAAGGATCAGGGTAACCAATGAGGTTAAACCGAGGCTTTACCTGATGCAATTTTTCAAAGCTACCTTGGCTTTTAGGCGAAGATGAAGCGTTAGATCAAGCTCGGGCGAGGGTGCAGTGCCTCATCCTGTCAGCTGGGATCTTTTTTGATCCAGCCCAAGATGGGATGCAATGTCTCATCCTGTCAGCTTGGAATTGGTCTGTGGGCGCCATGATTGGACTTAATTTGAAATAACTTTTATAATTAGAAATAAGATACCGAAAAGGAAGAATGAAGCCATACTTAACTGGCAGCTGTGCACTTTCAGCCTTTTAGCTAAGTCAAGCGTCAGGTCAAGCCCCTTCTTTCAGCTTGGATCTTGCTTGTCTCTCTTGTGGGGGACCATGAATTGGATTAAATTCAAATTGGGTTTTGGGGAAAGCAAGGGCTCCCCTGTCCACTCTCCGTGCTTCGGTTTTGTAACTTTATTTGTCATTTATATTAATGATTTGGATGAGAATATAGGGGGCATGGTTAGTAAGTTTGCAGATGACACCAAGATTGGTGGCATAGTGGACAGTGAAGAAAGTTATCTCCAATTGCAACGGGATCTTGATCAATTGGGCCAGTGGGCTGACGAATGGCAGATGGAGTTTAATTTAGACAAATGCGAGGTGATGCATTTTGATAGATTGAACCAGGGCAGGACTTACTCAGTTAATGGTAGGGTGTTACAGAACAAAGAGATTTTGGGGTACATGTTCATAGCTCCTTGAAAGTGGAGTCACAGGTGGACAGAGTGGTGAAGAAGGCATTCGGCATGCTTGGTTTCATTGGTCAGAACATTGAATACAGGAATTGGGACGTCTTGTTGAAGTTGTACAAGACATTGGTAAGGCCACACTTGGAATACTGTGTGCAATTCTGGTCACTCTTTTATAGAAGGGATATTATTAAACTAGAAAGAGTGCAGAAATGTTTTACTAGGATGTTACCGGGACTTGATGGATTGAGTTATAAGGAGAGGCTGAATAGACTGGGACTTTTTTCTCTGGAGCGTAGGAGACTGAGGGGTGACCTTATAGAGGTCTATAAAATAATGGGGGGCATAGACAAGGTAGATAGTCAATATCTTTTCCCAAAGGTAGGGGAGTCTAAAACTAGAGGGCATAGGTTTAAGGTGAGAGGGGAGAGATACAAAAGTGTCCAGAGGGGCAATGTTTTCACACAGGGGGCGGTGAGTGTCTGGAACAAGCTGCTCGAGGTAATAGTAGAGGCGGGTACAATTTTATCTTTTAAAAAGCATTTAGATAGTTACATGGGGTATGATGAGTATAGAGGGATATGGGTCAAATGCAGGCAATTGGGATTGGTTTAGGGGTTTTAAAAAAAAAGGCGGCATGGACAAGTTGGGCCGAAGGGCCTGTTTCCATGCTGTAAACCCCTGTGACTCTATGACTCGATGAATGAAGCAAAAGAAAAGAGAAAGAGGCCACTCTGGAGTGTACATGTTCCTCAGCAGCCTGCCTCACACTCCTTGTCATCTACTCCTATCAAACTTGCCGTGAGCGCGACTGGAAAATCCCACCCATTACCTGTTCAGGACCTTTAATGACAACAAAGATGATTAAGAGTTAATAATAGATGAAAATCAGAAGTGGTCTAAAAGTGGATTGAGATGACTCACCCAGTCCTTTGAAAATATACTCCAAGAATTAATGGTGACAGGCATTTGGAGGACTTTGAATTTAGATTTTAAGATCAAAGAACAAAGAACAATACAGCACAGCAA
Source organism: Mustelus asterias (assembly GCF_964213995.1). Lineage (NCBI taxonomy): Eukaryota > Metazoa > Chordata > Chondrichthyes > Carcharhiniformes > Triakidae > Mustelus > Mustelus asterias. The sequence goes on along the minus strand of NC_135812.1, from coordinate 65,129,717 downwards.
CAGGCCCTTCGGCCCTCCAAGCCTGCACCGATCATGTGGTTCCTAACTAGACCATCCGCTTGTATCCCTCTATTCCCAGTCTGTTCATGTGGCTATCTAGATAAGTCTTAAATGATCCTAGCGTGTCTGCCTCAACCACCTTGCTTGGTAGTGCATTCCAGGCCCCCACCACCCTCTGTGTAAAATACGTCCCCCGCATATCTGTATTGAACCTTGCCCCCCTTACCTTGAACTTGTGACCCCTTGTGTTTGTCATTTCTGACCTGGGAAAAAGCTTCCAACTGTTCACCCTATCTATGCCCTTCATAATTTTATAAACTTATATTAGGTCGCCCCTCAACCTCCGTCTTTCCAGGGAGAACAACCCTAGTCTACTCAATCTCACCTCATAGCTAATACCCTTCATACCAGGCAACATCCTGGTAAACCTTTTCTGCACTCTCTCCAAAGCCTCCACGTCCTTCTGGTAGTGTGGCGACCAGAACTGGATGCAGTATTCCAAATGTGGCCTAACCAAAAATCTACATAACTGCAACATCATATGCCAACTTTTATACTCTATGCCCCGTCCAATAAAGGCAAGCATGCCATATGCCTTCTTCACCACCTTTTCCACCTGTGCTGCCACCTTTAAGGATCTGTGGACTTGCACACCCAGATCCCTCTGTGTGTCTATACTCCTGATGGTTCTGCCATTTATTGTATAGCTCCCCCCTGCATTAGATCTACAAACGGTCAGTGAAAAACTGACAAACAAGCTAAACAACAGCAAAACCACAATGCTGAATGGAGTTCCAGAAAGGAATTGTGAAAGGCATTGAAAAGTAAATGGGATAAGAAGGTTAGAATACAGATTCAAAATAAATGTTGACAAAATAATTGACCGACTCAAACAAGCCCACCTACCAAAAGTGACATCAGTGTGAATAATATGGAAATAGAGAGCAAGTAGATAGAATTGCTTACACGGGCAGTCGAATAACATCAGATAGTCAAAAGGAATAGAATAAATGGAGGTACAAAAGGGTCCAGAGGGGCTGTTTTTTCACACAGATGAGTGTCTGGAACGAGCTGCCAGAGGTAGCAGTAGAGACAGGTACAATTCTGTCCTTTAAAAAGCTTTTAGACAGTTACATGGGTAAGATGCGTATAGAGGGATATGGGCCAAATTGGGACTAGCTTAGTGGTTAAAAAAAGGGCGGCATGGACAAGTTGGGCTGAAGGGCCTGTTTCCAAACTGTAAACCTCTATGTTTCTATGAGCGATTGGAAAAGAACCATTTCACAACTTGAAGGCCTGGTGCTGCAACTGTCAAATCAAGTTAGAGTTGAAAGGGGTTATTAAACTATTATACACCATCAACCTCATTAAAACACTGTGAAAATTGGACTTTGAACAGTGACATAAGTCAAGACTGGGGGCGTTTCAATAATGGTTCAATGGTGAAAGCTAACTGGACAGGAGGAGCATCATAATGAAAGGATTCTTGAAAGAACAAGGAAAAAAGAGAAATGTGAAACTGGTATTGAAGAGAAAGATGCCAGGCTGTGGACACAGTGCAAGTCTGGGATGGTCACTGTTGTGGAAATGTTGATAGTGAAAGGCCCAGAGTAAAGCTAAGAAGGGAGCCATGTAATGTGATTAAATGAGGAAGTATAATATCAGAAGCTGACCCTTTTGGCTAAGATCAAGTGTATGATCCAACATGAGGTCAGGTGCCATGCCGGCTCTTGTCATCTAGAATATCTCTTTTGTGGAGAACATGAATTGGATTCAATTTGAATTGTCTTTCGGAGCAAGCAAGGAGATGGCTTTCCCTGTCCACTCTGCACCTTTGCTTTGTAACTCCGAGAATGGAAGGACTTTTTTTTTAAAAAGCTGATACAATTCACTAGTGCAAGGCAGAAGTCCACAATGCACAGGGCCATAAAACCCCAGGGTAGGGAAGGGAGATGGATAAAAAGAGGAAGAAAGAGATCAAGAATAGGAGAGGAGAGCAAGATGGACAGCGAGAGAGATAGAGATAGAGGGAGAGAGAGACAGAGCAAGAGAAAAACAGGGAGAAATAGGTCTATAACTATTAAGAATTCTTTGAATTCTGAATTCCAGAAAATTGAAGTAGATATTTTTCCTACTTTACCCCTCATTTCTCCCCTATTCTTTGAATACTTGTTGCCTGAGCATTCTAAGTTTGCATTAATAATAAATAAAACCACGAATGCAATGTTCACAAAATGCAGCATTTGTTTTATTTCAGTGGGAGTACATTTGCAGTGTACACTATGGAACCATGCTGAGTCAAATTCCCCCATGCATTCCCCCTTCACTCACACCCTGATGGGTTCGATGGGGAGAATATGGCAGGATTCCTAGAAATTAGTTTCAAATGGGTTAAGTGGTTTCACTTCCTCTTTTGCACACCACTTATTCCCTTTGAAGAAACCACAGCTGTCAATCAGGCTTAGAATCTTTGGAAACATTTTGGTTAACTTTGCAATAGGGGTGCTTGAAATGCATTCAAACATGAAGGAATAAACACAGTTGATTGGAGGCTGAGTACAAATCCATTGTGTTGTCAATAAAAACCTATTTCAAAGCAGTGTACTGTGAAATTGAAAGAAAACAAAGTTTTTCAATACAATGGAGAGGGTTTCAAAGGCTTCAGCTTTCTAGGAAGGCTCAGAGACTTCAGAAAAAAGTTGTGTGAATACATCGGGGGCTGAGTGAACCACTCTGGAGAAGGGTACCCTTCCCCATCCCCCCACCCCAAATGAAAATGACAGCTCATCTCTGTCAGAAGACTGCAAAGAAGTCTACTCACACCTGCAGCTTTTGACAGAGAGAAAGAGAAATCTCAGCTGCAGAATGGAGTGCTACTCTGATTTAAAAGCCTGTCTGCTCTCCAGGGGGCATGGAGATTAAAGTGACCTGGCCACTTCAAATTTTCACATCTGACAGGCAGGAATGAAAATGTTGATCACAGAGCTGCCTGAAATCACCATGCCAGGGGTTAGCTTCAGGTTTGCCAAGGCTAAAAGGGGCAGTCCAGACACAGGACCCCCATCCCAGGGGACAGTGTAAAGATCAATCGCTTAGCCCTCAGCCCAACACCGTTGCAGCCTGCAGCAGCAAAGGGACAAATGGCCACTGGACCTAATTCCTTGAGCCACTTTGGTGTCCAGCATGCCAGGTCCTTGCTGGTCATTACCCGCCTCAAAACCTGCCCAGTGCATCTCCCGCTGGGGAGGGTGGTGAATGGGCCACCCAGCTGGCTAAATGTATTACAATTAGTGGGTTTGCATAATAATCAGGTTGCTCTGGGTGGGAAACTGATTGAGGCTGGCTGGCAGGTCGGGTGAATTCTGATTGACTTCACGTCGGGAATCCTGGACTTTGGCTGACGCCCCATTCAGTGGGGCATTGGGATTACATCGGGCCATCGGACAGGGTTGGTGAATGCCCCCCATTGATGGAAAAGGAATGGAAGCCTTTAAAATTGAGGTGAATCATTCTCAAAGACAGATTATAGTTGGCTACTACTTGAAAGTCTGGATGAATTTGCATTGTCTAATTGCATAATGTTTTACTGATAGGAAATGGGAGCTAATGATTCACAAAGCTCTAGTGAATGAAAGAATTGTAAGAGTGATCTCTAATTGTATTAATTCTTGCATATCACCTCTGAGTGTCTTGGAGCACTGTACAACGATAAGAAAAAGAAATGAAGCAAGTCTCTTTCATTTTCTCTTTCTTTGTAATAAAACTACCTCTACCTGTTCTGGCTGTTTATAGATTTCCTTGTGGGATTACCCATTTTATCAGCACTGAAAGCCCTAAGAAACTCGCTCATGTTATACTGCAATTCCAGATCAAATCATTATCATGTTTTATGAATTCGCAGGTCGCTCTCACCCCGCAAGAGAAGAGAAAAACACTCCTCGATTTCTACCTTCAGACACAAGAGGACACATTTGATACAAAGAACTTACATGTTTTTCATGGGATGTGTTGCCCATCCCTAGTTGCCCTTGAACTGAGTGGCTTACCAGGCCATTTCAGTGGGCAGTTAAGAGTCAACCTCATTGATGTGGCTCTGGAGTCACAATGTAGTCATGATGTGGAGATGCCGGGGTTGGACTGGGGTAAACACAGTAAGAAGTCTCACAACACCAGGTTAAAGTCCAACATTTGGTAGCAAAAGCCACTAGCTTTCGGAGCGTTTGCTGCTCCTTCATCAGGTGAGTGGGAGTTCTGTTCACAAACAGGGCATATAAAGACACAAACTCAATTTACAAAATAATGGTTGGAATGTGAGTCTTTACAGGTAATCAAGTCTCAAAGGTACAGACAATGTGAGTGGAGAGAGGGTTAAGCACAGGCTAAATAGATGTGTATTGTCTCCAGACAGGACAGTTTGTGAGATTTTGCAAGCCCAGGCAAGTCGTGGGGGTTACAGATAGTGTGACATGAACCCAAGATCCCAGTTGGGGCCGTTCTCATGTGTGCGGAACTTGGCTATGATAGCCAAGAAACTACAAAAGGTCGTGAATGTAGCCCAATCAATCACGCAAACCAGCTTCCCATCCATTGACTCTGTCTACACTTCCCGCTGCCTCGGCAAAGCAGCCAGCATAATTAAGGACCCCACGCACCCTGGACATACTCTCTTCCACCTTCTTCCGTCAGGGAAAAGAAACAAAAGCCTGAGATCACATACCAACCGACTCAAGAACAGCTTCTTCCTTGCGGCTGGAGGAAAAGGCTTCACAAATATTGGCATCCTCAATGATTTCATAGAATCCCTACAGTACAGAAAGAGACCATTCGGCCCATCGTGTCTGCACCGACCACAATCCCACCCAGGCCCTACCTCCATATCCCTACATATTTACCCACTAATCCCTCTAACCTACACATCTCAGGACACTAAGGGCAATTTTTTTAGCATGGCCAATCAACCTAACCCGCACATCTTTGGACTGTGGGAGGAAACCGGAGCACCCGGAGGAAACCCACACAGACACGAGGAGAATATGCAAACTCCACACAGACAGTGGCCCAAGCCGGGAATCGAACCTAGGTCCCTGGAGCTGTGAAGCAGCAGTGCTAACCACTGTGCTACCATGCCGCCATGACGGAGGAGCCCAGCACATCTGTGCAAAAGGTAAGGCTGAACATTTGCTACAATTTGCAGCTTGATGTGCCAAGTGGATGATTCATCTCAGCCTTCTCTGAAGTTCCCAGCATTAAAAACATTAGGCTTCATCCAATTTGATTCACCCCACATGATATTAAGAAATGGTTGGAGGCACTGGATACTGCAAAGGCAATTGGCCCTGATAACATTCTGGCAACAGTACTGAAGACTTTGCTGCTCCCCTAGCCAAACTCTTCCTGTACAGCTACAACACTGGCACCTATCTGGCAATTTGGAAAATTGCCCAGATGTGTCTTGTACAGAAAGGGCAGGAAAAATCAGTCTACTCTTAAACATCAGTAAACTGATGGAAGGGGTCATCAACAGTGCTATCAAGCAACACTTGCTGAGAAATAATCTGTTCACTGACACTCAGTTTGGGTTCCATCCCATGGTGAGATCAATTGATATTAAATTCTAACAATCTCATTCATAAAAACCCTACATTTGCAATCCTTCAGCAACATTATCCCTTATACCAATAAACATTTAATTCAATTACACAATCCCTTTGCAAAATGTTGAAATTCATGGTCCCAATTCAAAGAGCTTAAAATGGAACTGTCAATCCAACTGTGAAATTGCAGGCACCCTGTTGTGATAATGAAAGGTTGTAAAATCACTTACACAGCACTAGTCCAATAATGTAAACCCCCAGGATTATGTAACCAGACAGAGTGAAATAGCAACCAATGATTTTTTATACACCACATACATTTAAAAAATTTAAAGGACTGTAGCCTTTGATAGTACATTTGGACACTTTTGACATTTCCAATGAACTTGACAGCAAATGTGTTCATACACTTCTAATGGACGTTCATGTCTAATGTTAATAATACCAAGAGGCACATTTCCTCCCCCAAAGGTCAACAGACCTCTCCAAAGGTTACCCATTACCATATCCCAAGAGATACCCTACATCTCCAAAAGGGTACCCCATCTCTCCAAAGGACTCCATAAAGTGCAGACCAGTTCCTAGTCGGTCTAACCTACATATGTCCTGTTTCACAGACCAGGGACATCAAAATTACACATGAGTGGAAGCAGCTGCTGATTTATCTGGGTGGCTGCCTCCGCAAAAGGTGCATGCACGTAAAGTGGCCTAACCCCCTATTCCTGCCCCCCACAAAAATGGTAGGTGCCATGGTCAAGGGCGAGACTTCCCATTTTCTGCCATTTCCACAGCAGAGAGGATCTCCACCATTGTGAAATAGATAAAAAAAATAGTTCCACAAAAAATGGGTTTTAAACAACCTGAATATGTGCTGATGTGTTTGTTTTTTAAAACAAAATAAGGCTCATTATTCTTTAATAAATTACTAATATTGAGTAATAACCAGTTTTCAAATGTTCTACAAAACAGAGCAATGTTTACAAAAATCACAGATACAGAACATTCTGAAATGTATTCCTGTATTTGGCTTCACTGACTACACTGATCCGAAGTATATATAATTTCTCCTTATATTGAGTTTAGAGAACACTATTGGTAAGTATGGAACCACTAGAATATTAATTTCAATGTGCTTGAAGATGATTGTAAAATGATAATGCTTTCTAAGTGTCCAATCGATTGGTAATATCTATAGTACGCTTGAAAACCATCTACAGCTTGTTACTAATAATTATCTGAGGTACTGGTGTATAAAATAAAGTGATGTTTTTTCCTTCTTGTTCTACTCATTTTTCATATTTAAATCAAATCTGAATTCAACTAAAATATCCATGCCACATAAGCAATTAATCATCCGTGCAAGGCTAATGCTATGACACTTTCAACACATATTTCAGTTAATTCTCCGCACTTTGGCATCAGGTTGCAACTGTTATTTATTCATGAGTTATCTGTGGTCTCACCAAGGGTTCAAATGTGACGCACATTGCAGTAACCCCTCCAAATCCTCATTAATCATGGTGTTTGTCCAACATTCTGTCCTCTTGATAGTTATATGCCTTCTTACATCCCACGCAAATCTCAGTCCAAACAAGGCAACAGCTTCTTAAAATCAATCTCTTCCTCCTGCCTTGTGCTGTGCTGTTATATACATTTGTACTGGAGGCCATTCAGAGGCTGTTCACGAGGTGGATTACTGGGAGGAAGGGCTTGTTATACGAGGAACGAGAGATAATCTTATTGAAAAATAAGATTCTGGTTGAGACAGGGACTTGAAAGGTTAGATGCAGAAAGGACGTTTCACATCTTGGGGGAGTCAAGAATCAGGGATGCAGTTCGAAAGTAGTGATCTTCCATTTTAGCTGGAGCTGAGGAGGAATTTCTTCTATCTGAAAATCATCATTCTTTGGGCTGAATTTTCCAGCCCTTCACACTGGCGGGATCTTCTGGTCCTGCTAATGGCAACCTCCGGGTGGCAGATTCCCCGGTGGCGAAGGGTACAAGCTATGCAAAGAGGTGTGGACATCAGCAGGGCCGGATGATCCAACGGTGAGTCTCATCCGCCGACGGAAAACAGCCGTGGATGGGGAGGGGGTGCGGAAAATCCTGTCCTTTGATTTCTCTCTTCCAGAGAGCAATAGAGACAAGGCCACTGAATATTTCCACAAAAGAGTCAAAGATTATGTGGGCACGCAGAAAACTGAAGTGAAGGCTGCTATCAGGATACTTGTTATTGTCATTGAATGGCTTGAGGGGCCAAATGGCCTTCTCCTGCTGCTATTTGTTCTGGTCATATTTACCCTGCCGAGTTGGTCCTTTTTGTGTTCCTATCCTTGACCTCTGCCCAGAAGATATTTGAATCTGGCCATTTCTCCTGTCAGGAAGAGGACCTTCCTCACCACCTTCATGACCTTGAGGAGGACCTCCTCGCCCACTTCGGTGAAACAAGGGGCTGCCTCACCCTGAAATCCTTGCTTCTGCCTATCCTGAGATCTCTTTCCATTAGTATGTAATGCAATGAAACAGCAGTCAGGGTAATGGTGTAAATCAGGTCTGCTCCCTTTCAGATCTAACTCACCTCCCAGCACCATGTCCATTAATCGACCACCCAACCTGCACTCAAGCCAATTAAAGTAAAGTAAAGTTTATTTATTAGTCATAAGTAAGCCTTACATTAACACTGCAATGAAGTTACTGCGAAATTCCCCTAGTCGCCACACTCTGGCGCCTGTTCGGGTCAATGCACCTAACCAGCACGTCTTTCAGACTGTGGGAGGAAACCGGAGCACCCGGAGGAAACTCACGCAGACACGGGGAGAGTGTGCAAACTCCACACAGACAGTGACCCAAGCCGGAAATCGAACCCAGGTCTTTGTCGCTGTGAGGCAGCAGTGCTAACCACGGTGCCACTGTGCTGCCCTAACTGACTATCTGACTGAATAACTGACTGACCATCCATAAGAAAATCGGTAAGTGGGGAGGATGTGGCTGTTATCCCTAGGGGTGGAATAATACCTGGAAATAGTCACCACATTCATTTCCCACCACTGGGAAGAAGAATCCTGCCCCCAGTCTGATTGTATAAGACTAGATCTAAAATCATTTGTTCAATAGTTGATTCCTCTTCTTCTCGAAAACTGCCTCAAATGCATCTCACAATCTCACCCTCCAAATTAATTTTGCCAATTTAGTTTTGATTTTATTCTTTCATGGGATGGGGGCATCACTGGCTGGCCAGCATTTATTGCCCATCCCTAATTACCCTTGAGAAGATAGTGGTGAGCTGCCTTTTTGAACCACGATGTGGAAATGCCGGCGTTGGACTGGGGTAAACACAGTAAGGAGTCTGACAACACCAGGTTAAAGTCCAACAGGTTTATTTGGTAGCAAACGCCACTAGCTTTCAGAGCGCAGCTCCTTCGTCAGATGGAGTGGAAATCTGCTCTCAAACAGTTTGAGAGCAGATTTCCACTCCATCTGACGAAGGAGCAGCGCTCCGAAAGCTAGTGGCGTTTGCTACCAAATAAACCTGTTGGACTTTAACCTGGTGTTGTTAGACTCCTTTTTGAACCACTGCAGTCCATGTGGCATAAGTGCACCCACAGCACTGTTAGCGAGGGAATTCCAGGATGTTAACCCAGTGACAGTGAAGGAACGGCGATATATTTCTGAGTCAGGATGTTGTGTAGCTCGGAAGAGAACTTGCACTTGTTGGTGTTCCTAACAATCAATTGCCTTTGTCCTTCTGAGTGGGAGAGGTCAAAGATTTGGAAGGTGTGGTGACTGGCCCCTTTAAAGGGCGTACATTGTGAGGGTCATGCGGCCTGATTGCTCATTGAGGAATGAGCATGGGATCTTGGTGCAGAGCGCGGGCTTTTGCACTCAGAGTAGATCCTAGAGTTGGAAGTGTTAACATTGTGAAAACACTCTGTATATTTATCTGCTTGTTAGTAAACTGTTATAGTTCATTAAACTAACTGGTGGTCACCAATCCTTGCAGCTGCTACAGAGGGTTTAGTTTATACAGTGAATATGATGGCTTTATTGCATTACCCTTGTCATGGGCTCTGTTAATTTCCTGATTTACTCTGTCCCACACTCTGATCACCGTTTGGAAGCCTGTAAACCACTCCCCCCAGAGTTTATGGGTGGGACTTTACGGCCTCGCTCAAGTGAGACCGGAAAATCCCACCCGAGGTCAATAGACATTTCCTCTTTCTGCCTGTGCTAGGCGGGGTGGTAGAATTCTGGCGTATATGTCATTTCTTAGCTTCACCCATACTGACTCTGCACCTGATTGTTCTGGGCCTTTGTCCCTACTGCCTTTAACTTATATTTTATTGTCCCGGCTACACAACCTTCTTTGTCTATTTTTCCACAATGACAAATATCCTGCAAATATTGGTGGAATTTTCCAGCCCTACCTACCTGTCCCGTCCCGTCAAAAGTCAATGGCCTTCTGGTTGGGTTGCCAAGTGACCTATATGGGTCCCGCCGTGACGGTGCTGGAAAATGCTGACTACCACAATCAAATCTATTTATCTCTATATGCGCCACTAATTCATCTTTCTCTGAATGATCTGAGCATTCAAATGTATCATATTTCATTTGAACGTTTTGCACTTTTATATCTTAGCTTTTGTGAAAAACCCTTTCGATCACATAACATGGCTGGCGAGACAAAGTACCTGGCATGGTAAGCGTTCCCACCTTCTTCCATCGGGAAAAAGATACAAATGTCTGAGGTTGCATACCACCTGACTCAAGAACAGCTTCTTCCCTGCTGCCATCAGACTTTTGAATGGACTATCTTACATTAAGTTGATCTTTCTCTACACCCTAGCTATGACTGTAACATTCTCTCCTTTCCTTCTCTATGAACGGTATGCTTTGTCTGTACAGTGTGCAAGAAACAATACTTTTTTCTGTATACCAATTCATGTGATAATAATAAATCAAATCAAGACAGGGAGGGAAATTTTTGCAAAGATGTTCGAGCAGCATACTGCTTGAACGACATATGAGATAATTGGAAAGTTATGGCTGTGCTGAATAAGATGGTAGCAAGAATGCTGGCCCTACTCATCCTTCTGATAGGATAACATTGCAAAATGCCTGGGAGGCATAACTGCAGGAACACCTGAGAACACAGTTAGCCATTACCTTTGTGTACAGTGCCAACCTTGTGATGGGTGCCCACTGCAGGTGACCTTACAATGTAGCTTCAAATCTGGCATTCCATTGACTTAGAATGACTGGACCAATTGTTCATTGGTATTACATTGGAACGTCAAACCTGTCCTGCAAAGTAGGAGCATTGTAAATTCAGTGGGTGTTACCACCTCTGGTACAACCAGCACACACTTCACGTCCCTTCAGTGCTCTCTCTCATCTTCGACCAAAAAATATAATTAAGTAGCTACCCAATGGGAAGCTCCTCATTCTACTATCACGGATAAAAAGTAATTCTAAACAATTTTGCAAGACTCCCTGGTGAATAAAGTGGGAAAGAAAGAAGCTAAAAGGTGCACAAATAATTTCAAATAATGCCAGTTATCTTACTGTCATGTTTTTGAATGTATTTTTGTAAAAAAAGCATTTAATGGCTGCTGTCCATTTATATTACGAAGCGGGTGATGACAATATTTGCATAAATTTAAGGCAACTGTGTATTTATGGCAAAGATGTGTAGATTAGGGAGATTGGCCATGCTAAATTGGTCCTTGGGGTGGGATTTTCCAGCCACGCTGGCCCCAAGGCTGGAAAATCCCACCTGAGGTCAACAGACCTTTGCATGGTCCTGTCCTGCCCACTACCATTCCCATGGCAGGCGGGATGGGAAAATTCCGCCCTCAATGTCAAAGATGTGCAGGTTAAGTTAAGTTTAAGTTTATTTATTACTGTCACAAGTAGGCTTACATTAACACTGCAATGAAATTATTGTGAAAATCCCCTAGTTGCCACAGTCCAGCGACTAGGGGATTTTCACAATAATTTTGGGTAGACTGAGGGAGAACTTAGCATGGCCAATCTACCTAACCACTACTGCTGCCTCACATGCCAAGGGCCTGGGTTCGATTCCCGGCTTGGGTCACTGTGCGGAGTCTGCACGTTCTCTCCGTATCTGCGTAGATTTCCTCCCACAGTTCGAAAGACGTGCTGGTTAGGTGCATTGGCCATACTAAATTCTCCCTCTGTGTACCCGAACAGATGCTGGAGTGTGGCGACTAGGAGATTTTCGCAGTAATTTCACTGCAGTGTTAATGTAAGTCTACTTGTGACTAATAAATAAACTTTAAACTGAAGACATTGGCAATTGGTTTTCAAAGCAAGCAGTGCAAATCAGGACATTCCTGGTGTAGTGCCTAAATCTTTATTTCAATGTTTTTGTCAGTATGTTTGTGTAACTACATTTTTTTTTACAGATAAATCACAATACATGTCTACTTTATTTGTTGTGTTTTGGAGTCAAAGACTCACTTTTTTTTCCTAACATTTCCTTTCGAGATTTGATTTGCTGCTTGTTTGACATATGTAAGTATAATCAAAAATAACTGTACCCGCAGGTAGCAATGATAAAACATTCCAAACATACCGATAGTTTCGTATTAACAAAATCTCATTAATACATCTCTAACAGAAATGTGTCTGCAGTCAGAGCTGTAAGATTAATTCCATTTCTGTGCTAGCAGTCAACTACTTAAACAGCCCTGTCTCTGGGGAACAAATGACTGTTTAGAATGAAAAACTTCTTTGTATCTTAAAACAACCAGCTAGCCTTATCATTGGTAGCGAGAGTTAACCTTTGGCTTTGATTGGGGCGTTCCATTGCATGCATTGATTTCCTCTCCCTTTCCTTAATTGTCCCTAAAGTCCTTGCCAGTCTTTACCGACAAGTTGTTTGAACCATAGGGTCAATTATTCTCCAGTTGGGATTTAAAGGAACAGTACATCATTCACAATATATGTTACAACTACATACATTAATACCTCTAACACAGAGGGTGGGTTTTAGCTTTTGTCAGTTCGTCTCTATGTTGTAAACAATTTATCTCAATGAATAATGGATGGAGGTCAACAAATTGGCATGCAGAAAGAATATGGACCAAGGAAGAATGATTGGTTTATTTTTGGCTAAGATATGGCTCTGGATGCTGGAAGTTTTTAAATGTTCTGTTAACATTGGAAGATAGGGTAAATTGACATTTTTCTTTAGAAAGGTTGCTTTATTTAGGATGTTGTTGATTGTTTTGGAATGCTAGGGGCTGTCTCAGCAGCTGTGGTGCAAATTTGTGAACAGAACTTTCAGAGCAGGTTGTTGGATGTGGATTGGCTTTAAGCCAACGGACGCTCTGAGTGAGAGGATTTATTTTTTTTCAGCTCTGTAGTTACAGAGCATAAACCAGGCCAGGAAAAGACTCAAAAAAGTTGCATTGTTGTTATAACATTGAGTTAACACAGCTGTAATGGGGCTAAGACCTCACACCATATCTTTTATAATATAGACAAATATCTATATTTTCTAGAGATAAATATGTTCATGGGTAATTCATGGGTTCACCCCTGTCCCCATCTACACTGTTTCTGCTGGAACCTCTGAACTCCTGTTCCATTCCCTACAAGACTAATTCATCTCTACATGCCTATCACATCGTGGAAGTCAACCACACTGGAAAAGTGAATTATAAAGAACAAAGAACAGTACAGCACAGGAAACAGGCCCTTCGGCCCTCCAAGCCTGTGCTTATCCAGTATCAGTTTTCAACCTGTCAAACTTGGTGAAGGAATTTGCCATTCGACTTTGATTCTGGACTCTGCACACACGTGAAACAATAATTCTTTTTTCTGCGGTCTTTGCCCTGTTAATCTTTCTTTTTCTACCAGCCCCCCCCTCCAGTCTTTTGTTATGAGTGATAGGAAGCAACGTTGTAACCCAGTTCCCGCGTTTGAGTGTACACAAATAAACTAACCCTCTAACTTTATCCTATTATGAGTTTGCTATGGGACTAATAGAAATTGAGTGACATCCACACTGTGGGACTGGGGAACACACCATTGTGTTTAAAGGGGGTAGCAAGTCAATAACACTTCCCTGTTTACAGGCAGATGGTGAGGGGAGAAATCATTGCTGTTTAAAATCCTCTTGTCTGTAACATGGCATAGCAGAGGTATGCACTCTATTGGAAAGAATAGGGTGGTTTGATTGATTCACCAACAGAAAGATAAAGAAGATTATCAGCTAATTTTCTTCCCCTCTGCCTCCCCTGTTAGAACATGTCTGCACCCGTGCCCTTTTAAATTATATCTTATATGCTCATGTGAGCAATATTTTTAATGCTTATCAATATGCTCTTCCGCTTTCTCAGATTGCCTGCATCACCAATGAGTTTATTAATTTTATGGTTTAAAATAACAAGCCATTTCGCCAGCTCTCTATGCCAATTATTTTTTGACAGGACGCCAATGAAAGCATCTTTCTCCTTTCAAAAAAAAAATGCAAATCGCTAGTCAGGAAAATGTGCTCTGTGTCTAAACTATTTTTAACAGCTCTTACTGGTTGCAGAGGTCACTTTTCGTTGCTTAAACGATAAATATGAAATAGTTCCAAATATATTGTACCTGGACATTTCCGTCATTCCGTTGATGGAATGAGGAGCAACAATTCGGAAAATGGCATTTACTGCTTGAAGAGGAATTGAAGGGATGAAATCTGCCAACATATCAATCATCAGAAAAGCCACGTGGACCTTAAAAGACCTTTCTGTATATTCCAATCTCTCAATCAGTTAAGTGCACTTCAACCCGGACAGATCAAAGAAGTGTAATGGACAAGGAAAAGACAGTCACTTCATGCCTGATTTTACTCACCTGCGATTAGATATGTTAAAGCACTCATCCACCAAGAAACCCCCCCTTCCCTGCAGCTGGTCAGATGATTCTGTTAACACAGTTCCCAAATTTGCTTGAGTTTATTGCTGGAGTAGCAGCGAGGGTGAATGAGGATAACACGGTTGACGTGTGGTGCACAGACCTCGAAAAGGCATCTGATATTAAGTGCCACAGAATAGAATTATGAGCACAGTTGTGAGTTTACAGAATAAAGAAGATATGGTTACAATTACAAAGTTTAAAAGAGCACAAAGGTTTAGATTTTGGGGGGGCAATCTTACCCAAAACATTCTAAGTCCCGAATGAATGTGAAAATGGGAATATTCACGCCGTTTTTTTGGGCAACTTAAAAATCGAATCTTAACTAATTTACTTAAAAAAAATCTTGCCAAACTTGGATTCCACCAGCAGGGAAGTGGGTGGGGCCTAAGTCATCCAAAAGCCAGCTGACAGCAGCAGAGGGCGCAATTGCATCTGTGCAGATTTCCAGGTTCTGAGAATGCAGAAACCTGTCACTGCCTCTCCAAGCTATAGCCGGCTAGCCTTTGTGGCTAATTACCCACTCCCGCTACCCATCCCCATCCATATCCCTGCCCAGACTGATCATGGCTGTCCCCCCCCCAACTCACAGATTGCTGTTGCAGAGTGGCAGTGGTCCCCCCTCACCCTCCCAATGATCACTGCTGCAGAGTGTGCAGCAGCTCCCCCTCCATCGATTGCCGCTGCAGAGTGCCAACTGTCTCCTCTTCCCCACACCAATCGCTGTTGCAGAGCACAGTGGTCCACCCCCACCCCCCTCGATCGCTGTTGGAGTGTGCAGCAGGCCCCCGCCGACCAAACGACCCCCCCTGGTGGTCCTGAGGCATGGTACATTGGGGAAAACCATGCAGACGCTATGACAACGGATGAATGAACACCGCTCGACAATCACCAGGCAAGACTGTTCTCTTCCTATGGGGGAGCACTTCAGCAGTCATGGGCATTCAGCCTCTGATCTTCGGGTAAGCGTTCTCCAAGGCGGCCTTCACGACACACGACAGCGCAGAGTCGCTGAGCAGAAACTGATAGCCAAGTTCCGCACACATGAGGACGGCCTAAACCGGGATGTTGGATTTATGTCACATTATCAGTAACCCCCACAGCTTGCCTCCTGGACTTGCTGGCTGTCCTGTCTGGAGACAATACACATCTCTTTAACCTGTGCTTAATGCTCCCTCCACTCACATTGTCTGTATCTTTAATATCTGGTTGGCTGTAGGGATTCACATTCTAATCAATATTCTGTAACTTGATTTTGTGTCTCTGTGCCCTGTTTGAGCACAGATTTCCACTCCATCTGACGAAGGAGCAGCGCTCTGAAAGCTAACGGTATTTGCTACCAAATAAACCTGTTGGACTTTAACCTGGTGTTGTTAAAACTCTTACTGTGGCCCTGCTCCTCAGGCCCCACCCCTCAGGCCCTGCCCCTTCGCACTGCCAGGGTGTCAGGCTGGCAGTGCCGGCATGCCCAGTGGGGGCCTCAATGGCCTCCGGTTGTACCGGCAAGGCCATCACATCTGGTCCCTGTTAATGGGGACCATACGTGATCCTTGCTGGAGAGAACCTCCATCAGTAATGCCTCAGAGGCAAGTGAGCTCAGACAATTCTGGCCCGGGCTGTGAATCATAGAATCCCTACAGTGCAGAAGGAGACCATTCAGCCCATCGAGTCTGCAGCGACCACAATCCCACCCAGACCTTATTCTCGCAATCCCTCACATTTATCGTGCTAATCCCCTTGACACTAAGGGTTAATTTAGCATGGCCAATCAACCTAACCCGCACATCTTTGGACAATGGGAGGAAACCGGAGCACCCAAAGGAAACCCACGTAGACACGGTGAGAACATGCAAACCCCACACAGATAGTGACCCAAGGCCGGAATTGAACCCGGGTCCCTGGCACTGTGAGGCAGCAATGCTAACCACTGTGCCACCGTGTTCCCCAAGGGCTCACTTGGAATATTTAAACACTATTTTAAGTAGTATTTGAATATTACCATCAGCCTTGCGCCCTTTTCGGGTGTGAGGCTGATCCCGCCAGACATCTGGCACCAGTATGATCACAAGATCGCTTTCTCGCAATCTTACTGGTTCGCCCTGGTGGGGCGAAATGGTAAGACCGCCCCCTCTTTGTATTTAAACCTAAGGTTAAAATGAAGGGGGTGATGTGCCTGTTCCAAACCCTGCCTGACAACAAGCCTGAGAACACAACAACAGAAGAACCAAGTGCACGAGTAGACCATTTGGGCCATCAAACCTGATCCACCATTCAATAACCATCATAGGTGATCCTGGGTTTCAATTCCACTTTCCTGCACGCTCCCCATATCATTTTCATAGCAAAAAGCAATGGTCTCAAATATGGGAACAAAATGAAAGGGCAGCTGTGCTAATGGTAAATGGACTTACTGTCTCCAAGCTTTTGAGTAGATCAGAAAAGAGAGAGAGAGAGAGAGAGGCGGTGGAGGTGTGGGAGGGTGGGAGGGTGGGGCGGGGGGGCGGGGAGCTGTGTGGAGAAAGAACAGCAGTTGATGTGGCCAGCAGAGAGGAGAGGCTTGCAGGTTGACCGCAAACAACCAAAACCAGAACCCAAAGGAAGACAGCCTCTGGTTGAAGAGAAACATTCTTCAGCCATGTAGCAATCTGGAAGATTCGTCCTGGCTTAGACTAATTTGGTGGCAGAGTGAACAGTCATGTCTTGGGGGGGGGGCACCCTGTGATAATCCTTATACCAGCTATTTAAACTTACCTAAACTACAATGCAAGGCTGGAAAAGACACCTTTTTTTAATAGGCCTGGAATAACTCTCACCTTCCAAACCAAGCCAGGTATGAACTCTTCTTTTCTTTACAACTTGGAGACATGGGGCGGGATTTTCCGGCCGTGCTCACCCCAAGACTAGAGGTCTACGGACCTTTGCATGTTCCTGTCCCAGCCACTACAATTTCCGCGGCAGGCGGGAGAGGAAAATTGTGCCCATGAAGTCTGGAAGTTGATTCATTTCAGGGGAGAATTTCCACCCCTGTTTTTGGCAGGCAGGAATGGTGATAGAGTCATGAAGTCATAGAGTCATAAAGATTTACAGCATGGAAACAGGCCCTTTGGCCCATCTTGTCCGTTCTGCCCTTTTTTTAAAACCAATAAGCTAGTCCCAATTGCCCGCATTTGGCCCAGATCCCTCTATACCCATCTTACCCATGTAGCTGTCTAAACACTTTTTAAAAGACAAAATTGTACCCGCCTAGACTACTGCCTCTGGTAGCTTGTTCCAGGCACTCACCATCCTCTGTGTGAAAAAATTGCCCCCCTGGACACTTTTGTATCTCTCCCCTCCCCTTAAACTTATGCCCTCTAGTTTTAGACTCCCCTACCTTTGGGAAAAGATATCGACAATCTAGCTGATCTATGCCCCTCATTATTTTATAGAATTCTATAAGATCACCCCTAAGCCTCCCATGCTCCAGAGAAAAAAGTCCCAGTCTATCGAGCCTCTCCTTCTAACTCAAACCATCAAGTCCCGGTAGCATCCTAGTAAATCTTTTCTGCACTCTTTCTAGTTTAATAATATCCTTTCTATAATAGGGTGGCCAGAATTGTACACAGTATTCCAAGTGTGACCTTACTACATAGGGGTGGAGAATCCAGCGAGAGTCCCCAAGCGGCTTTTACGCCGCTGGGCTTTCCCGTTCTGATTGTCCCCGCATCCCATCAATGTCGTACTGGGGTTCCTGCCATCAGCATAGATTGTAATATCATTAGCGGGCTTCACTGCTTTATTACCCACTCTGTCCCACGTTAGATAATCCCCTCTCCCCTGACCCTCCCTGTAGATGTCACATCATGTCTCAGGGATTACAACAGCTTTTGACAAATGAGAAGCTTGTGAAGTGAACCCGTCGGGGAGAGAAAGGATGTAGAGGCTCCATGGGGGAGAGGGTCATGTCCAGAAGTCTGCAAAAGAGAAAGTGAAGCCACTTATTCCCTTTGAAGAAACCACAGCTGTCAGTCAGGCTTAGGGTCAATGTAAACATTGTGGTTAGGAACAAATGACAGATGACCTCGTGGGAGAGGGGGAGAAGGTGCTTTTCATTGTGGCAATACATGTATGGAATATTAAAAATCAGAAAAGAGAAGGAAGGGGGTTTAGGATGGAGGAGAAAGGTCAAAATTCAAAGTTGCCGGACTCAACATTGAATCCAGAGTGTTGCAATGTGCCCAACTGGATATGTACCTTGCTCTCATGCCCACATGTCCATCCTTGGCCTGTTGCAAGGCTCCAGTGAAGCCTAACGCAAACTGGAGGCTGAAACGTTACTCCAGCGTCCTCTGCTCTTGTTTCGGATTCGAGCATCCGCAGTATTTTGCTTATTTTCATCGGTTCATATGTTTAATAAAGCACTTCACAGGGACATTATGAAACAACTAGGGAAATAATAACCTGAAGCTCTGTCAGAGAAATGGACTTTTAGCAGGGTCTTTGAAGGAGGAAAGCAAGATGGAGAGTTTTAGGGAGGGCATCCCAAAAAAAAACAGTATTTGCATTTTCTTTTTGGTAATTGAAACTAATAGCAATTTCGGCTCACAATACAATTCAGCTGGAACTTTTAAGACTGCTGCACTGTGCTGATACATTGAGCTCCTGGATACTTGTCCTACATTTCAGATTAATTTGAGAACAGTCAACTTCCCATTTCAATAAATCCACGCTAAATCCTTGTTTGGTGGTTTTATGTTTCGCTACAGTAAACACGCATAAAAACAAACATTTAACAATAAAACTGAGAGGAAGGGAATGGCGGATTAGCAGACTTGGAAGGATTACCTGTTTCTGTAAATTGCTTTGGTTTGCACTAAATTCCCATACCGAGATTTTTAACCAGAGCATTGAAAAATAGATGCTGGGGCTAAAATATAGCTTGTTCTCTTCAACTGCCCCTTTCAGTCTCCCAGCCCCAAACACATCACTATTTTCTTCCTTCTTTTCTTTTTCTCAATCCACTCCGCAGTGTCCCTTAATTGGGCTAGAGTTCTATTCCCTGTTCTCCGTTCCCAAAAGAGTCCACTAACGTCACGTCTGTGTAGTACATATTTTCTATGTACTGTTCCAGGACCCTGATTACTCGATTACTCTGATTATTCAGGACATGACAGTAATGACTGCATCCTATTCTTGGCACATAGATTTAAGGTAAGGAGCAGGAGATTTAGAAGTGATTTGAAGAAAATCTTCAAAGGGGTGGTAGAGGTGGGAACGCTCACAGCATTTAAGAAGGATTTAGATGAGCACTTGAAGCACCATAGCACGCAAGGCTACAGACTGAGTGCTGAAAATGGGATTAGAAGAGATAAATGCTTGATGGCCGGTGCAGACATGATGGGCCAAAGGGCCTCTTTCTGTGCCGTAAAATTTTATGGGCGAGACTTTCTGGCCGCTCTTGCCCCAAAACCGGAAAATCCCACCCGAGGTCAACAGACCTTTCCATGGTCCGCCCCTCGCCCGGTACGATTCCTGTGGCGGGAGGAATGGGTCTATGTCATTAAAGGGCTGAATTGGACTCGAAGCTGCCTCTATGGATGGAATCCTATGGCCGTTCACACTAGCGGGATTTTCTGGTCCCACTGCAGTGAAGAGAGATTTGGCTGGACGCCAAGTTCTCCATCCTCGCTGTAGCAGGAGCAGAGCGTAAATGGCCGGTAAGATCACGCCCTGATATTTGACAGTGGAGAATGGAAGGTGAGAATTGATCAGACTCTCTATTTTCTAAAAAAAAGAGAAAGCAACTATTCGCTGGATTTCTGAATTTGTGAAAACTGTAATTATTTAATTAACAATCCTTAATTCTCACATAATCTGACAAAGAGACTATTTATTGCTCTCCAAAGAGATAGTGGAAACAACCACTGATCATGGAAGAGTCACTCCGCGTGTTCTGGGACACACAGGATGTTTAAATGTCTGGGTTTTTCGCTGGTTGGCAAGGTTAACAATGGCGAGGGACACCTATCTTGTTAATCTGTCATTTTTTTATATCTGCAGGGTGGTGAATAATTAAATATTCAGGTGCGATGTTATAGGGGGAGTAAAACTGACTGTTGTTGGTAACACTCCAGGTGGAATCTTCTGCCCTCTACAGTGGCATTTTTGTGGCATGGAGGCATTTAATCGGCTGGGACGGTGGCAGGTGGGTGCTCACTTATAGTTCTCATCTCATTGTCACTGGTTTAAACCCACCAGCAAGTAGAGTGCTCACCGTGCGAGGAGGTTGACAGGCAAGCCCGGGCATGCAGGCTCCTGCCAGTTCCACTGGGGAATGGGGGGGGGCGGGGGTCGGAGGGGTGGGTGGGTCGCCCTCATTTGCCTGATTGAGGGACTCGGTATCGGGAGTCTGGGGGAGTTTGGAGCTGCTGAGAACCACCCCCTTCCCCTATGACTCCCTTCTCAAGACCCCTCTCACCACCTTCAATCACTTGTGTTAAAACATAGATGACAGTGTCTTGCCGGCACTCCAGTTGGCAGCTGAGACCTCTGTCGCCCCCACAAGATTCTACACTGTAGCTAATGAATTATTCTCCTGAATCTGAGTCCTCCAGTGGATGCAGTAATGCTAAGTATACAAGAGCTGCTGACCTCTGATTGGCTGGAAGGACTCAGCAGACAGGACTTCAGTGCCCTGGGTCCTTGATCCTGGGAAAGGCCCACTGCTGGCCTCTTAAGTGCCCAAGTGACACAAGATCATCATAGAATCATGGAATCGCTACAGGATTCCATGGAGGAGGCAATTCTGCCCATCGAGTCTGCATCGGCAACAATCTCACCCAGCCCCTATCCCCACAACCCCATATATTTGCCCTGCTAGTCCCCCTGACTCTAAGTGGCAATTTAGCATGGACAATCAACCTAATCCGCACATCTTTGGATTGTGGGAGGAAACTGGAGCACCCGGAGGAAACCCACACAGACACGGGGAGAATGTGCAAACTCCACACAGACAGTGACCCGAATGGTAAGGCCATGCACAGCCAGAGAAAAGTAGCACAACAACTGAAATCCTTGAGTTCACACCAGGATGTTCTGCAGTTAATAGACAGGTGAGAAATAATGGGTATTATTGAGATTACGAGTGTGATGGCTAATGAAGGTGATCAAATACCATGCAAGGCTTACCAGCTTGCCATGCTCGCAATGTCCTGACACTCAGTTGCTTCTTTTTCCAACAGGAACTGTCATTCTATTCACATCTATACAAGCTCTCCCACTTTCATGTGACAAAAGCTGATTTGGAGGCATAGATTGGACATTGTGGAGATGGTGGTGGCTTGATAATGGACCAGTAATCCAGAGGCCCAGGCTAATGACCCAAGTACATGGGTTCAAATCTCGTCATGGCAGCTGGTGGAATTTAAAAAGCAATTAATAAATCTGGAATATAAAGTTGGTCTCAGTGACCACGACAGCTTATCATTGACTGTTGGAAAAACCTTCTGGTTCACTAATGCCCTTTAAGGATGGAAATCTACTATTCATACCTGGTCTGGCCTATATGTGACTCCAGATCCACAACAATGTGATTGACTCTTAACTGCCCTCTGAAATAGCCTAGCAAGACACTCAGTTCAAGGGCAATTGGGGACGTGCAACAAATGCTGGCATTGTCAGCGACGCCCACATGCCATGAATGAATTAAAACAAGCCCACGGAATCATATTGTCTACTCCTGTTCTTATTCCTTCTGCTTTTATGTAACATCCAGGCACACTATGATCCATACATGCGGCTATGCCCTCATTATGTTTTTACAGTATTTCATCTACTTCAGCACAAGCCCAGCCACTTCTGAGGCGGAAGGAATCATGCGTTTCACTTGGTGAAGCGGATAATGAGCACAGTTGGTACAGAGGCAATTAACCATTGCTGAGGAGCCAAGACACCCAGCTTTCGATAGCCTAGTCTTCAAAAGAACAAAGATCCAGGAACATCAATCTCTTGTATAAGCAGCGGAGACAGTTTTACACATACGGTTGAGATGATGGAGAAGTTGGATGAATCCACTGCCTACATTGCAAATAATTGCTTGTTTCTCAAGGCCTGGAAAACACCCTGGCAATAGTAACAGCCCAGGAAATTACTGACCATCAAAGCACCAGGAAAATGGCAATGGCAGCTATGCTAGATACTTAGAGATTTTAAGACCAATGATGAAGGGACGGTGCGGTAGCACAGTGGTTAGCACTGCTGCCTCACAGCGCCAGGGACTCGGGTTCGATTCCCGGCTTGGCTCACTGTCTGTGCGGAGTCTGCACATTCTCCTCTTGCCTGCGTGGGTTTCCTCTGGGTGCCCTGGTTTCCTCCCACAGTCCAAAGATGTGCGGGTTAGGTGGATTGGCCATGCTAAATTGCCCCTTTGTGTCAGGGGGACCAGCTAGGGTAACTGCATGGGGCTATGGCGATAGGGCCTGGGTGGGATTGTGGTCGGTGCAGACGTCCTGGGCCGAATGGCCTCCTGCTGCACTGTAGGATTCTATGACTAATTCTGCTGGTTCTATAAAACACTGACCAAAGAACCTCACAACCTTCAGCCCACATGGAGTCCCCATAGATGTTCCTGGTTTTCAGTTGAATGTCAATGGCCCTGCTTCCTAACCGCTCTCCAATTCCTGCACGAGGCAGCTTCCGACACAGCCTCATTTGACACTGAAACTGGAATGTGGGACAGTTGCTTCATTGAGTAGTCTTCTCAAACCTTTAAGATTCTGAAGGAATCTTCCCAACCTGCTACTGCTTAACCTCATTCAGAGAGCATCTCCTGGAAGTAGCAGGCTGGGAACTACAGCGAGTAAATTCGCAGAAATGTTACCAAAAAATAGTTAGTGATGTCCTGTCTTTCTTCTATCCTCGTACTGAGCGTTGGCTTCACTGTGAACAATCTTTCTCCACTGATTTCTATTCTTTGTTGCCCTCACTGCCTGTCCCATCAGTCCACATTCTGATACCATCTATTCATGCCATTTTGGAACTTCCGAGTGTATGCTTTGCCTAGCATTATCCCTTTTCACAAACACTTCCCTCCTCTTCCTATCACCTCTCCAAAATATGTGAGCTTTCTCAAAAGCAGCTTAACACCAGTTATCTCGAGCACCCACTCGTCTGTCTGCTTGGCTGCCCGTGACGCATATAATATTCCTCTGGAGCGGCACGGTAGCACAGTGGTTAGCACTGCTGCTTCACAGCTCCAGGGACCTGGGTTCGAATCCCGGCTCGGGTCGCTGTCTGTGTGGAGTTTGCACATTCTCCCTGTGTCTGCGTGGGTTTCCTCCGGGTGCTCCGGTTTCCTCCCACAGTCCAAAGATGTGCGGACTAGGTTGATTGGCCATTCTAAATTGCCCCTTAGTGTCCCGGGATGCATAGGTTAGAGGGGTTAGTGGGTAAATATGTAGGGATATGTGGATAGGGCCTGGGTGGGATTGTGGTTGGTGCAGACTCGATGGGCCGAATGGCCTCTTTCTGAACTGTAGGATTCTATGATTTTATGATTCTGAGTGCTTTCATTTCAAATGTTGTTATTTAAGCCTCATCGCTCTTCATGATAGTCCAGCATTCACACCCATACACTGTCACCAACCACTTAAGAGTTTTCAGATGACAATTTTTTTATTGTAATCAAGACTACTCCATACTCTGTTCAGTAAGTTGACAAAACTTGGAACAATGCTTGTTAAGTCTAGTCTGAATTTATTTGGTTGGCTGTATATGGGTGGCACGGTGGCAGACTGGTTAGCACTGCTGCTTCACAGTGCCAGGGACCTGGGTTCGATTCCTTGTTTGGGTCACTGTCTGTGTGGAGTCTGCACGTTCTCCCTGTGTCTGCATGGGTTTCCTCCGGGTGCTCCGGTTTCCTCCCACAGTCTGAAAGATGTGCATTGGCCACGCTAAATCGGCCTCAGTGTACCTGAACAGGCGCTGCATTGTGACGACTCGGGGATTACAGTACCTTCAATGCAGTGTTAATGTAAACTTACTGGCAACACTGGTAAATAAAATAAACTAAACTTTAAAAGCCTTTCATGATGAGTAACAGAAGGTTCGAGCTGTTCAAGGTTCAAGTTGCATCTTGTAGCTGTCCAACCTATTGAAATTGAGATCTATTAATCAGAATCTTGCAGGTTTTTGCACCAACCCCCATTGCCTTTGTCTTGTCAACGTTGATCAGGAGACTGCATTTCTTATATTGCTTGTGATGGTTTGTATCATCATAGAATCATAGAATCTGTAGAGTGCAGAAGGAGGCCATTTGGCCCATCGAGTCAACACTGACTACAATCCTACCCAGGCCCTATCCCCATATCCCTATGTATTCACCCTGCTAGTCCCCCTGACACTAAGGGACAATTTAGCAAGGCCAATTCACCTAATCCACACATCTTTGGCCCTAATCCTGTATAGATTCACTTTTGGTGAAGGCTATTCTGGTGACATAACCACAGAGCGCTGAATCAATCTATCGATGCACACAACTGTTTTGGAGATGGTTATGGTAGAGGAAATTTAGTCTTCCATCTTACGAAGCAAGCAGACAGAAGTCTTTGACAATCCTGGTCTTAATGAGGATGAAGTGGAAGAGGTGTTCTGAAGTGACATGTTTGTAATGTTAGGTTTTATTAACTGAAAACACTAATGCTGTCCTCCTTGCTTCTGGCTGTCCTGCCCCATGATCCTTACCTCCCAGTACATCATCTCCTGCTTTGACACAAAGCTGCTTCCTCCCTCGGCCCATTTTGATCCTCATCGCTTGAGTCTCCTAAAGCAGTGAGCTATTGTTTATTGCGATGGTGCTGAGTATGCAGCAACTGCAATGATTTTAATGATTCTCACTGGGCTCTATCGTACGGTTTGGCCAAACTTATTCAGGTAGCTAGAACAAAGCTACCTAAAGTCTACTCTGTCTCACTCCTTGTAAACCCAGGAGCCTCATTATATTTCTGTCTGCAGAAATCTGAGTGGTTCTCCATGAATCCATGAATTCAAGGGACAGCCCTAACAACCAGTCAACACCTTGGCTCATTCAAGGCTGCCATGGTGGATTTGTGCTTGACGTAAAGCCCCCTGGTTAATGGACATTAACTTGCAGGATGAAGTAATTGGCTTTCTGCACTCGCTGCATATTAATTAGACAAAAGCTTTGCCTGTCCATGAAATTGAGAGAACTTCCATAAGGGACATTGAGTGTTCCTTCCACTCCATCAATTGCTCCTTAACCCTGTGTGAATCTTGCCAATCTATAGTGTGAGATCACTTTCTTTACGTATCCGGAACTATTGAGAAGGAAATTAAACTGGGTGGTGGACTGAAGGGATTATTAGTTCCCTTCTTGATATAATATGAGTTGTTGTCAGACTAATGTGGCAAAAGTCACCAGATGTTGCCTCTGAATTTCAAGGCAGCAGTGATATTGACTTACCAAGCTGTCCAAGAAGTTAGTATTGATGTGTGATGTCTCTCCATACGGCATTGGGGCAGTTTTGTTTCACAGAATGGACGATGGGTCTGCGAGGCTTATTGAATACGTGTCGAGAAACCTTTCAGAAGCTGAGAAAGGTTATTCACAAATAGAAAAAAAAAGGGGCTGTCTGTTGTAGAATGAAAAATTCATGTCGACGGAAGGCATTTTAGAGTGTGACAGACCACAAGCCACTGTTGGGTCTATTCAAGGAGGACAAGGCTATTCCACCGATTCTATTTGCCAGGATTCAGCTCCGAGCACTGATCTTGTCAGCCTATGAATGCACATTTGAACAGCAACCAGCAAAACAAATAGCCAAAGCTGATGCCCTCAGTTGTCTTCCATTGCCAGAGAGTACCATCACCCTCCTCGCTTCCACTGCCAGAGAGTACATCACCCTGCTCCCTTCCACAGCCAAGGAGTACATCACCCTCCTCCCTTCCACTGCCAGAGAGTACATCACCCTGCTCCCTTCCACAGCCAGAGAGTACATCACCCTCCTCCCTTCCACAGCCAGAGAGTACATCACCCTGCTCCCTTCCACAGCCAAGGAGTACATCACCCTCCTCCCTTCCACTGCCAGGGAGTACATCACCCTGCTCGCTTTCACTGCCAGAGAGTACATCACCCTCCTCCCTTCCACAGCCAGGGAGTACATCACCCTCCTCCCTTCCACAGCCAGAGAGTACCATCACCCTCCTCCCTTCCAATTCCAGAGAGTTCACCATTCCACCCGCCACTACACACACGCATGCACCCACACACACACACACCCACACACACACACGCACACACAAACACACACACACACCACTCCCAATAATGCATGAAATCAGGATGGCAATAAATTTCCTACACTTTGCCAGTGTCACTATGACAAATATAAGTTTGGGCCAGCAGAGACCCGCTGTAATCAAAGATAAGACACAAAATATTGGCAAGCTGGCAGAGTGCAATGATTTCTGAAGACATGAAGCCATACCGCATTAGGGAAGATGAACTAAGCTGTGAGGATGGCATCCTCCTGTATGGAGTGAGCGTAGTTGTTCCTCTGCCAGGGAGGGAAATGCTTGAATAGGGCCCATCCGGGTGTGTCAAAGATGAAGAGACTTGCTGGAAGCTATGTTTAGTGGTGACATTGAGAGATTGGTGAACCACTGCGATCAGTGCCAGTTACAGCAAACGTTACCTGCTACAGCCCCTCCGCATGCTTGGAAATGGCCACGTTGGCCATGGGTGTGAGTCCACATTGATTATGTAGGACCATTTTTGGGCATCATGTTTTTAGTATTGGTAAATGTCCACTCCAAATGAATGGAGGTATTTAAGATGAGCTCCACAACCATACATGCCACAGTCGAGGAGTTTCACCAGTGCTTTGTGTCCCATGGAACACGTGAAGTATTCATATCAGATAATGGAACAGCTTTCACAAGCACCGGATTTCAAAGTTTCATATCTTTAAATGGGATTCGGCACATAAGGATGACAGCTTATCGTCCCTCAGCCAATGGACAGGCTGAGCCGGCCATCCAAACATTCAAGGCTGGCTTAAAGAAACATTCAGCTGCATCTTTGGAAACAAAAAGCTTACAGACCACCCTGCATTCGACCACCAGTATATCTCCAGTGTAACTATTGATGGGTCGTCGTCTAAGGACCAGGCTAAGTCTGGTATTCCCAAATTAAGTGGGAAGAGCAGAGGCAAGACAGTGCAACCAAAAGAGGAGCTATGATTCGACTGAAGATGCAAGATCATTGGAAATAGATGACCCAGTCTGTGTGAAAAACTTCAGAAGTGACCCAAGCTGGGTTTCAGGAATTGTGGTGGCCAAGACAGGGCTGTTGTCTTGTGAAGCAAGTGTGCAAGACAGGGTTTTGAGGAAACGTGGAGCGTTTGCATGGTCGTGAGTCGTCCAGAGAGCCAGCGTTACAGCCTGATTGGTTTTTGCCAGCTGGAGGTCTTGGCTGTCTGGGTGGCACAGTGGTTAGCACTACTGCCTCACAGCACGAAGGACCCGGGTTCGATTCCCGGCTTGGATCACTGTCTGTGCACGTTCTTCCTGTGTCTGCGTGGATTTCGTTCGGGTGCTCCAGTTTCCTCCCACAGTCTGAAAGACGTGCTGGTTAGGTGGATTGGCCATGCTAAATTCTCCCTCAGTGTACCCGAACAGGTGTCACATTGTGGTGACCAGGGGATTTTCACAGTAACTTCATTGCAGTGTTAATGCAGGCCTACTTGTGACACAAATAAATAAATAATGAAATATCCAATCAGCCTGTGTCAAGCTGCACTGCTCCGAATGAAACAAAGGAGGTTGAAGCATCAGTACCAGAAGAGAGACCAACAGTTTCAACAGAAAGTACCCAGCAGAAGCAATTCAGTCGGTGGACGTGCACCACTCTACGAAGAAGCGGAAGCCACCAGAGAGGTTCAGTTTTTGATGGACTGATTAAAAGTGTTCATTGTTGTAAATTATGGGGGGGTGTATAAGTTAACTGTTATTCTGTGTATAGAGGAACCTAGAGAGGGAGGTATGTGGTGCCTGACCCCTTTAATGGGCAATCTTCTGAAGGGGTCAGCCCAGCTGACCAATCAGGAATTGAGTTGGGGCATCACTCCAACTTGTCTGGGCTTGTCTCAGCAGTTAGATCCTGGAGTCATGTCCGGAAGTATTAAAACTGCATCACACTGTAAGTAGCTGTTGTTTGTTAACAAAAGTCTATAGTTTGTTCTTAAGTGGCGGAGCCAACTTAGTACATTACAGCACTGCCTCCAGGGTCTATGGATAAACTGGAGATAAATTATATCAAAATCCCTATTGATTCTGGCTAAGTAGAACCAGGGGCTGGAAATTCTCAAATAATGAGGATGAAATAACAGGGTGTAGGATGGTTAATCTCAAAGAATCAATTCCTACATGTCATTAATAGGATGGTAAATAATCAATTCATTAGTTTGTCATCAAAAAAACATTTAGTAGCACAGCAGCACAGTGACACAGTGGTTAGCACTGTTGCCTCATAGTCCCAGTGACCTGGGTTCGATTCCGCTCTTGGTGACTGTCTGTGTGGAGTCTGCACGTTCTCCCCGTGTCTGCGTGGGTTTCCTCCAGATGCTCCGGTTTCCTCTCACAGCCCAAAGATGTGCAGGTAGGTGGATTGACCATGGTAAATTTCCCCTTAGTGTCCCAAGATGTGTAGTTTAGATGGATTAGCCATAATTAATGCGTGGGATTGTGGAGAGTTGGTGCAGACTTGATGGGCCGAGTGGCCTCCGTCTGCACTGTAGTATTTCTATGATTTTCTATGAAAACCAGTATTGAACTGAACTCCATTGCTAAATTCTTGTTTGATGTCTGACAGCTATCACCACACTTAAGACTCCCAAACTGAGAAAGCCATGTAAGTAAATGCACTCTCTCCCCACGGGACTAAACCATTTTAAGTTCACCAACCCACTAGAAACTCTCCCTTCTTGTTCCTCCGCACCCATCAGTGAGATAGGAAACTCGCTGTGCTATGAAAAAGGTGCAGCAAGTTCATTCAGGAAGGCATGGAGTACATTGAGAGACTTCACTGGGACCATGGTGAGGTTAATTCAAAACATCAGAGCACAAACCTTCAAGCAACCCATCTACCCACCCCTCTGAGCGCCACCTGCCCCGTCGTCACAGAGTCTGCAGGTCGTGCATCTCAGCAATCTCAGATCCTATCAGACTGGACTGGAAGCATGTCATCCTCAATCCCAAAAGACGGGCTCAAAGAAAATAGAGCTTTGCTCAAAAGCGTGAGGTAGAAGAATGGAGAGGGAGATAGCCCACAATAAATTAATTACAGGCTGAAGAAAGCAGCGTTCCCGCTGCCTCGGAAAAGCAGCCAGCATAATCAAGGACCCCACGCACCCCGGACATTCTCTCTTCCATCATTTTCCCGTCGGGAAAAAGATACAAAAGTCTGAGAACACATACCAACCGACTCAAGAACAGCTTCTTCCCTGCTGCCATCCGACTTTTGAATGGACCTACCGTACATTAAGCTGATCTTTCTCGACAGCCTAGTTATGACTGTAATACTACATTCTGCACCCTCTCCTTCTCCCCTATGTACTCTATGAATGGTATGTTTTGTCTGTATGGCGTGCAATAGACAATACTTTTCTCTGTATACCAATACATGTGACAATAATAAATCAAATCAAATCCAAACAAAATAAGGTACACAAGCATTGCTGAATCCCTGGCCCAAATTTTGGTATTAAATCAGGAAAGTAAGTGATGAAGAAGTTTAGAAGAACAATGTTCCGGGGTGACGGAGGGAGAGCTCTGAGTAATGCATAGTGAGCTAACTGAGAAATAAAACAGAAAGGTGAATATATACAAACTGTCAAAGGCTTAAAGAATGAAGAGCTATGACAGTCACATTAGCTCAGCTCCAATGAATAATGAGCTGTGAAATGTACCTTCAAAACTTAAATGAACAATTAATGGATTAGCATTTGCAAAGGTTACATTTATTCTCTGTGAAGGAATGCACAATGAGTATCATTGAATGTTAGAATGAGTCACTGAAACTTGTTACATAGAAGAAGGATGCCCTTTGGCACATCATGTCAATGTTAGCCCTTTGTCCGTTCCTCCATAATCCCTTATCCTTATGGTACCTGCCCAATGCCCTTTTAAAAGTATTTATGGAATCTGCTTTCAACACTTCTTCAGGTAGAGCTTTCCAAAAAAAACTAAAATAACGGACTTGAATTAAATATTTGCTTGTTTGGTAAAGAACGTAGCTGTCAACTCAATCAAGGAAGGATACATATAGGAACATAGAAAATAGAAGCAGAAGGAGGCCATTCAGCCCTTTGAGCCTGCTCCACTATTCATTTTGATCATGGCTGATCATCAAATTCAATATCCTGATCCTGCTTTCTCCCCTTATCCCCTGAGCTCCTCGAGCTATATCTAATTTCTTCTTAAAATCACAGTGTTTTGGCCTCAACTACATTCTGTGGTAGTGAATTTCACACATTCACCGCCCTCTGGGTGAAGAAATTTCTCCGAACCTCAATCTTAAAAGGTTTACCCCTTATTCTCAAACTATGACCCCTAGTTCCGGACTCCCCCACCATCGGGAATATTCATATTGTCCAGGATGCTTGGACAGAATGTACAGATTCACTGGACAAAATGGAGCCTCCATAGGATAATACCTGGAGTAACTGGGAAATAAAATTAATAATTGTAGAGGTAAGGAAGTAAAAAGAAACATAAGCAAGGAGTAAAAAGGGCTAAAAGGGGTCACAAAAAAGCATTGGTCAGCAGGATTAAGGAAAATCCCAAGGCTTTTTATACATATATAAAGAGCAAGAGGGTAGCCAGGGAGAGGGTTGGCCCACTCAAGGACAAGGGAGGGAATCTATGTGTGGAGCCAGAGGAAATGGGCAAGATATTAAATGAGTACTTTGCGTCAATATTCACCAAAGAGAAGGACTTGGTGGATGATGAGTCGAGGAAAGGATGTGTAGATAGCTTGAGTCATGTTGAAATCAAAAAGGAGGAGGTATTAGGATTCTTGAGAAACATTAAGGTAGACAAGTCCCCAGGGCCTGATGGGATCTACCCCAGAATACTGAGAGAGGCAAGGGAGGAAATTACTGGGGCCTTGAGAGAAATCTTTGTATCTTCATTGGCTACAGGGGAGGTCCCAGAGGATTGGAGAATAACCAATGTTGTTCCTTTGTTTAAGAAGGGTAGCAAGAATAATCCAGATCATTACAGGCTGGTGAGCCTTACATCATTGGTAGGGAAATTATTGCAGAGGATTCTTCGAGACAGAATTTATTCCCACTTGGAAATAAATGGACGTATTAGTGAGAGGCAACATGGTTTTGTGAAGGGGAGGTCGTGTCTCATGAACTTGATCGAGTTTTTCGAGGAAGTGATGAAGATGATTGATGAGGGTAGGGCAGTGGATGTTGTCTACATGGACTTCAGTAAGGCCTTTGACAAGGTCCCTCATGGCAGACTGGTGCAGAAGGTGAAGTCGCATGGGATCAGAGATCCCAAAGGTGGATAAAAAACTGGCTCGGTCAAAGCAGCAGTGCTCCGAAAACTTACGGTATTTGCTACCAAATAAATCTGTTGGACTTTAACCTGGTGTTGTGAGACTTCTTACTCGGTCAAAGAAGACAGAGGGTAGCATTGGAAGGGTGTGTTTCTGAATGGAGAGCTGTGACAAGTGGCGTTCCTCAGGAATCAGTGTTGGGACCTTTGCTGTTTGTAACTGGTTTGAATAGTAAGTTTGCAGACGACACAAAGATTGGTGGATTTGCGGATACTGATGAGGACCGTCAGAGGATACAGCAGGATATAGCTCGGTTGGAGACTTGGGTGGAGAGATGGCAGATGGAGTTTAATCCGGACAAATGTGAGGTAATGCATTTTGGAAGGTCTAATACAGATTGGAAATATACAGTAAATGGCAGAACCTTTAAGAGTATTGATAGGCAAAGGGATCTGGGTGTACAAGTGCACAAGTCACTGAAAGTGGCAATGCAGGTGGGGAAGATAGTCAAGAAGGTATACGGCATGCTTGCCTTCATCGGCCGGGGCATTGAGTTTAAAAATTGGCAAGTCATGTTGCAGCTTTATACAACCTTAGTTAAGCCGCACTTGGAATATAGTGTTCAATTCTGGTCGCCACACCACCAGAAGGATGTGGTCTTTTGTGTACCCTCTTTGGAGAGGGTACACAAAAGATTTACAGGATGTTGCCTGGTGTGGAAGGCATTAGCTATGAGGAGTGGTTGGAGAAACTTGATTTGTTCTCACTGGAACGGCGGAGGTTGAGGGGCGACCTGATAGAAGTCTACAAGATTATGAGAGGCATGGACAGAGTGGATAGTCAGAAGCCTTTTCCCAGGGTGGAAGAGTCAATTACTAGGGGCACAGGTTTAAGGTGCGAGGGGCAATGTTTAAAGGAGATGTACGAGGCAGATTTTTACACAGACGGTAGTTGGCGGGGGAGGTAGTGGAAACGGATACGATAGTGACTTTTAAGGGGCCTCTTGACAAATACATGAATAGGATAGGAATAGAGGGATACAGTCCCCGGAAGGGTCGGAGGTTTTAGTTCAGTTGGGCAGCATGGTCGGTGCAGGCTTGGAGGGCGAAAGGACTGTTCCTGTGCTGTAATTTTCTTTGTTCTTTGTTCTTTGTAATAAGTCCTGCAAAACCATGAGAGATTCTTTGATGTTTGATAAGTAAACAGCAGATTTCGGAAACAAAAGTCCTTATATGATACTCATTCTACACAAAACAGCAGAACAAGAAAATGTTCATTTTCTTCTCAAGACAGAGAATCTGATCAATTCTTTAGCTAGGGTTGGGCTCCTTAGAGAAAAAGTTGGATGAAAAGTTCTCATGTTTTCTGGTGCAAACTGTCATACACAAATTTAAATTCTGTCAAGCTAGAAAAATAACTGCAGGACCTCAATTTATTATTTTTTTCTTGCCATTTTGTATTCTGAACAAGTGAGAGAAAAGTAATCCTATGGTTCACACTCGATTGCCCATCAGGATTCACTGCGGATGCTCTTAGGAAGTACGATTAATATATATTATCTACTTAACTGTTTCCACAGACAAGTAGGAAGTCTCTGCCAGGGTTTGGATTGTTGAAATAGGACAGTGGTTTCAGTAGATTTGGAATTAAATTGTAAAAATAGCAGAAGATTGCATTTTGTTAGCACCTTTAATGTAACTGATAGCCAAGTTCCACACGCATGAAGATGGCCTCAACCGGGATCTTGGGTTCATGTCACACTACGTGTAATCCCCACCATTTGGCCTGGGCTTCGAGATCCTGCTATCTGCCCTGGCTTGAGACAATTCACACCTCTTTAACCCGTGATTATCCCTCTCTCCACTCTCACTGTCTACTTGTAAAGAGTTGATTATCTGAAAAGACTCGCATTCCAACCATTATCTTACAATTGTGTCTCTGTCTTTATATGCCGTGTTTGTGAACCCACTTCTCCACTCAGCTGATGAAGAAGCAGAACAAAGAACAAAGAACAAAGAAAATTACAGCACAGGAACAGGCCTTTCGGCCCTCCAAGCCTGCGCCAATCGTGCTGCCCGACTGAACTAAAACCCCCTACTCTTCTGGGGACCATATCCCTCTATTCCCATCCTATTCATGTATTTGTCCAGACACCCCTTAAAAGTCACGACCGTATCTGCTTCCACTACATCCCCCGGCAGCAAGTTCCAGGCACCCACCACCTTCTATGTGAAAAATCTGTCTCGTACATCTCTAAATCTTGCCCCTCGCACCTTAAACTTATGCCCACTAGTAATTGACTCTTCCAGCCTGGGAAAAAGCTTCTGACTATCCGCTTTGTCCATGCCCCTCATAATCTTGTAGACTTCTATCAGGTCGCCCCTCAACCTTCGTCGTTCCAGTGAGAACAAACCAAGTTTCTCCAACCTCTCCTCATAGCTAATGCCCTCCATACCAGGCAACATCCTGGTAAATCTTTTCTGTCTCCGAAAGCTCAGATCTCCGAAAGCTCGTGATTCCAAATAAACCTGTTGGACTTTAACCTGGTGTTGTGAGACTTCTTACTGTAGTAAGACTTCTTACTTTAATGCAGTATAATATTATAAGAAGTTTTGCAGGAACATTAATCAGTCAAAAATTGACACCAGGTCAAAGAAAGAGAAGTTAAGAGGGATGATACCGAAAGCTTGGTCAGAGGGGTAGGCTTTAAGGAGGAAAGCAAGGGATGAAGTAGGAGGGAATTCCTGAGCATATCGGGCCTAGATAGTTAAATGCATGGCTATTAATGGTGAGGTAAAGGAAGTGGGGGAAGAACATGAGATGAGGGCTGAGATTCTCCAATCTCACATGCTCTTCCACCACTGCCGGCGAGAACAGAGAATTTGGCGCTCAGCTAAAACTCCATTCATTGCAGCGGGACCGGAGAATCCAGTGAGGTCGGAGAATTCCAGCTGACGTTTGAAGGAACGCCTAATTTTCAGAGGATTTTAAGAGAGGAGGAATTGACAGAAATAGGGGTTAATGAGGCTAGAAGTTAAGAAGGGAATGTCAAAATTGAGGTGTTTGGTGAGAGGGAGGCAATGTAAATCAATAAGCTCAGAGTTGCTGGGCGAAACGGTGTGATAGGTCAATGCTGATTAGAAGGCCAGATTAAGGGCTTGACCTGTAGTGGTTTCAGGTAGTACTACTAGGACTGTATTATATGAGAACATGGGAAAATGACAGACAGGTAAAGATCCTATACTCTATTCTGCATTTCCCGCTCTTAAGATTGAGGAGATTCATGCTGCATAGGCCACTGAACACAACAGTAGCTTGGATTTACATAGCACTTTTAACATACTAAAATGACCCCATGTGTCACAGGAGCCTTGTTAGACAAATTCTAACTCTAAGCCACATAAGGGGATATTAGGACAGGTGCTCAAAAGCTTGGTCAAAGATTATACTGAATCTTAAAAGTGGAGAGAGAGAGAGATGGAGAGACAGAGAAGCGTGGGGCAGGAATTCCAGAGTTAAGGACCTGAGCAGCTGAAGATACAAGACCAGAACATATAAGGTGTAGGAGCAGAAAGTCCATTCGGCCCATCAAGTCTGCTCTGCCAATCAATGGCTGATCAGATGTTATAATCCTCATTTCCATTTTCCTGCCTTATCCCCATAACCCTTGATTCCCTTACTGATTAAAAATCTGTCTAACTCAGCCTTGAACATACTTAACGACCCAGCCTCTACAGCCCTTTGTGGTAAAGAATTCCACAGTTTCACTACCCTCTGAGAGAAGAAATTCCTCCTCATCTGTTTTAAATGGACGCCCCCTTACTCTGAGATAATGCCTCTTCTCCTAGACTGTCCCATTAGGGGAAACAATCTCTCAGCATCTACCCTATTGTAATAGCATGGCATCCCTTGGGTGCTGTTGAGACACTAATTAGGAACAAAAGGTATTTATTGATAACTAGAAGTCAGGAACCAGGGATTGCAGCCCATGGTTGCCTCAGTTCTTACATGCTTAACTGTGTGGCTGCTTGATGAATCTGCACAAGAGAGGACTCCACCCTCTGGGGCGAACACTCACTCTGCATTCCCATTGGTCCCTCAAACCAGGTGACCCCCTTCTGTTGTGCTCTCTTAAAGAGACAGACGCCACAATCACTACAGTTGTAAAGCCCCCTGTGAATCCTGTATGTCTCAATAAGGTCACCTCTCATTATTCTAAACTCCAATGAACAGAGTTCCAACTTACTCTGAGGTGGAGATGCCGGTGTTGGACTGGGGTGGGCACAGTAAGAAGTCTGACAGCACCAGATTAAAGTCCAACAGGGTTTATTTCGTAGCACTGCTCCTTCCTCAGGTGAGTGGAGTCTAGGAACCCTGAGCTGAGCTTGAGGTGGCCTGCTGACTTCCAAACCCCTTTGCCTGAGATAACGTTGGCGGGCGTCCCGTGGGAGGATTTGCTTTCTTCAATGCACCCCTAACCATGATGCTGCAATACATTTACACTCATGTCCTGTATACATTTTATGCAGCAAGAAATCATTTGTTTACAGTGGTCACAATTACATTGCTCATGAGCAATTCTTTTTGCGAGGAGTTAAACAGGCCAACACACTTTGGAGTAAGCCAATCACAGATCCAGGAAAGTTTAACATCAGTGATGTCAGGTGAACGGTTGCTGTTCGCAATTGATGTGATGTTAGGTCAGTTCCTTCACTTGATTACTTCCCGACATCAAATCATCACTTAAAAATCACTTTTGAACTCAGAGATTCACAGCCGAGTGCAAGTTAACGCTGGTGCGTGCATAATTCAGCAATGCTACTATTACAGTAAGGTCATCATTTTGTTCTGAATGTTTGGCAATAAGTTTCACTTTGTGCACCCACAGGGCCTCCACCTTGCCTGTTTGTGCCACCAAACTTAGCGGTACCATCATCCTCACCCAGCGCCCCATCCCTGTGGAGTGAGAGAATGGCAGTGTTGTGTCCCTCCCACCCTCTTGCCAGCCCCACAAAGCAACGGCACTCCCTCAGCTGCGACATGGACAGGAACCCAGGAAGGAGGAGACGGGAAGCGCCGCTTACCTATCAGCCTTCACAACCCCTTTAAAGCAAGGAGCACCCTCACATGAAGAGTAGACACATCCTGCAAGTGACCCCTCTCCCCAAAATGGAGATTCTAGGAACCCCACTTGCGACGCCGATTGGAACTTATCCGTGTTCCTCGAGTCCTCTCTGGTGCCCCATGAGCAGTGCACACTGCGGAGGGTGCTGGCTGCCTGAGCGCTCATCTCCAAAATCCCCCTCGGAGGTGAAGGTGCCAAGTTCACACTAATGTAGACCTGTTGTAAATGGCGCCAGCATGATGTCATGCCAGCGCCAGCCAAAAATTCTGTGCAGGCTTAATATTGAGAGCTCGCTAATGACGTGTTAATGTATTAAAATGAGCTTTCTGTGGGCCCACCGCGTGTTTCATGCCACTCCACTGGTGTGGGGCCTGTAAGACCAGAACTCAGAAACTCATCTGCGTGAATCGTGTTCTCTGGATTTTCAACACGCGCTGTCATTCCCGCAGATAGAGAGAGTGGGCTCAAAATCACCCCCAGTGTTTCAAGTCTGCATGACCCTTCATCAGAAATGACAAAACGTCTGCCTGTTCAGCAGGTTTAGACTAGAGTAGGTGTCAGTGTGCTACAGGATCATGAGCGGAAAAATATTTATCAACTAAAGCTTTATTGATTATCAGGCTAAAGTAGTGAATGACTAAAAAATAAAGCCTTGCTTCACTCTTCCAAGCCTGAAATCGACAGCCTTTAGAATCCGAAACATTGCCTAACTATTACTTCACCTTTCCTTCCACTCACCCTCTGCACTATCTTCCACTATAGACCTGTGCTCTTCCATATCCCCTCATCATTAAGCAGAAACATTATTAGACTTGGATAGATCCACAGCAGAATGTGCCCACAGGGTGTTATGTAAAAATGAAAGTTAATTACATGTGAAACAGTTTAATACTAACAACACAACAGTGGGACATGACAGTATTTACATGGCAGAGACCAACTGAACCTGTCATGCATGCTTCAGAAATGCAACACGTTTGGTTTAAAGGGAAATGCAGAACGACAAAAGACACCTAGAGCGGTATCCACAATGCCAACAAGCAAACAAGGAGCAGGAGTAGGCCATTCAGCCCTTCAATGGTGTTGAGCTTCTTGGCTGCTGTTGGAGTCGCACTCATCCAGACACGTTGGCACAGTGGTTAGCACTGCTGCCTCACAGCACCTAGCACTGCTGTCTCACAGCGCCTATCATTGCTGCCTCACAGCACCTATCACTGCTGCCTCACAGCGCCTATCATTGCTGCCTCACAGCACCTAGCACTGCTGTCTCACAGCGCCTATCATTGCTGCCTCACAGCACCTAGCACTGCTGTCGCACAGCGCCTATCATTGCTGTCTCACAGCGCCTATCACTGCTGTCTCACAGCGCCGAGCACTGCTGCCTCACAGCGCCTATCACTGCTGTCTCACAGCGCCGAGCACTGCTGCCTCACAGCGCCTATCACTGCTGTCTCACAGCACCTAGCACTGCTGCCTCACAGCGCCGAGCACTGCTGCCTCACAGTGCCTATCACTGCTGCCTCACAGCGCCGAGCACTGCTGCCTCACAGCGCCTATCACTGCTGTCTCACAGCACCTAGCACTGCTGTCTCACAGCACCTATCACTGCTGTCTCACAGCACCTAGCACTGCTGCCTCACAGCACCTATCACTGCTGCCTCACAGCACCTATCACTGCTGTCTCACAGCGCCTATCACTGCTGTCTCACAGCACCTATCACTGCTGTCTCACAGCACCTATCACTGCTGCCTCACAGCGCCTATCACTGCTGCCTCACAGCGCCTATCATTGCTGTCTCACAGCACCTATCACTGCTGTCTCACAGCACCTATCACTGCTGTCTCACAGCACCTATCACTGCTGCCTCACAGTGCCGAGCACTGCTGCCTCACAGCGCCTCTCACTGCTGTCTCACAGCACCTATCACTGCTGTCTCACAGCACCTATCACTGCTGCCTCACAGCGCCTATCACTGCTGCCTCACAGTGCCGAGCACTGCTGTCTCACAGCACCTATCACTGCTGTCTCACAGCGCCTAGCACTGCTGCCTCACAGTGCCGAGCACTGCTGCCTCACAGCGCCTAGCACTGCTGCCTCACAGTGCCGAGCACTGCTGTCTCACAGCACCTATCACTGCTGTCTCACAGCACCTATCACTGCTGCCTCACAGTGCCGAGCACTGCTGCCTCACAGCGCCTATCACTGCTGCCTCACAGCACCTAGCACTGCTGTCTCACAGCACCTATCACTGCTGTCTCACAGCACCTAGCACTGCTGCCTCACAGCACCTATCACTGCTGCCTCACAGTGCCGAGCACTGCTGTCTCACAGCGCCGAGCACTGCTGCCTCACAGCGTCTAGCACTGCTGTCTCACAGCACCTATCACTGCTGTCTCACAGCGCCTAGCACTGCTGTCTCACAGCACCTATCACTGCTGTCTCACAGCACCTATCACTGCTGCCTCACAGCACCTAGCACTGCTGTCTCACAGCACCTATCACTGCTGCCTCACAGCACCTATCACTGCTGCCTCACAGCACCTATCACTGCTGTCTCACAGCACCTATCACTGCTGTCTCACAGCACCTATCACTGCTGCCTCACAGTGCCGAGCACTGCTGTCTCACAGCGTCTAGCACTGCTGCCTCACAGCACCTATCACTGCTGCCTCACAGTGCCGAGCACTGCTGTCTCACAGCGTCTAGCACTGCTGTCTCACAGCGCCTATCACTGCTGTCTCACAGCGCCTATCACTGCTGTCTCACAGCGCCTATCACTGCTGTCTCACAGCGCCTATCACTGCTGTCTCACAGCGCCTATCACTGCTGTCTCACAGCACCTATCACTGCTGTCTCACAGCACCTATCACTGCTGTCTCACAGCACCTAGCACTGCTGTCTCACAGCACCTATCACTGCTGTCTCACAGCACCTATCACTGCTGTCTCACAGCACCTATCACTGCTGCCTCACAGCACCTATCACTGCTGTCTCACAGCACCTAGCACTGCTGTCTCACAGCGTCTAGCACTGCTGCCTCACAGCACCTAGCACTGCTGTCTCACAGCGTCTATCACTGCTGTCTCACAGCGCCTATCACTGCTGTCTCACAGCACCTATCACTGCTGTCTCACAGCACCTATCACTGCTGTCTCACAGCACCTAGCACTGCTGTCTCACAGCACCTATCACTGCTGTCTCACAGCACCTATCACTGCTGTCTCACAGCACCTAGCACTGCTGTCTCACAGCACCTATCACTGCTGTCTCACAGCACCGAGCACTGCTGTCTCACAGCACCTATCACTGCTGTCTCACAGCGCCTATCACTGCTGTCTCACAGCACCTAGCACTGCTGTCTCACAGTGTCTAGCACTGCTGTCTCACAGTGTCTAGCACTGCTGTCTCACAGCACCTATCACTGCTGCCTCACAGCACCTAGCACTGCTGTCTCACAGCACCTAGCACTGCTGCCTCACAGCGTCTAGCACTGCTGCCTCACAGCGTCTAGCACTGCTGCCTCACAGCGTCTAGCACTGCTGCCTCACAGCACCTAGCACTGCTGCCTCACAGCGTCTAGCACTGCTGCCTCACAGCACCTAGCACTGCTGCCTCACAGCGTCTAGCACTGCTGCCTCACAGCGTCTAGCACTGCTGTCTCACAGCACCTATCACTGCTGCCTCACAGCACCTATCACTGCTGCCTCACAGCACCTATCACTGCTGCCTCACAGCACCTATCACTGCTGCTTCACAGCGCCGAGCACTGCTGTCTCACACGTCTATCACTGCTGCCTCACAGCGCCGAGCACTGCTGTCTCACACGTCTATCACTGCTGCCTCACAGCGTCTAGCACTGCTGCCTCACAGCGTCTAGCACTGCTGCCTCACAGCGCCTATCACTGCTGTCTCACAGCGCCTATCACTGCTGCCTCACAGTGCCTATCACTGCTGCCTCACAGCGCCTATCACTGCTGCCTCACAGCGTCTATCACTGCTGCCTCACAGTGCCTATCACTGCTGCCTCACAGCGTCTAGCACTGCTGCCTCACAGCGCCTATCACTGCTGTCTCACAGCGCCTATCACTGCTGTCTCACAGCGCCTATCACTGCTGCCTCACAGCGTCTAGCACTGCTGCCTCACAGTGCCTATCACTGCTGCCTCACAGCGCCTATCACTGCTGCCTCACAGCGTCTATCACTGCTGCCTCACAGTGCCTATCACTGCTGCCTCACAGCGTCTATCACTGCTGCCTCACAGCACCTATCACTGCTGTCTCACAGCGCCTATCACTGCTGCCTCACAGCGCCTATCACTGCTGCCTCACAGCGCCTATCACTGCTGCCTCACAGCACCTATCACTGCTGTCTCACAGCGTCTATCACTGCTGCCTCACAGCGCCTATCACTGCTGCCTCACAGCGCCTATCACTGCTGCCTCACAGCACCTATCACTGCTGCCTCACAGCGCCTATCACTGCTGCCTCACAGCGCCTATCACTGCTGCCTCACAGCACCTATCACTGCTGCCTCACAGCGTCTATCACTGCTGCCTCACAGCGCC
The DNA here is from genome assembly GCF_964213995.1 of Mustelus asterias. Taxonomy (NCBI): domain Eukaryota; kingdom Metazoa; phylum Chordata; class Chondrichthyes; order Carcharhiniformes; family Triakidae; genus Mustelus; species Mustelus asterias. The sequence goes on along the minus strand of NC_135812.1, from coordinate 65,087,942 downwards.
TATCACTGCTGCCTCACAGCGCCTAGCACTGCTGTCTCACAGCGCCTATCACTGCTGCCTCACAGCACCTATCACTGCTGCCTCACAGCGCCTAGCACTGCTGTCTCACAGCGCCTATCACTGCTGCCTCACAGCGTCTATCACTGCTGTCTCACAGCACCTATCACTGCTGTCTCACAGCGCCTATCATTGCTGTCTCACAGCGCCTATCACTGCTGTCTCACAGCGCCTATCACTGCTGCCTCACAGCACCTATCACTGCTGCCTCACAGCGCCTATCACTGCTGCCTCACAGCACCTATCACTGCTGCCTCACAGCGTCTAGCACTGCTGTCTCACAGCACCTATCACTGCTGTCTCACAGCGCCGAGCACTGCTGCGCCTCACAGCACCTATCACTGCTGTCTCACAGCACCTATCACTGCTGTCTCACAGCGCCTAGCACTGCTGTCTCACAGCACCTATCACTGCTGTCTCACAGCACCTATCATTGCTGCCTCACAGCGCCTAGCACTGCTGTCTCACAGCACCTATCACTGCTGCATCACAGCACCTAGCACTGCTGCATCACAGCGCCTATCACTGCTGCCTCACAGCACCTAGCACTGCTGCCTCACAGCACCTAGCACTGCTGCCTCACAGCGTCTAGCACTGCTGTCTCACAGCACCTATCACTGCTGCCTCACAGCACCTATCACTGCTGCCTCACAGCACCTATCACTGCTGCCTCACAGCACCTATCACTGCTGCCTCACAGCGCCGAGCACTGCTGTCTCACACGTCTATCACTGCTGCCTCACAGCGCCGAGCACTGCTGTCTCACACGTCTATCACTGCTGCCTCACAGCGTCTAGCACTGCTGCCTCACAGCGTCTAGCACTGCTGCCTCACAGCGCCTATCACTGCTGTCTCACAGCGCCTATCACTGCTGCCTCACAGTGCCTATCACTGCTGCCTCACAGCGCCTATCACTGCTGCCTCACAGCGTCTATCACTGCTGCCTCACAGTGCCTATCACTGCTGCCTCACAGCGTCTAGCACTGCTGCCTCACAGCGCCTATCACTGCTGTCTCACAGCGCCTATCACTGCTGCCTCACAGCGCCTATCACTGCTGCCTCACAGTGCCTATCACTGCTGCCTCACAGCGCCTATCACTGCTGCCTCACAGCGTCTATCACTGCTGCCTCACAGTGCCTATCACTGCTGCCTCACAGCGTCTATCACTGCTGCCTCACAGCACCTATCACTGCTGTCTCACAGCGCCTATCACTGCTGCCTCACAGCGCCTATCACTGCTGCCTCACAGCGCCTATCACTGCTGCCTCACAGCACCTATCACTGCTGTCTCACAGCGTCTATCACTGCTGCCTCACAGCGCCTATCACTGCTGCCTCACAGCGCCTATCACTGCTGCCTCACAGCACCTATCACTGCTGCCTCACAGCGCCTATCACTGCTGCCTCACAGCGCCTATCACTGCTGCCTCACAGCGCCTAGCACTGCTGTCTCACAGCGCCTATCACTGCTGCCTCACAGCACCTATCACTGCTGCCTCACAGCGCCTAGCACTGCTGTCTCACAGCGCCTATCACTGCTGCCTCACAGCGTCTATCACTGCTGTCTCACAGCACCTATCACTGCTGTCTCACAGCGCCTATCATTGCTGTCTCACAGCGCCTATCACTGCTGTCTCACAGCGCCTATCACTGCTGCCTCACAGCACCTATCACTGCTGCCTCACAGCGCCTAGCACTGCTGTCTCACAGCACCTATCACTGCTGTCTCACAGCGCCGAGCACTGCTGCGCCTCACAGCACCTATCACTGCTGTCTCACAGCACCTATCACTGCTGTCTCACAGCGCCTAGCACTGCTGTCTCACAGCACCTATCACTGCTGTCTCACAGCACCTATCATTGCTGCCTCACAGCGCCTAGCACTGCTGTCTCACAGCACCTATCACTGCTGTCTCACAGCACCTATCACTGCTGCATCACAGCACCTAGCACTGCTGCCTCACAGTGCCAGGGACCCAAGTTCAATTCCAGCCTTTGGTGGCTGTCTGTGTGGAGTTTGCATGTTCGCCCCATGTCTGTGTGGGTTTCCTCCGGGTGCTCTGGTTTCCTCCCAAAGTCCAAAGATGTGCGGGTTAAGTTCATTGGCCATGCTAAATTGGCCCTCAGTGTCAGGGGGATTAGCTAGGGTAAATACATGAGGTTATGGGGATAGGTCCTGGGTGGGATTGTGGTTGGTGCAGAGTTGATGGGTCAAATAGCCTCCTTCTGCATTGTAGGATTCTATGATTCTAAGTGGAGAGTATTTCATCACACTCCTGACTTGTGTCTTGTAGATGGTGGACAGACTTTGGAGGTCAGGAGGTGAGTTACTCTCTTCAGAATTTCCAGCCTCTGACCTGCTCTTATAGCCACAGTATTTATACGGCTGGTCCAGTTCAGTTTCTGGTCAATGATAACCCCCAGGATGTTGATAGTGGGGGATTCAGTGATGTTAATGCCATTCTATTGAATGTCAAAGGGTGATGGTTAGATTCTCTCTTGTTGGTGATGGTCATTGCCTGGCAATAGTATAGCCTGAATGTTACTTGCCACTTGTCAGTCCAAGCCTGGGTATTGTCCAGGTTCTTGCTGCATTTGGACATGGACTGACTACATCATTGACTATGCTTTGAGATATTCAGTGGCCGTGAGAAGTGTGATACAAATGCAAGTCATTCTTTAAGTTACTTAACAAGGGTGCACAGTTAAACTGGAATTATTCAAGTCTCTATTGTTCAGTGTCAAGTATGGTTGAGCTTTTACCCAAAGCCCTTGAAAGTGTGGTAATTCCTGAGCTATATTAGATATATGAGCCAGTGTTTGGATTACGTGATGAAGGGAAACATCAGCTGTAATTGCAGTGTATAAACTGGCGGTGGTATGGTCACTTATTCTAATCCTACTGTTATAAATACAATTAGACGTATTTTAACATATGAAAATAAAAACACTACTTAAATTTATCTCAAGAATAGGTACGGTCCTGTTAATTGCCCAGCGTTGACAACAGTGTGGGTGGACAAGACAGATTGCAGCTGTGAAAATCACCCATCTGAATTCTAACTCCATCTGCAATGCTCATCAGCCCCTGCCAATCTAACTGGGCCGGCAAGGTTGGCTTAGAGGTTTCCTAACAAAATATCATTTCAATGTTTGTTAAGAAAATGCTTGCGAGATGTAAGGATAAATCTCAGATTCATTTTGTGTACGATCCTCTTGGAAAGTATTTCTCTCCCTGGCTGAAACTGAACAGAAGTAGACAACAGGCGGGATTTTCCGGCCCTTCTCGTCCCGAAACCGGAAAATCCTGCCGAGGTCAACAGACCTTTCTATTGTCCGCCCCTCGCCCGTGAGCAGAACGGGAAAGTTAGGGTCCACATTCCACCATCTCTCCAGGCTTCTTTCTCCAATGATTAATCAGTTTGCAAAAATTAGACAATGCAAAGTAAATGATTTGTTATGGATTTTGCAATCCGTGTTAAAGGACTCTCAGTACAACCTGCTGCAGACAATACTCCAACTAATGGCCTCCCTTACATGCAGCACGGTGGCACAGTGGTTAGCACTGTTGCCTCACAGCGCCAGAAACCCGAGTTCAAGTTCAGCCTCAGGTCACTGTCTGTGTGGAGTCTGCACGTTCTCCCTGTGTCTGTGAAACCGGGTCCTCCGGTTTCCTCCCATAGTCCGAAGATGTGCAGGTTAGGTTGATTGGCCATGCTAAATTGCTCCTTATTGTCAGAAGGATTAGAGGGGTAAATACGTGGGGTTATGGGGATAGGGCCAGAGTGGGATTGTTGTCAGTGCCGAATCGATGGGCCGAATGGCCTCCTTCTGCTTTCTATTCTATGAGAATAACGTATTCAGCAGCAGGAAGGATCCTGCCTTAACCTCCACCAGTGGTTTTGGGCAGGATTTTCAGCCCACCATTAACTGAAGACAGGATTTTCCAGACCCGCCATTGTCAATGGGTATTCCCGTTGTTCGCACCGTCTGCCGCTGGGGAACCACATCAGGAGGTAGGTGGGGGGGGTGTGGGGTGGGGGGGGGGTGTGGGGCGGGGGGGGGGAGGTCACCATCGGTGGGGGGGGGAGGTCACCATCAGTGGGACCGGAAGATCCCATTGGCAGGAGTGGTTTTAAAATCTTGCACATTGAAAGGGATCAAATGCTTTCAGGTTCATTGGTGAGTAATTCTTACTGGCAGCTCCTGAGCAAGTGGAAGGGTTTGGTCATTTGTACCACTATTAGAAGTTGCTGAATGGTGTGCTCAGTGAAACACAACCCCACAGCACGGTGAAGACAGCACTGTCCCCCAGCCGGGTGAAGACAGCATTGTCCCCCAGCCGGGTGAAGACAGCATTGCCCCACAGCCGGGTGAAGACAGCATTGCCCCACAGCCGGGTGAAGGTGGCATTGCCCCACAGCCGGGTGAAGACAGCATTGCCCCACAGCCGGGTGAAGACAGCATTGCCCCACAGCCGGGTGAAGACAGCATTGTCCCACAGCACGGTGAAGACAGCATTGTCAGTGATGGTGAATCACTGAGTTTTTACATGTCAGCCTTCTTTGAGGCTATAGAGAGGGCTGTATGCAATATCTCCCATATTGCAGTCAATGGTGGCATAATGGGTGTCTCTGAATCTTTGCACTCCAAAGGAGAATAAAGGACACATCTCATTCTCTCTTAGCAGAGAGAAGTAGGCAGAGTGCACACATGGATTTACCAGGACAACAGGCTTCTCCCATCACTTTGGGAATGCCACTAGTGGGCTGGCAAGGACAGGCAACATACGCAGCGCACAAGTGCCAGGCAATGACCCTCTCCAACAAGAGAGAATTACAAGTGCCAATGACGCCCACATCACATTGATTAATTTTTTGAAAAGAAGAAAAGGCAGAGGATCAGGAGACAACTATACAGCCTGTCCAGACTGCTCCACCATTCAGTATGTTCATGGCTGAATTTGGGCTCCAACATTTCCCACCTGCTCCCCAAATCCCTTTATTGGCTGAGACACCAAAAATATATCCATCTCAGCTTCAGTAGTCAACAACAGAACATCCAAAAGCCCCCTGCGGTAGAGAATCCAAATTTCACCAGCCTTTGAGTGGATAGAAGATTTCTCCTAATCTCAGTCCTAAATCATTGTCCCCTTATCCTGAGACTCTGCCCCTGTGTTTTTGATTCCACAGCCTCTCAGTGCCTACTCTGTCAAGCCCTATCAGGATTGTGCATGCTTCAGTGAGACATACGGGCATTACACAAATGCATAAGGATGATTTGATGACTTTTGCATGGAGTATTGGATAAAATATTGATCTGGTATTAAACATACTCTTTTGCTAAAAGGAGAGACATGTTGCTGAAGCTTTTCATCTCACATTCACCAGGACAAATGCAAGAATGGAAAATTTCAAATGATCCCGCAATTTGTTCCACAGGAGAAAAGGGTGCTGATTGCAATCTAATTGGCTGACATGTTGCCATGGACAAAGAAACAGGGATTTATCAGCTCCCCATGCACCCAGGTAATTCAAAATAGGCGCAAAGCTTGGACATATTCCTTTTGTTTGCTGAGAACATGCTCTTGTGTATGAATGTAGGTTGCTTCTAGCAACTGATTTGATTTATTATTGTCACATGTATTAGCGTACAGTGAAAAGTATTATTTCTTGCGTGCCAAACAGACAAAGCATACCATTCATAGAGAAGGAAAGGAGAGGGTGCAGAATGTAGTGTCACAGTCATAGCTAGGGTGTAGAGAAAGATCAATTTAGTATGAGGTAGGTCCATTCAAAAGTCTGAAGGCAGCAGGGGAAGAAGCTGTTCTTGAGTCAGTTGTAAGCGTCCTCAGACCTTTGTATTTTTTTCTCAATGGAAGAAGGTGGAAGAGAGAATGTCTGGGGTGCGTGGGGTCCTTGATTATGCTGACTGCTTTTCTGAGGCAGTGGGAAGTGTAGACGGAGTCAATGGATGGGAGGCTGGTTTACGTGATGGATTGGGCTTCGTTCACGACCCTTTGTAGTTTTTTGCAGTCTTGGACAGAGCAGGAGCCATACCAAGCTGCGACACAACCAGAAAGAATGCTTTCTATGGTACATCTGTAAAGCTTGGCGAGGGTCATAGCGGACCATGCCAAATTTCTTTAGTCTTCTGAAAAAGTAGAGGCATTGGTGGGCTTTCTTAACTATAGCATCTGCTTGAAGGGACAAGGGAAAGTTGTTGGTGATCTAGACACCTAGAAACTTGAAGCTCTCGACCATTTCCACTTCATCCCCGTTGATGTAGACAGGGGCATGTCCTCCACTACACTTCCTGAAGTCAATGACTATCTCCTTCGTTTTGTTGACTTTGAGGGAGAGATTATTGTCATTGCTCCAGTTCACCAGATTCTGTATATCTTTTGTGTACTCCGTCTCATCATTGTTCGAGATCTGACCCACTATGGTGATGTCATCAGCAAACTCAAAAATCAAGTTGGAAGGGAAATTTGGCCACACAATCATAGGTATATAAGGAATATAGTAAGGGGCTGACGACTCAGCCTTGTGGGGCACCGGTGTTGAGGATGATTGTGGAGGAGGAGTTGTTGCCTATCCTTACTGATTGTGGTCTGTGGATTAGGAAGTTCAGGATTCAGTTGCAGAGGGAGGAACCGAGGCCTAGGCCATGGAGTTTGGAGATGCGTTTTGTAGGAATAATAGTGTTGAAGGCTGAGCTGTAGTCAAAAAATAGGACTCTGTCATAGGTGTCCTTGTTATCTAGGTGTTCCAGGGCTGAGTGTAGGGCCAGGGAGGTGGCATCTGTGTGGACCTGTTGCTGCGATAGGTGAACTGTAGTGGATCTAGGCAATCTGGGAAACAGATGCATGCCATGACTAACCTTTCAAAGCACTTCATAATGGTGGATGTCAGAGCCACCGGATGATACTCATTAAGGCACGCTGCCTGACTTTGTTTTGGTACTCGGATGGTGGTCATCGTCTTCTTGAAGCAAATAGGGACCTCAGATTGATGTAAAGAGAGGTTAAAGATGTCTGCGAATACCCTCACCAGCTGGTGGTCTACGCAGGATCTGAGTGCTCATCTGGGCACCCCATCCGGACCAGTCACTTTCTGTGGGTTGAATTTCGAGAAGGCTGCTCTGCTGTCGGCAATGGTGACCTTGGATACGGGTTTGTCCGAGGCGTCCGGGGTGGAGGGCGTGCTCTCGCTGACCTCTTGCTCAAAACGGGCACAGAATGTGTTGAGCTCATCAGGGGAGGTGGGGGTGGGGGGGGGGTGGGGGGGGGGGGGGGGGGGCGCGGAACGGTGCATTGATACCAGTGATTTTACATGCCTTCATCTTGTAGCCTGTTATTTCTTGCAGACCGTTCCATAGTTGGTGGGAGTCCGTGTAGCTACCCTGGGACTCTAGCTTGGTCCAGTACTGCCTTTTGGTATCTTTGATGGATCTTCATGGATCATATCTGGATTTCTTGTATAGGTCATGGTCACCTGATTGAATGCCTCAGATCTGGACTTCAATAAGCAGTGGATATCCCTGTTCATCTATGGTTTTGGGTTGGGAAACACGCGGATTTGCTTCTTCGGCATACAGTCTTCTACACACTTACTGATGAAGTCAGTTACTGTAGTGGCGTACTCGTTCAGGTTGGTCACTAAGTTTTTAAGTATTGACCAGTCTACTAACTTGAACTGTGAATGAACCACATCACAAGCTTGATTATCTTAGATTGGTTGTTAGTGTAGCTATTAACACACTCAGGATTGCTCAGCACATTCTGCTTTTAATCTGAGGAAATCTAATACCATTTAGCTCTTTAAATGAGGAGGATGTGAGCATACTGTGCCTTTCAGAAATGTATTTTTATCATGTTTCTCATGTTGGATTTGTTTTAGTAATTAGTTCTATAAATTGGTGCCACTTTGTGTGTAACCGGCAGCATTGTTGTTACTGCAGCAGCAAAATTGACCTTGATTGTGAAAATGTTTGTTTTAATCTGGGCTAATGTTGTTCTGTTATTTTAGTGTTTTCCCCGGGGGGTTTCGGAGTAGGGCTTGATTAGGTTGATTGACAGGGAATATCATGTGACAGGGCAGGACTAGGCTTACACAAAGAAATCAAGTCAATTGCAGCTTGGGATCTTTAGGATGAGGTAGTTTTCTCTGTGCCCCTTTCTCTCTCTGGATTTGGAGACTGAGAAATGCCAGGAAATAATTCTCCTTCCCTGGAGGCTGCTGCATGGGAGTCAGAAAACAGGCATCTTACTGCATCTGTCATACGGCAGGCTTGCCTTTATCAGCCAGGCATTGAGTTTAAAAATTGGCAAGTCATGTTGCAGCTTTATAGAACCTTAGTAAGCCGCACTTGGAATATAGTGTTCAATTCACCACACTACCAGAAGGATGTGGAGGCTATGGCGAGGGTACAGAAAAGATTTACCAGGATGTTGCCTGGTAAGGAGGGCATTAGCTATGAGGAGAGGTTGGTTTGTTCTCACTGGAACGACGGAGGTTGAGGGGCGACCTGATAGAAGTCTACAAGATTATGAGGGGCATCGACAGAGTGGATAGTCAGAAGCTTTTTCCCAGGGTGGAAGAGTCAATTACTGAGGGGCACAAGTTTAAGGTGCAAGGGGCAAAGTTTCAACGAGATGTACAAGGCAGATTTTTTACACAGAGGGTGGTGGGTTACTGGAACCCGTTGCCGAGGGAGCTAGTGGAAGCAGATACGATAGTGAGTTTTAAAGGGCGTCTGGACAAATAACATGAACAGGATGGGAATAGAGGGATATGGTCCCCGGAAGGGGAGGGGGTTTTAGTTCAGTTGGGCAGCATGGTCAGTGCAGGCTTGGAGGGCCGAAGGGCCTGTTCCTGTGCTGTAATTTTCTTTGTCCTTTGTCCAGAGGAGTTAAAAAGCTGGAAATGTAGCACAAACGTGAGCGTGTTTGTTTTCTTGCTAAATGATTCTGAACTCGTATTTATGTCAGTGGGGGCAATGCTTGCATTGGAACGATAGAGATAGCTAGCTGTTAAGAATCATACCTTGTCCTGTTTAAGTATTTCAATTGATAAAAGTTATGCTAATTCTTGTTATATTTTAACTGTGTTGCTAAATAAAGTTTGTTTTAATAAAAGCTTCCTAGTGGTTCAGTCGAATCACACACGGAATGCTTGTCCAAATGCCAAAATTAAAAAAGGTTGGGGCCTAGGCTAACTTCATAATATATTGATCTGGTCCCTAACAAGGAAAACAAAGGTTTCTTGCTTTGAGTTCTGGAATATGTACTGTAACCACAATGGATTAAATCTGCGCACAACGTCTTATTCTAACAGCAGATAGATTATACAAAAATATATTGAATCAAAAATACAGAAGATTTTATTTATTCATTTGTGGGACATGGGTATTGTTGGCTGACCAGCATTTATTGCCCATCCCTAGTTGCCCGGGGGCAGTTAAGATTCAATCACATTGCTGTGGCTCTGGAGTCACATGTAGGCCAGACCAGGTAAGAATGGCAGATTTCCTTCCCTGAAGGGCATTAGTGAACCAGATGGGTTTCATGGTCATCAGTAGATTCTTAATTCCAGATTTCTTTTATTGAATTCAAATTCCACTATCTGCTGTGGCGGGATTCGAACCCGGGTCCCCAGAACATTAGCTGGGTTTCTGGATTAATAGTCCAGTGATAATACCACTAGACCCCTGCTGACAATCTGAAATAAACTCAGGAAATGCTGGAAATACTCAGCAGGTCAAGTAGCATACAGGAAGAGAGAAATACAGAGTTAACATTTTCGGTTGATGAGCCTTCGGCAGAACTGATGAAGGAAGTGCTACGTTGTTGGAGGCGCTGGGTTTTAGGTGAGATCGCATCAGGTGGTTTACTTGCATTTTAAAATGCCACAGTTTTGATGAAGGGAAGTTGTAACGAACCCTGATATATTAAATCTGTCATGCTGCCTCAACTGCTGAGTATTTCATGCATTCGCTGCTTTTATTGTAGAAAATAAATGCAAAGGACAGCAAAACAAAAAGGTCGTTACGCTGCAAGCAGGCGTTTTTATTTCATGTGAAGAAAAATGTTGTGCATTCAGCGCCAGACAATCCATTCCACAGTCGGATGCCCATTAAATGTAACAGGAATGGAAGGGGCTTGCAGGGAAATCCTCAAACAACATCAGCAATACATTTATTTCCAAGTCTGAAGATTATAGGCTCCAGTTTGATTCGAGGGCTGGAGACAGCAATTAGTGTCCAGGGGGTGCTGCATTGGTGCTAGGTTTCAGGTGTGACTCCTTCTGGGAGTCCAGTTATATTCAAAGATCCCACAGCCCTACTCAGAGGGAATATGAGAGGTTTTTTTTTCTGGCCAATAATTCTCCTCTACCCAGCATCACAAAAAACAGATGAACAAAGAAAATTACAGCAAAGGAACAGGCCCTTCGGCTCTCCAAGCTTGCACTGACCATGCTGCCCAACTGAACTAAAAGCCCCTACCCATCCCAGGACCATATACCTCTAGTCCCATCCTATTTATGTATTTGTCAAGATGTCCCCTTAAAAGTCACTAACGTATCTACTTCCACTACTTCTCCCCGCAGTGAGTTCCAGACACCCACCACCATTTGTGTAAAAAACTTGCCTCGTACATCTCCTTTAAACCTTGCCCTTCGCACCTTAAACCTATGCCCCCTAGTAATTGACTCTTCCACCCTGGGAAAATTCTGACTATCCGGATGAACTGTTCATTTATGATTGAGTGATCCAACAATAGTCACTCATACTGCAAAATAATGACTCATGCGCAAAGTGGGAATTATTTCCAAGAGACTTGACTAAATTCGATAGCAATGTACATTTCTGTTGAAATGTACACACGGTGGCTGTGGTTAGCACTGCTGCCTCACAGCGCCAGGGATCCAGGTTCGATTCTCGCCTGAGGTCACTGTCTGTGTGGAGTTTGCCCATTCTCCCCTATGCATTGGTTTTCTCCGGGTGCTCCGGTTTCCTCCCACAGTCCAAAGATGTGCGGGTTAGGTTGATTGGCCATGCTAAATTGCCCCTTCGCGTTAGGGAGATTAACAGGATAAATACATGGGGGGGTTATGGGGCTAGGGCCTGGGTGGGATAGTTGCCGATGCAGGCTTGATGAGCCGAATAGCCTGTTTCTGCACTGTCAGGATTCTATGATTTGGAGTGCAGTGGGTAATGTCCCTGCCTTTGAGCCAGAAGCTCTGGGTTCAAGTCCCGCCCCAGGACTTGACGGTCAATTGGGGAAGTGCAATCATAATGTGACCAAATAGGTTGAGTATTAACTTGTAAATCTTTCCAACACCACGTCAACGGCAGGCTGTAAGAGCGGGAGAGATTGCTGGTCAAATGGGCGACGGAAAAACAATTGGAGTCTCTGCCATAACCATCCATGTCAAAGTGCACGTTGCCACGACAACTCAGACTCCATGTGAGGTCGGTGGTCCCTATGGCCTGGAAGGCTGGTGTGGATCCGATTGTTGCCAGCAGCATGGGGTTCGATCCTCACTCCGGCTGGGGGAGGGTGGTTTAGGAACGGCCTCCTTGCCCTACCTGTGGTGGAGGCCCTGGCATTGCGGTCTTGGACCTGACTCTAGGAAGGGAATTTTCCCATCCTGCCTGCCACGGGGCAGACCCTGAAAAGGTCCGTTGACCTTGGATGGGATTTTACAGTTTCAGAGCCGATCTCCTTTGAAAAATAAACGAAGTCAGAAATTAATTGAATGAACATTTTATAAAAGTGTATTCAAACGATCATTCCATTCTGCTCATGAAGTGAAATTATAAAAATAATCTGCCCAAGTGAGTTCTGTAATTTGATTATCAAACACTATTTGTTCGAGCTGAGCTTTCTATTAAAGAGCAATGTGATTATTTCATCCTACAGTAAAGTACCACATGAATGGATTTTCCCCATTGCCGCTGCACTCCTATCTCAGTGTTTCAGGTGCTTTTAGATTGGCAGGCTTGCCTTGGCAGGCATTACTGGAAAATATAAATTATAAGCATAAAGCAGCAGAAAGTATAGAGCTTCGGAGGGCAAATGGTGGATTCCTGCACCCTTTAGTAGCTCCATTAAAATGAACACAAGTTCATGATCTGCAGTAATTTTAACATAATGGAGAAGTTAAAGAATTTTATAATTGCCAGGTTTTATTAATTACTGATGATAAAATGGAGAATGTGCCATTTTATGAGTGCATGAGGATTATTCCACATCTTGCATTTTGGAGTTCTCAACCATTTTCCACAGAAAGGATTTGGAAATGAATTATATTTAGGTGGAGTGTTCGAACTTAAAGTAGCTTCACGCTGGCTTACTCTTCTCAGCCATTTTGCAGAGACACGGAGGAGTTCATCTGCTCATGACCCTGGTATTACGATGTGCTCCACGCTGACAGAGAAGAGGAGTAAATTTGCTATTTCATTTCAGACTTCTTAAAAATATCATCAATCAGGTTCAATCGAGGCATTCAAGAGGACATTAGATGATTATTTGAATAGAAACCATAGAAAAGTTACTGCATAGAAGGAGACTATTCGTCCCAATTTGCCCATGCCAGCCTAAGGACACCCGGGTGCCCTTTCGATTCCCTAATTCTAGGGTGGGATTATCTGGCCGCACTCGCCCCAAAGCCGGAGAATCTTGCCCGAGGTCAATTGACCTTTGCGTGGTGCATCCCCCGCTGCCTGTTACGATTCCTGTGGCAGGCAGGACGGGAGAAGTCCCCCCCCCTAATGTGTGGGAGTACGGGGAAAAGGCAGGGGAATGGCACTAAGTCATGGGCTTGTTTGGAGAGCCGGTAGAGGCATGATGGGCCAAATGGCCTCCTTCTGTAACATAACAATTCTGTGATCTATACCCATTATTTTTGGTAGGACTTTATTCAAAGAATGTCTGCTGCCCATTTACTCTTAGATGGGAACATTCTGGTTTTATTGGCAGGCCGACACTGAATCTTTGTGTAGAGAAAGACATTGATGTGACAGGAACCCCAAAGTAACAACAAATAACAAGATTGGAAAGGTCCAAGGGGGAGCGCAGTTACAACTATGCAAGTATCCTTTAGAAAAAAGATTCAGCATCGGCTTAGATAGTCAGATTTCAGATTTGGTGTGTGTCAGGGAAGCAAATGGTTTTCCACCTCCTAAAAGGATCAATGCGCTTGAGTTCATTGTTCTTGTCTCTGAGGAGGGTACAAATGTTAATTGGATAAAGATTGCATTTGATCGTAATTTTACTCAATATTTTCACCCACTGTCTATAAAAATAAAATGACTTAATGGACGGAATTCTCCGGCCCATTCTATCAACGGGACCTTCTGATTCCACCGCAGTCCACACGCCACCACGGCGGGTTGGTGGGATGGGCAAGCCATGGAAAGCTGCGTAGTAGGACCAGAAGATCCCCCCTGGTGACCACTGGCCTCAGCTGCTGAAAAACACAAAGGGGTGGGGTGGAGGGGAACCCAATGATTTGGTTCTGGCCTCATTTCACTAAAATATTATTGAATCCTACAGTGCAGAAGGAGGCCATTCGGCCTATTGATTCTGCACTGACCACAATCCCACCCAGGCCCTATCCCCAAAGCGCCATGCATTTACCCTAGCTAGTCCCCCTGACACTAAGGGGCAATTTAGCATGGCCAATCCACCTCACGCGCACAGCTTTGGACCACTGGAGAAAACCAGAGCATCCGGAGGAAACCCACGCAGACAGGGGGAGAAAGCGCAAATTCCACACAGGCAGTCACCCGTGGCCGGAATTGAACCCGGGTCCCTGGCGCTGTGAGGCAGCTGTGCTAACCACTGTGCCACCGTGATTGTCAGTTCTCTCGCCAAGGCGTGGAGAAGTAAAGGCACATGCAAAACACAAGACATTCATATTACAAGCTAATCCTATTGTTAGAGCCTTGGGTTTATGCTACCATTGATTAGACACTGAGCAGGGCAGCCACACCTCTGAGCAGAAGATGCAGGGACAACCGATCTGCATGATCGGTGCCACTGAAGTTGAAAGAATATCTAAGACGCAACAACAATTTGCAACACTTTACAATTGACAATACTTGAGTCTGCTGCTGGAATAAAGAACGCAACATATCTCTTCAATGCCGCTGGTCTGATTGTTGTATAAAACATACAGTGTAGCCAATTTCAGCCTAATTGCTCTTAGCCATTGAGTTCAATTATAATATAATTGACTCGCCATATTTTGACAACCTTTCAATCAATCACAGCCTAACATCAGAAAAAACCACCAGACACTAACTGTCTCTGTTTCTCAATGTTTATATTCTCTTTATTCAGAGACAGAAAATTTGCAAGTATGATAACTGTCTCAAAGCTTCTGTATATACGAGTTGAACTCCCCTGACATTAATCAGGTCTAATCTGTGCTCTTCAGCAAGACTAACATTTAACTCTTATTCTGACCGTTAATGCTCTTGCTCCTGTACTTTCTGTGGGGAAGTGGTTGAAATAGGTTCTGAAATATATATCGAAAATTCTGAAAATACTCAACAACTCAGGCAGCATCTTTGGAGAGAGAAACAGAGTTGATGCATAGTGTTTACCTGGGTGGCACATCAGGAGGTAGGGGGATGGGGGTGGTTAAAATAGCAGGGAGACAGATTAGGAAGGTTCCATAATACAGGCGCACTGTTAGGGCATTTTCCCAGTGGAGGGAATTAGTGTGGAAGTGCTAATGGGGACAAGATTGCAACGGTGGCACAATGGTTAGCACTGCTGCCTCACAGCACCAGGGACCCAGGTTCGATTCCCGGCTTGGGTCAATCTCTGTGCGAAGTTTGCACATTTCCCTCGTGTCTGCATGGGTTTCCTCCAGCTGCTCCAGTTTCCTCCCACAGTCTGAAAGACGTGCTGGTTAGGTGCATTGACCCGAACAGGCGCCGGAGTGTGGCGACTGGGGGAACTTCCCAGTAACTTCATTGCAATGTTAATGTAAGCCTAACTTGTGACTAATAAATAAACTTTAACTTTGATGCTTTGTGGATGCCAGCAGCTTAATGGAGGGCGGCACAGTGGCATAGTAGTTGGCACTGCTGTCTCACAGCGCCAGGAACTTGGGTTCAATTCCCGGCTTGGGTCACTGTTTGTATGGAGTCTGCACATTCTCCCCATGTCTGCGTGGGTTTCCTCCGGGTGCTCGGGTTTCCTCCCACAGTCCAAATATGTGCTGGTTAGGTGGATTAACCATGCTAAATTGCCCCCTAGTGTCAGGGAGTCTAGCTAGGGTAAATGCATGGGGTAATGGGGATAGGGGCTGGGTGGGATTGTCATCAGTGCAGTCTTGATGGGCCGAATGGCCTCCTTCTGCACTGTAGGATTCTATGAGGCTGCCTCCATAGGCAAACAGGAAGGAGCCATTGGAGCCGGAAGCATCTTGCCCCAAAGAGTGGGTCACATGATGACTGCTTCAGTGCTTTGAAAAGGTACTGATGATTTTCATGCTTAGGAAAGACACTTCCTTTCTCACCAATTCCCTTAGTGATGAAGACTTTTGATCAACAGTGGGAATGTAGAGAGACAAGAAACTAAAGAGACCTGGACATCTTCAAAGATCATCTTTACCTTGAAGAGTTAGCATGGCCTTAATATCCTCTATTGAACTTGAATTGGGACATCTGCCAGCACTGGAATAAATAGAACCAAAGAAATTGATCTGCTGCATATTGCTGTCTCAGTTTCAGACTGGTGAACACCAATCCATCATCATGTGCCACTTGCATCAATAATAAATGCAGATTCTTGTCATCTTTTGCCTTTGCTCTCCCCATAACAGCTATCTTATTACTGCAGCCTCACAGCACCAGAGACCTGGGTTTGACTCCACGCTTGGGTCACTGTCTGTGCGGAATCTGCATGTTCTTCCCGTGTCTGCGTGGGTTTCCTCCGGGTGCTCCGGTTTTCCTCGCATAGTCTGAAAGATGTGCTAGTTAGCTGCATTGGGCATGCTAAATTCTCCCTCAGTGTACCCGAACAGGAGCCAGAGTGTGGCGACTAGGGGATTTTCACAGTAACTTCATTGCAGTGTTAATGCAAGCCTACTTGTGACACTAATAAATAAACTTTAAACTTATCGGTGCCTCAAGATCCCACCCTAATTCTCTGGAATGACTTGTCACCTGCTATTTCATGCGAGGAGGAGAGGATGATTTCCATCTTAAGACACCCTCTCAGCAACTTTAGAATGTCTGAGATAAAAACTGTCCACAGTCACTGAGTCATTACTGTGGGGGAAAACCACTCCAAAGGGAGGCCTGCACTGAGGCTATGGCCTGGCAAGCAGGGCCTCTTCAAAGTCTGTGTAGAGTGCTGGTCAACAGCTCCCCACCTCAGCCTGTCACCAAGAGGCTGCCTGTGGGCAGTAGCCATGCTTCTGATGTCTGGGACCATATTTGGCCTTTAAGCCAACTTAAAGAGCTTCCAACTGCTTGTGAGGTGGATAGCCATTCTTGACCTGATCCATTCTCTGAGAAAATAGCTCGGGGGGGGGGGGGGGGGGGGATGAATTGTTCCCAGAAAACCAGCACGAATGCAGGCCAGCAGAACAAAATCACTTGTCCATCCCTTGATTGAGGTGAAAATACTATCACAAGTTATCTGAATGTCAGAAAACAGCAGAAAATTATTCAGGCGTAAGGCAGGGTCTGAGCAGAATTCCTGGAAATAACAGACCGAGGCTTCTTATGTTCTCTGCCACATTTTCGAGAGGGTCATTTTCCTGGCATCAACAAACCTTCTATGTTCCTTATCTCCTCATGCCAAAGGGGAACACCTGGACCACTTTCCAAGTTAGCCCGGCAATTCTTCCCAGTCCGCCCTGCGAAGATTGCAAGAAAACTCTTGCCAAGAAATCCTGCTGAAACTTGGGAATGACTCCAAGCCATCAGCAGGTGAAGATAATTGATCCAGGAGGGGATTATTTTCTTGAAAATGAGCTGGTGGCATGGAACAGGAGCAAACATTGAGAAATTTTCATTCCCAAAGCTGGCATGAATTCAGAAATTCAGGAACCATTCCTGAAGGGCTGGTGATCAAACAGCTTGCCTTTCAGTCGCACCTTCCTCTTATTCTTGTCTTATTAATGTCTAGTTTTACTAAATGTGCAGCAACGGCATGGGTCTCAGTGTTGTAGGCAAGATTCCCACAACAGGGTCATCAGTATTCATTTGTGAAGACGATAGTCAGAACCAGTGCAGAGGATGTTCCTCATGATACCAAACCACACAACAGAGAATGCACATTGTAAATATGGATAAACAAGTTCAGAGTGAATGAATCAGACATTGTTGTCCATGCGAACAATTTGAAGCAACCCATTTTACCATAGCTTACCTCAAATGCGTCTTCCATAGGACATCAGCATTGAAGAAAGACAGTTCAGATCAAAGTGAGACATTCTCAGTCAACAAGAGGCCAACATTAACACTAATTACCAAAGAAATATCAATCATTTTTGGGCAAAAGACATCACATAAACAATGAAGAATGTCAATTGATATGAAAATTGCCCAGGTATGTCCTGTATACACAAAGCAGGACAAATGCAACCCTGTCAATTACTGCCTCATCAATCTATTCTCAATCATCAGTAAAGTGATGGAAGGGGTCATCGACAGTGCTATCAAGCAGCACCTGCTCAGCAATAACCTGCTCAGTGACGCCCAGTTTGGGTTTCACCAGGGTCACTCAGCTCCTGATCTTATTACATGGATGAAAGAACTGAATTCCAGAGGTGACGTGAGAGCGACAGCCCTTGGCATCAAGGCCACATTTGATCAAGTGTGACATCAAGGAGCCCTCGCAAAACTGGAATCAACAGATATCAGGGACAAACTCTCTGCTGGTAGAAGTCATACCTGGTACATAGGAAGATGGTTGTGGTTGTGGAGGGTCAGTCATCTCAGCTCCAGGATGTCTCTGCAGGAGTCCCTCAGGGGAGTGTCCTAGGCCCAACCATCTTCAGCTGCTTCATCAATGACCTTCCCTCCCTCATAAGGTCAGAAGTGGGGATGTTCGCCGATGTTTGCACAATGTTCAGCACCATTCACGACTCCTCAGATACTGAAGCAGCCCATGTTCAAATGCAGCAAGGTCTGGACAATATCCAGGCTTGGGCTGACAAGAGACAAGTAACATTCGCGCCACACAAATGCCAGGCAATGACCATCACCAATAAGAGACACTCTAACCACCGCCCTTTGGCATTCAATGGTGTAACCATCACTGAAACCCCCACTGTCAACATCCTTGGAGTTTCCACTGACCAGAAACTCAACTGGACTCACCACATAAACACAGTGGCTACAAGAGCAGGTCAGAGGCTAGGAATACTGTGGCAAGTAACTCACCTCTTGACTCTCCAAAGCCTGTCCACCATCTACAAGGCACAAGTCAGGAGTGTGATGGAATACTCCCTACTTGCCTGGATGAGTGCAGCTCCAACAACACTCAGGTAGCTTGACACCATCCAGAACAAAGCAGCCCGTTTGATTGGCACCCCATCTACAAACATTCACTCCCTCCTCCACTGACTTTCAGTTGCAGTAGCGTGTACTATCTAAAGTTTATTTATTTATTCATTAGTGTCACAAGTAGGCTTACATTAACACTGCAATGAAGTTACTGTGAAAATCCCCTAGTCGCCACACTCCAGCACCTGTTTCGGTACACTGAGGGAGAATTTAGCATGGCTAATGCACCTAACCAGCACGTCTTTCGGACTGTGGGAGGAAACGAGAGTACACGGAGGAAACCCACGGAGACATGGGGAGAACATGCAAACTCCGCACAAACAGTCATCCAACAAGGAATTGAACCCGGGTCCCTGGCACTGTGGGGCAGCAGTGCTAACCAGGTGCACTGCAGCAATTCACCAAAGATCCTGAGGCAGGATCCTTCCAAACCCCAACCACTTCTATCTATAAGGAAAAGGGCGGCAGACAAATGTGAACACCAGCGCCTCCAAGTTCCCTTCACCGTCCTGACTTGGAAATACATCAGCTGTTCTTTCGCATCACTGGGTCAAAATCCTGTAATTCCTTCCCTAACGGACGACATTGTGGGTTAACCCACAGCACATGGACTGGGAATGGAGGGATACAAACGATTGGTCTAGTTGGACCAAGGAGCGGCACAGGCTTGGAGGGCCGAAGGGCCTGTTTCCTGTGCTGTACTGTTCTTTGTTCTTTGTTCTTTGCAGCGATTCAAGAAGGCAGCTCACCATGACCTTCTCAAGGGCAACTAGTGATGGGCAATAAATACTGGCCAGCCAGCAACGCCCATGTCCCACAAATGAATCAAAGAGAGACAAACATAACCATTCAGTGTTAGAGAGCAATCATTTTGACATGGCAGAGGCTGGGTTGAGAGTTGATGAAGCATAGTACTAACATTTAAAATGCTTCAGTCCTTACCAAATGTGGAGGAAGCTGTATAGTTCCAAAAAAAAGCAGGGACGACTGCTCCCCGAATCAGAACCATCACTGTTAGCAAAGAGAGATCCGACTTATTTCCAGCATTGTCTTTTGAAGAAGCAGATCAAGTGAGGATGGGCATTTTGCCAGCTGCGAATAGTATTCAAACTTCACCAGAAATGTAAAGACGCTCATTACAAGGACAACATCAAAGCCATCAAACCAGTAAGCTGAAAGGAATGATACCAAAATGAATGTTTCTGTGAGTTTAGCATAATGAGGATCAGAGCAAGTGACAGACTGAACATGCTGCAGGGGTTTGTTTGATTTTGGGGTTAGAACAATGTGCGATTGGCTATCTGATCAGGATATTCAAAATTCAACTCATGAGTCCCGCTAGTGAAACAGGATAAATATTAACTCACAATGATCTCACTTAAAGGAGAGATAGAAACATAGAATCCCTACAGTGTAGGGAGGCCATTCAGCCCATCGAGACTGCACCGACCACAATCCCACCCAGGCCCCATCCACATAATCCCACATATTTACCCCAGTAAATTTTGTGATTTATATAAACAATCTGGAAGAAGGTGTAACTGGGGTGATTAGTAAGTTTGCGGACGACACGAAAATGGCTGGACTTGCAGATAGTGAGGAACATTGTCAGAGGCTACAGAAGGATATAGATAGGCTGGAAATTTGGGCAAAGAAATGGCAGATGGAGTTCAATCCAGATAAATGCGAAGTGATGCATTTTGGTAGAACTAACGTACGGGGGAGCTATACGATAAATGGCAGAACCATAAAGGGTGTAGATACGCAGAGGGACCTGGGTGTGCAAGTCCACAGATCCTTGAAGGTGACGTCACAGGTGGAGAAGGTAGTGAATAAGGCATATGGCATGTTTGCCTTTATAAGACGGGGCATAGAGTATAAAAGTTGGGGTCTGATGTTGCAGTTGTATAGAATGTTGGTTCGGCCCCATTTGGAATACTGTGCCCAGTTCTGGTCGCCATACTACCAGAAGGACGTGGAGGCTTTAGAGAGAGTGCAGGGGAGGTTTACCAGGATGTTGCCTGGTATGGAAGGGCTTAGTTATGAGGAGAGATTGGGTAAACTGGTGTTGTTCTCACTGGAAAGACGGAGGATGAGGGGTGACCTAATAGAGGTGTATAAAATTATGAAAGGCATAGATAGGGTGAACGGTGGGAAGCTTTTTCCCAGGTCGGTGGTGACGTTCACGAGGGGTCATAGGTTCAAGGTGAGGGGGGGAGGTTTAACACGGATATCAGAAGGACGTATTTTACACAGAGGGTGGTGGGGGCCTGGAATGCGCTGCCGGGCAAGGTGGTGGAGGCGGACACACTGGGAACGTTTAAGACTTATCTAGATAGCCACATGAACGGAGTGGGAATAGAGGGATACAAAAGAATGGTCTAGTTTGGACCAGGGAGCAGCACGGGCTTGGAGGGCCGAAGGGCCTGTTCCTGTGCTGTATTGCTCTTTGTTCTTTGTTAATTCCTCTAACCAACGCATCCTGGGACATTAAGGGCCAATTTAGCAAGGCCAATGCACTTAATCCGCATATCTTTGGACTGTGGGAGGAAACCAGAGCACCCAAAGGAAACCCACGCAGACACGGGGAGAATGGGAAAACTCCACACGGACAGTTGACCTAAACCGGGAATCAAACCCAGATCCCTGGAGCTATGAGGTAGCAGTGCTAACCTCTGTGCCACCGTGGGTCTGGTAAACTTCAAATATCCAGGGTGAACCTTGGGACAGCTATTATGCATGCCCCTATGGACTAAGGGTGCATAAGGAATCACAGGTAGATTGAGTACTTCAACTCTGGGGGCTCATTATTAAGCTGAGCACTGATTCCAGTTGGATCTAAGACTGTCCAACGGGGTCCCATGCTGGGAGGAGCAAATAGCCAAGGGGAGGTCATTTGATCCACATTCTCCAAGGGGCAGTCTGAACCCCTAACCCCAACATACAATATATACACACATACACCACAACAGCTTACTTGTTAAAGGTGTTATGTAAATGTAAGTTGTTGCTGTAACGCCTAAAGCATCATATATATTTTTGTTAAGAAGCAGGAGAAAATCTCACAGGTGTTCTAAATTTATCACAATTATTTGGGTAAATCTCACCGTTTGAATAAGGGAGGGATGATATCTTAAATGGTAAGACTTTAAACAGAGTGGGATCTGGGTGTGCTGGGCCTCACATTGTGTTCAGAGACATGAATACTTAAGGAAGATGTTGATGCAGAATCTGCACAAGGTTGGGGAGGTGGGGGAGGAGGGAGGGACGATTTTCCGAGCCCACTGCACTGCTCGAGTAGCTCAGCGTGCTGGGAAACTTCAGCGGAGGCCATTTCGCAGGCTTCCAGCTGGGCGTCATGGCCTCCACGAGTCTCCACGGAAATTGGCGCAGAGCTGATTACCATATGGAAATTGGGATTTAAATTTCAGGAGGGGTCTCTGGGCCTGCTAGTGGCTCCCCCGCCCCCGCCGGGAGTAATTCACACCAGTGAGGTTTACAACTGCTCCCCACTAACGGGGAACAGGCGGCCAACCGCGCTGGAGGGAACAAAGGCCATTGAAGCCGCCCCAGGAGGTCGGGGGTAAGGGGTGGATGCCCCTTGGGCAGTGCCAGGGTGGGTGTCCCTTGGGCAGTGCCAGCCTGGCAGTGCAAGCCTGGCACCCAGGCACTGCCCAAGGGGAAAACTGGCACTGCCAAGGGGCACCTTGGCTCTGCCCACCAGGCATCGGGTAGTTTCAAGGGGGTGGGCCCAGAAGGGGAAGGGCCTATTTGGGGGGGAATCACTGGGGTTGGGGCGGTCCCACTGCCACTCTGCATAGGGAGCACAGGCAGAGGGAGGGAGGACGGCAATCGGGGCTGGCTGGGCAGGGAGCGACATCGGTGTTTGCCCAGAGTGGTCCGGGAGGCCAGTGATCACGAGGTGGGGGGTCGGAAGGTCAGCGACGGGGGGATGTGGGGCTGGCCAGCGATCTGGAGGCCGGAAATGTGGGGCCACTGCGCATGCACTGGTCTCCACGCTGACAGACTGCAAGAAACTACAAAAGGTCGTGAATGTAGCCGAATCCATCACGCAACCAGCCTCCCATCCATTGACTCCGTCTACACTTCCCATTGCCTCGGCAAAGCAGCCAGCATAATCTAGGACCCCCATGCACCCCGGATATTCTCTCTTCCACCTTCTTCCATCGGGAAAAAGATACAAAAGTCTGAGGTCACGTACCAACCAACTCAAGAACAGCTTCTTCCCAGCTGCTGTCAGCCTTTTGAATGGACCTACCTTGCATTAAGCTGATCTTTCTCTGCACTCTAGCTCACAAGAATGATCCTGGAATGAAGTGCTTGTTGTATGAGGAACAGTTGAGGACTTTGGCTCTGTACTCGTTAGAGTTTAGAAGGATGAGGGCGGATCTTATTGAAACTTACAGGATACTGCAAGGCATGGATAGAGTGGATGTGGAGAGGATGTTTCCACTAGTAGGAAAAACTAGAACCAGAGGGCACAACCTCAGGCTAAAGGGATGATGCTTTAAAACAAAGGTGAGGAGGAATTTCTTCAGCCGAAGAGTGGTGAATCTGCCGCAGAAGGCTGTGGAGGTCAGGTCATTGAGTGTCTTTAAGACCATGATAGATAGGTTCTTGATTAATAAGGTGATCAAGGGTTATAGGGAAAAGGCAGGAGAATGGGGATGAGAAAAATATCAGCCATGTTGAATGACAGAGCAGACTCAATGGGCCGAGTTGCCTAATACTGCTCCTATGTCTTATGGTCTTATAGCTATAACTCTAACACTACGTACTGCACTCTCTCCTTTCCTTCTCTATGAACAGTATGCCTCATCTGTATAGCACACGAGAAACAATACTTTTGACTGCATACTAATACATGTAACAATAATAAATCAATAAACAATAAATCAAAGCAAATCAAATCAAAATCAGATTGGCGCACGCGCAGTGGCGCACTCAGTGTTATGCTGCCGGCCTCTCATGCGGGAGTAGGCCCCGCCCATAGATTTTCAGAGTGAATCGCGCTAGGGCACAGAGTGTCGGCGATTCATTCTGGAAATCACACTGAAAAAACCAGAGGGAATTACTCCCATTCCAGCAGGTTGGGGGCTTAGAATGTTTTTTGGGAGATACCCGGCCAAGGTGTCTATTAGGTCACATTTGGATCATAGTTATCCCTCTGTCATGTACTGAGCATTCTTCATCCATTCTTTCCAAGGGGCTTCTCAGTTATAAAAGATGCAGAGCGGATTCTATAGGATTGTTTTATAATCAAAGGTCTGGCTTATAGCTACCAAAGATGAACTTGTTTAAATTATAGCGAGGTTGAAAGGAGGTAATCAAAGTGACCTGATAGGATCTTCAAGATGATGATGGACTAGCTCCACTCACAGAGATGGTATCAAGATGGCTCGAACCTGGTGCTGGAAAATGGGATCGGAATAAATAGGCAGATGCTTGACAGCTGGTGCAGACATGATGGATCAAAGGGTCTCTTTCTGTGTTGCAAAATTCTGACTGAAATGGTGACCCCCGCTGACCAGGGGAGCACCATCAACCCCTCAACCTGTCAGCAAAGTGGGACATTCACCCCCCCCCCCCACCACTATTCAAATAATGAGTCACCCCCACAAACCACGCAGGCATGAGGATGACTCACCCTCCCCTCGATCCCCACTTAGCCCCCTTCCCCCCACAGACCCCCACAGCCCGTCTCCCCCCTTAGACCCACACTCAGGGCCCCCATTCAGGCCACGCACTTTGGCAGTGCCAAAGGTGCACTGCCCACTGGCACTGTGTCACTGACATCTTGGCCTGGCACCTTGGGCCCCGAGGCAGGTCAAGGAGGCACATCCCTCGGAGGCCATTTGCCCTGCTATCTCTGTCAGGCTGCAGAGGGAAGCTCCCCTGGGCCTACCTTATAAAAGGCTCAGGTAGTGAGTTCCAGCCGGGCAGGTCACTGCCTGTTACCAAGGGAATTCAATGAGCCCCCACAGGGAGGTTAATCAGTCATTCCCCATGGACCTCATGGGTGTTATCACAGGAATCAAACAGAAAAACAAGAGGAATATTAAAGGCAAATAGAAGGCTAGGATTAAATTACGTAGTTCAAGTAGAGAAAGTTAATAGGCTTAATTTGAAGGGCTGAGTGGCCTATTTCTCTGCAGTAGGATTCCATGAACTAAGTAGCAAACATACAAAATAAAGCAATTTCAATTGTTCACAGTCCTATCCAGAGGATCATTCAAGCCCACTCCAGCCAATACATGAATATGAAGCAAGTATTAGATACATCAACTTGATTGACAAATATTGGAATATACACCACGACTAAAGGGTGATTGCAATGTATATTTGATGCTTCAATTGTTTTCTAAAC
Source organism: Mustelus asterias (assembly GCF_964213995.1). Taxonomy (NCBI): domain Eukaryota; kingdom Metazoa; phylum Chordata; class Chondrichthyes; order Carcharhiniformes; family Triakidae; genus Mustelus; species Mustelus asterias. The sequence continues at coordinate 65,062,958 of NC_135812.1, read as the reverse complement.
GAGGCAGTTTATTTCCCTGCGGTCTTGCTGTAAGATAACCTGCACAAAAACTTCAATCAAATCACTACAGGTACCAAACCAAACTCGCTGTAAACAACTGGCTTGAGAGAATCCTTTATCTTGCTTGATGTTTTGCATTCATTTAATTTTCTATTGAAGCCACCCTTATACAAATGATTGCAGACTTCAACCAACTGCCTGTTCACTCCAAACCTATTTCACACTCCTGGGAGAATCAAAGTTCACCCCTCTGTATTTTAAAATAATTGAATCTTTTTAAATACTTTCATGCGATGTGGGTGTCGCTGGCAGGGCCAACATTTACTGCTCATCCCTAATTGCCCTTGAGAAGGAGGTGCTGAGCAGCCTACTTGAACCATTGCAGTCCATGTTGTGTAGGCACACCCCCACAGTGCTGTTAGGGAGCGAGTTCCAGGACTTTGATCCGGTGACAGTGAAGGGACAGCAATGTAGTTCCAAGACAGGATGGTATGTGGCTTGGGGGGGAGCTTCCAGGTGGTGGTGTACCTAGGAGGTGCTGTCCAAGGAACCTTAGTAAGTTCCTGCAGTGCATCTTGTAGATGGCACACACGACTGCCACTGTTTGTCAGTGATGGAGGAATTAAGTGTTTGTGGAAGGTGTAGCAATCTATTGGGCTGCTTTGTCCTGGATGGTGTTGCGTTTCTCGAGTGTTGTTAGAGCTACATTCATTTGATTTGATTTATTATTGTCACATGTATTGGGATACAGTGAAAAGTATTGTTGCCTCATCCAGGCAAGTGGAGAGTATCCCATCACACTCCTGACTTGAACCTTGTATATGGTGGACAAGCTTTGAACCACTCAACACAGAATTCCTAGCCTCTGAGTTGATCTTGTATCCACAGTATTTATATGGCTGGTCCAGTTCAGTAACCCCCAGGATCTTGATAGTGGGGGGTTCAGCAATAGTAATGCCATTTAATGTCAAGGGCAGATGGTTACATTCTTTCTTGTTGGAGGTGGTCAATGCCTGGCACTTATGTGGCACAAATATAACTTGCCACTTATTAGTTTGAGACTTAATATTGTCCAGGTCTTTCTACATTTGGACATGGACTGCTTCAGTATCTGAAGAGTTGCCAATGGTGCTGAACATTGGTTAACATCCCCTCTCTAACCTTATAATGGAAGGAAGTTCATTAATGAAACAGTTGAAGATGGTTGGCTTAGGGCACTACCCTGTGTAACTCGCTACACTGATGTTCCGGGGCTGAGATAATCGATGTCCAATGTGACTCCAGAACTTTCCTCCTGATTCACATTGACACAATTTTGAAATATCTCCTTGATGTCTCATTCAATCAAACGTTACCCCAAGTTTTTTGAAGGGGTAACCAAGAAGGTAGATGAGGGCAGTGCAATTGATGTTGTCTACATGGACTTTAGCAAGGCATGGTAGGTTGATGCATAAGGTTAAATCTCACGGGATCCAGGGTGAGGTATCTAAAATTGGCTTCTTGACAGAAGCCAGAGGGTGGTTGTAGAGAGTTGTTTTTCAAACTGGAGGCTTGTGACCAGCGGTGTGCCTCAGGGATCAGTGCTGGGTCCACTGTTATTTGTCACTTATATCAATGATTTGGATGAGAATATAGGAGGCATGGTTAGTAAGTTTGCAGATGGCATTAGGATTGGTGGCATAGTGGACAGTGAAGAAAGTTATCTCCAATTGCAACGGGTACTTGATCAATTGGGCCAGTGGGCTGACGAATGGCAGAAGCAGTTTAATTTAGACAAATGCGAGGTGATGCAGTTTGGTAGATTCAACCAGGACAGGACTTACTCAGTTAATGGTAGGGCGTTGGGGAGAGTTACAGAACAAAGCAATCTAGGGGTACATGTTCATAGCTCCTTGAAAGTGGAGTCACAGGTGGACAGAGTGGTGAAAAAGGTATTCGGCATGCTTGGTTTCATCGGTCAGAACATTGAATACAGGAGTTGGAATGTCTTGTTGAAGTTGTACAAGACATTGGCAAGGCCACACTTGGAATACTGTGTGCAATTCTGGTCACCCTATTATAGAAAGGATATTATTAAACTAGAAAGAGTGCAGAAAAGATTTACTAGGATGCTACCGGGACTTGATGGATTGAGTTATAAGGAGAGGTTGGATAGACTGGGACTTTTTTCTCTGGAGGTAGGAGGCTGAGAGGTGATCTTATAGAGGTGTATAAAATAATGACGGGCACAGATCAGCTAGTCAATATCTTTTCCCAAAGGTAGGGGAGTCTAAAACTAGAGGGCATAGGTTTACGGTGAGAGGGGAGAGATACAAAAGTGTCCAGCAGGGCAATTTTTTCACACAGAGGGTGGTGAGTGTCTGGAACAAGCTGCCAGAGCTAATGGTAGAGGCGGGTTTAATTTTTTTTTAAAAAGCATTTAGATAGTTACATGGGTATGATGGGTAGAGAGGGATATGGACCAAATGTGGGAAATTGGGATTAGCTTAGGGGTTTTAAAAATAAAGGGCGGCATGGACAAGTTGGGCCGAAAGGCCTGTTTCCATGCTGTAAACCTCTATGACTCTATAAATGATGCCTCGATGTCAAGGGCAATCGCTCTTACCTCAGCACATTAGTTCAGCTCTTTTGTCCATGTTTGGACAAAGGCTACCCTGAGCGGTCTTAGCAGACCCAAAACTGAGCATCCGTGAGTAAGTGTTGCTTGATAGCATTGTTGATGACCCCTTCTATCACTTTACTGAAGATAGACTAATCAGGGGGTATTGGTCGGGTTGAATTTGTCCCGGGCAATTTTCCACATTGACGATAAATGCCAGAGTTGTAGTTGTATTGGAACAACTTGGCAAGGGGGAGTGGCATGTTCTGGAGCACAAGTACATCTCTATTGCCAGGGATTTTGTCAGGGTCCATTGCCTTTGCAGTATCCAGTGCCTTCAGCCATTTCTTGATATCATGTGGAGCAAATCAAATTGGCTGTAGACTGGCATCTGTATTGTTGGAGATCTCAGAAGGAGATCAAAATGGATCATCCATTCGGCACACCTGACTGAAGATGGTTGCAAATGTTCACGTCTTTTCTTTTGCACACATATGCTGTGCATCCCTGTCATTAAGGATGGGGATGTTTGTGGAGCCTCCTCTTCCAGTTATATTTTTAAATTGTCCAGCACCATTCACAACTCAGTGTGGCAGGACTGCAGAGCTTAGATCAGGTCCATTGATTTTGGGCAAAGAAGTAAGAAGGCTCACAACACCAGGTGAGATATTCACTTGATGAAGGAGCACTGCTCCGAAAGCTCGTGCTACCAAGTAAACCTGTTGGACTTTAACCTGATGTTATGAGACTTCTTACTGTGCCCACCCCAGTCCAACGCCGGCATCTCCACATCATTGATTTTGGGATCACTGAGCTCTGTCAAATGCATGGCATTCGGCACACATGTAGTTCTGCATTATAGCTTCACTAGGTTGACATCTCAATTTGAGGTATGCCTGGTGGTGCTCTTGACATGTCCTCCTGCACTCTTCATTGAACCAGGGTTTAATCATAGAATCCCTGCAGTGCAGAGGGAGGCCATTCGGCGCATTGAGTCTGCACTGACGACAATCCCACTCAGCCCCTATCCCCACATATTCACCCTGCTAATCCCCCTAAGCTACATGTCTTGGGATACTAGGGGCAATTTAGTATGGCCAATCAACCCAACCCGCACATCTTTGGACTGTGGGAGGAAACCAGAGCACCTGGAGGAAACCCACACAAATACGGGGAGAATGTGCAATTCCACACAGACAGTGACCCAAGGCCGGAATTGAACTCGGGTCCCTGGCGCTGTGAGGCAGCAGTGCTAACCACTGTGCCACATGGTAGAATGGGGGATATACTGAGCCATGAGGTTACAGATCTTGGTTGAGTACAATTCTGCTGCTACTAATTGCCAACAGCACCTCATGGATGCCCAGTTTTTAGTTGCGAGATCTGTTTGAAATTGATTCGATTTAGCACAGTGTCACAACATGGAGGGTGTCCTCAATATGAAGACTGGACTTTATCTCCACAAGGACTGTGCAATGGTCACTCCTACTGACACTGTCATGGACAGATGCATCGGTGACAGGTAAAGACAAGGTCAGGTAAAGTTTATTCATTAGGCACGATAAGGCTTACATTAACACTGCAATGAAGTTACTGTGAAATTCCCCGAGTCACCACAGTCTGGCGCCTGTCCGGGTCAATGCACCTAACCAGCACGACTTTCAGAATGTGGGAGGAAACCGGAGCTTCCAAAGGAAACCCACGCAGACACGGGGAGAATGTGCAGACTCCATACAGACAGTGATCTAAGCCAGGAATTGAACCCAGGTCCCTGGCGCTGTGAGGCAGCAGTGCTAACCACTGTGCCACTGTGCTGCCCCTGTTGGTTATTCCATCAGATTTTTATCCTTTTTGCCGTTTCGAAGGTGGTTTCCTCCAGCTGAATGGCTTGCTAGACCATTTCAGAGGCCAGCTGAAAGTCAGTCACATTGCAGTGGGTCTGGAGTAACACGTGGGAAAGACCAGGTACAGATGGCAGATTTCCTTCTCAAAGAATATTTCAAATGTAGGGTTTTGTCTTTTAATTAAAAGCATGAATGTAACATTTCGTTGTCTCAATTTAATTATCCACTTTGGCTGGCCCATTTAAATGCAATGTCTAATTTATTTTTAAAAAGTTTTAATTAGCCTTTTACACTAATTGGGCTGACAATCAGTGGCTGTATGATGCCAGTAAACCAAACAGTTTAACAACACCCTTATCTTGCAACCAGCACAAGGAAACTCCTGAGACGCCTAATAATGATACTCGACAACTCGATACACATCCGAACAGAAAGGACATGCACGCCTCCACAGCTCTTTGCTTTTTCCAAGGATTCCTCAAACAATGCAACACAAAAAAGCAACAGACCAATTATCCAGATTTTCTTTTTCACGGATGCAGTAAATACCAAGTAACGTAACACAGCATAGACAATCAATAGTTTTGGGGGAAAGTCTATACTGCCAATCTGAGTGAGCAAAAGGTCATGACTTCCAAATAAAGTCTGCTCGACACAGCTACTGATCTCAGATCTTCACTTGCTGATTACACAAAGGAGAGATGGCTGATTATTATGAGAAATGTAAACACGCAATCAAAGCTACTCATTTAATGCTAACTCTCTTGATAGCTTTGCTTCTACTCAATATCAGTGCTGTGTCAATATTGATGTAACTTTGTTTCCACGCTTAAATGCAAGACGCTTGCTCAGTCTTCCCTCTGATCTGGCGTCTCATTGCTGCAACTCATCATTAAATAGCACTGCTTGAAACTTTCACGTCTGGTTTGTTACCAACTCAACTTCATGCTTTTTATTCCTTTATTCTTTGTGGGCGGCCCGGTGGCACATCTTTTCTTATTTTTTTCTCAGGTTTAGTAACTTATTTAATCCCTGATAGGGTGGCACAGTGGTTATCATTGCTGCCTCACAGCACCAGGGCCCGGGATTTGATTCTCGGCTTGGATTACTGTCTGCATGGAATTTGAACATTCTCCCTGTGTCTGCGTGAGTTTCTTCCGGGTGCTCTGGTTTCCTCCCACAATCCAAAGATGTGCTGGTTAGGTGCATTGGCCATGCTAAATTCTCCCTCAGTGTCCCCGAACAGGCACCGCAGTGTGGCAACTAGGGGATTTTCACAGTAACGTCATTGCAGTGTTAATGTAAGACACTTGTGTCACTAACAAATAAACTTTAAAACTTTCCTTGTCATATGAGGAGAGACAATGTCGGTTAGGATTATATTCAGTGGAGTTTAGAAGAGTGAGAGGGGATCTCATAGAAACTTCTAATAGGGTTAGACAAGAATAGATTCAGAAAGAATATTCCCAATGGTGGGGGTGGGGGGTCCAGATCTAGGGGTCATAGTTTGAGGATAAGGGGTAACCTTTTAGAACTGAGGTGAGGAGAAATTTCTTCACCCAGAGAGTGGTGAATGTGTGGAATTCACTACCACAGAAAGTAGTTGAGGCCAATACCTTGTCTGATTTTAAGAAGAAATTAGATATAGCTCTTGAGGCTAAAGGGATCAAGGGATATGGGGGAAAAGGGGGGGAATCAGGATATCGAATTTGATGATCAGCCATGATCAAGATAAATGGTGGGGCAGGCTCAAAGGGCCGAATGGCCTACTCTTGGTTCCATTTCCTATTTTTCTACATTTCTATGAGTTGTGGCCATCGCTAGCGAGGTGAACATTTGTTGTCGACCTATAATTTCCCCTGAATTGATGGGCTTGTTCGGTCATTTAAGAGTCAACCCCATTGCTATGGGTCTGGAGTCATGTGTAGGCCAGACCTGGTAAGGGTGGCAGAGTTCCTTCCCGAAAGGATATTAGTGAACCGGATGGGTTTTTGCAACAAATGGTGATAGTGTGGTGGTCACCATTACTGAGACCTCTGCTGCCTCACAGTGCCAGGGACCCAGGTTCAATTCTGGCCTCGGGTCACTGTCTGTGTGGAGTTTGCACTTTCTCCCCGTGTCTGCGCGGGTTTCCTCCGGGTGCTCTGGTTTCCTTCCACAGTCCAAAGATTTGCAGGTTAGGTTGATTGGCCATCCTAAATTGACCCTTGTGTCAGGGGATTAGTGCGATATATATGTGGGGTTATGGGAATAGGGCCTGGGTGGGATTGTGGTCGGAGCAGACTCTATGGGCCGAATGGCCTCCTTCTGTACTGTAGGGATTTTGTGAGGTTAAGCAAATTTTATTTAACAAAGCGAGATGCTGGATTTTCAGGCCGGGCTCGCCCCAAAACCGGAAAATCCTGCCCAAAGTCAACAAAGTCATGGTCCGCCACCACACCCTCCCCCCCACCCGCTACTGTTCCCGTGGCTAGTAGGATGGAAAAATTCCCCTGGCTATGAAACTGCCCGAAAGGGATAGGAAGCATTTTCAATACTAACTTTGAAAAAGGAATTGGATATATACTTCAACAAGAAAGATAAAATTGCTGGGATATGGTGAAAGAGCGGGGGAGCGGGCCTTGAGAGAATGGGAATTGTTAGCTCTGGCATCGTACTTGAATAGGCATGATGGACCAAATGGACATCTTCACTGAAAACCTCCGACCTCGTCCGCAGCTGGGATTCTCCGGTCCCGCTGTAGTGAATGGAGTTTTTGTGGAGTACCAAATTCTCCATTCCCGCTGGCATCGGGTCAGGTACAGAAGAGATTGGAGAATCCCGACCCTTTAATATTGTACAATTTTATGAAACACATTTAGAGTTCCCTGGCCCAAACTGTCTTGCACTTCTGAAGGCGAAAGGCAGCTGAAGGCTGAATGTGACAGAGAGGAAGAACAAGGGCACATACACTTTGAAGAAATTCTGCAGAAGTCCAACTGATGGCTGCAATTAACTCTCAATGGTCTCTGAACTGACTTGACTTGGCTGATTTTAATGACAGCCATTTCAAATGAGGATTTGTCCGTAATGTTCAAATATACCTTGACTGGAGACTTAACTGGGCAGGAAAGATCCATTTTTGAAAGGCGTAAAAGATTATTAATATTCAACAGCCATTGAAACAAACTGAGGCCAATTATAACTCGACTCTTTAGGAATGTACCTAGCAAACATTTCCCAGGGATCATTCAGTGATTCATTGAAACATAGCTGCTTAGTTTTGCACACTGATTATCAATTCTAAACAGAGTGTACTCTTGCGACTCAGCCAACGTTGTCTACCTGATACGCTGCAGGAAAGGATGTCCTGAGGCATGGTACATTGGGGAGACCATGCAGATGCTACAACAATGGATGAATGAACACTGCTCGACAATCACCAGGCAGGAGTGTTCTCTTCCTGTCGGGGAACACTTCAGCAGTCATGGGCATTCAGCCTCTGATCTTCGGGTAAGCATTCTCCAAGGTGGCCTTCACGACACACGACAACGCAGAATCGCTGAGCAGAAACTGATAGCCAAGTTCCGCATACATGAGGACGGCCTCAACCGCGATCTTGGGATCATGTCACACTATCTGTAACCCCCACGACTTGTCTGGGCTTGCAAAATCTCACTAACTGTCCTGGCTGGAGACAATACACACCTCTTTAACCTGTGCTTAACCCTCTCTCCACTTACATTGTCTGTACCTTTAAGACTTGATTACCTGTGAAGACTCGCATTCCAACCATTATTTTGTAAATTGAGTTTGTGTCTTTATATGCCCTGTTTGTAACACAAATCCTCATTCACCTGAAGAAGGAATAACACTCCAAAAGCTTGTGCTACCAAATAAACCTGTTGGACTTTAAGCTGGTGTTGTGAGACTTCTTACTGTGCGAACCCCGAACCAGCCAGATGCGCCCATCAGACACACAAAAACCTCTGTGGAGAATGAAATAATGTGGAGATGCCGGCGTTGGACTGGGGTAAACACAGTAAGAGTTTTAACAACACCAGGTTAAAGTCCAACAGGTTTATTTGGTAGCAAATGCCATTAGCTTTCGGAGCGCTGCTCCTTCGTCAGATGGAGTGGAAATCTGCTCTCGAACAGCGCACAGAGACACAAAATCAAGTTACAGAATACTGATCAGCATTCAGTCTAATCCGTATTCTGTAACTTGATTTTGTGTCTCTGTATGCCCTGTTTGAGAGCAGATTTCCACTCCATCTGACGAAGGAGCAGCGCTCCGAAAGCTAATGGCATTTGCTACCAAATAAACCTGTTGGACTTTAACCTGGTGTTGTTAAAACTCTTACTGAGAATGAAATAACCATATCTCCTGTTGCTACTTTCTTGAAATGTGTCAAAACTTTTTGAGATGAAAGATCAAAACTGCTATTACTTGTTCCACAGCAATAACTGCAAGACATGATAATCAAATCCATTTATTGGAATATACAGACAGGAAGGTTAAGATCTGGTTTTGCCAAGCCAGAAAGAGAGAATTCATCAAAATCATTTGGATAAACTGCTGAAAGGAGCAGTATGAAATCCCCCTCTCCATGAAACCAAGATTGTCTTCAGCAAAGTACAGTTACCTGAACTTCAATTCAACTCCAGGAATTTAAAGGAAAGTAGTTAACTTCAGAGGGTGGCAACATTTAACAATCTACACCTCAAAAACAAGCAAAGGACTTGATCGCATATTCAGGTTTAGTAACTAATGAAATTATTCTTTCTTTGACTCATGGAGACTTGGTTTGATTGGCTCCTTATTAAATATAAATAACACTTGGGTTCAAAAAGACATGTACGGGAAAAGTAAATTTTCAAAAAACTTGGTCGAAACCAATCGAGAGTGCAGAATAAAGGAGTGCCAGTTCACTTATCCTCACTCAGTCATAACACCAAATAAATTAAGGAGGTCGATAAGATGATTTCATATTGGGTGTTTTCAGTCTCAGCCTAAAGCAATGATTCATGCTATAGTTACAACTGTGCTTATGCACACATTGTATTTGGTCAGGACATCACTCACACCACCTGTAATAAGTGGGAAGTGTTAAGTGGTTACAAAACCCAGATGGTATTTCACCTGAAGGCGGCATTTTAAGAAAAACATAATATCACCAATTCTTACACTGGGAATTGATCCAATCTGATTTAAAGCAAATAAAAGTACAGGAATAGCAACCATCCATGCTTAGATAAGAATAGCTCCAAATATCCACTTCTGTCCTTATAAATATGGAGTTAGTTTATAATTAAGCAATTTGTCAGCAGCCATTGCAATTATGATATTTTTTCCAATTAACTCCAAATAATTTTGTAAGATGTTGGATTTTAGTGTCCTTCTACTCCTGAGCAGGATTTCAAACATCTCCTCAAAACCCTTCCTCCCACCTCTGGTGAGGGGTATTTTCGTACCCGTCTTACACTACATGCTTGTCCAACTTAAGGGTGGCATGGTCTGGGTGGGATTGTGGTCGGTGCAAATGTAATGGGCCGAATGGCCCCCTTCTGCACTGCAGGACTCTATGATATCTAACTTCCTCCCTCACTCGATGCAATTGCCCTCTGCAAGTTTGCCGAGCCCACTTCATTTCCTACTTTACGCTAATTACTTCAGTTGAATTTCTCAACCACAGCCCTGACTCCTTCATCATTATAATCCCCTCCCACTGACAGTCAGGCTCAATTGCTCCTACTGCTGTTAATCTAACATTTCTAATTCTTCTAACTTAGCTTTCAATTCCTCCCCGGCCCTTACCCCTCTCATTCCATTTTACTTTTCTGCTCCCTGTTCTCTACCATGTTCCTCCTTCACTTTCCACAGCCTGTTAGCACCTGTTTTGGTCAAAGAAAATGGAGAACTGGCCATGACTACCCATGTGCCGAGTCATGTGGAAGGTTGGCAAGTTAACCGATATAAAAGGGTGGGATTTTCCGGCCGTGCTTGCCCCAAAACTGGAAAATCCCACTCAAGGTCAACGAACCTTTGCATGGCCCGTTTCCTCCGGGTGCTCCGGTTTCCTCCCACAGTCCAAAGATGTGCGGGTTAGGTTGATTGGCCAGGTTAAAAATTGCCCCTTAGAATCCTAAAATGCGTAGGTTAGAGGGATTAGCGGGTAAATATGTGGGGGTAGGGCTGGGTGGGATTGTGGTCGGTGCAGACCCGATGGGCCGAATGGCCTCCTTCTGCACTGTAGGGTTTCTATGATTTCCCCACCTGCTACGACTCCCGTGGAAGGCAGGACGGGAAAATTCCCCCTCAAATTTAAGTTTAAATTTATTTATTAGTGTCACAAGTAGGCTTACATTTACACTGCAATGAAGTCCATAAGGCCATAAGACATAGGAGCAGAATTAGGCCACTCAGCCCATCGAGTCTGCTCCGCCATTCAATCAAGGCTGATTTTTTTTTTCTCATCCCCATTCTCCTGCCTTTTGCCCATAACCCCTGATCCCCTTATTAATCAAGAACTGAGCTATCTCTGTCTTAAAGACACTCAGTGACCAGCCTTCACAGTCCTCTGCGGCAAAGAGTTCCACAGATTCACCACTCTCTGGCTGAAGAAATTCCTCCTCATCTCTGTTTTAAAGGATCGTCCCTTTAGCCTCAGATTGTGCCCTCTGGTTCTAGTTTTTCCTACTAGTGGAAACATCCTCTCCACGTCCACTCTATACTCTATAAGTCACTGTGAAAATCCCCTAGTCGCCACACTCCGGCGTCTGTTCGGGTACACTGAGGGAGAATTTAGCATGGCTAATCCATCTAACCAGCACGTCTTTTGGACTGTGGGAGAAATCCGGAGCACCCGGAGGAAAAGTATTTATTAAGTGGCTCAATTTTTCAATGCACAGTTCCGAGTGTGACTGACAGGGATTCAGGTATGTGAGATTATTTTACACAATGGGTAGAAATATCCGTCTCGCTTTCCTGGTTTAATGCAGAGCCACGCAGGTCACAATGATCCCAGGCTCTCTCTTGGTCAATATAAAGGATTAATAATCTATCGACCGGGCTCACAACTCGATTCTGGCTGTCTTAATCTCTTATTTGAATTCAATATTCATCTAGTCTCTGTATTCAATACAGTGCATTTACAGATAAAACTATATTTATGCACATGTTCCAATGAAGTTAGCACCTCTCCCAACAGCAGTCACACCGACTGTTAGCAGAACTAATCTGATATGAATGCCTAAACATTGGAGAAAGCCGAGAATTCATCATCTCAGGTGAGAAAACTTTCATTAGCCTCCTCTTTATTAACAGTGCAGACTGGGAGATAACAATACTTTCTTTAGCTTGGGAGCAAAGTCGTTATAGAAAGTGATTTTAATACAGAAATGCGTCAATTCCACTGTGGCGCGTGTATATTAGGCACTTCAGAGTAAGTGACAGCAGTGGGAGTATGAAGAAAGGATTTTATTAGTGCCAGCCAGAGACAAAATAGCAGCATGGTAGTGAGAAAATTCAATGCTTCTGCAAACACAAATGTAGTTACTGTGTTGTATCAGCAAATGGATTGAATACAGATCCAAAAGAAATTATGTGAGCCTGAATCCATCTGCACGACAATCCTGGTCACTTTAGCAAATATATCGTTGCCCTTGAGAGGGTGCGAGGGTGGGAATTGAAAATGGTTCAGAGTGTCAGGAATTCGTGAGGAATATCAATGAGGCTGGGTCTCTTTTCGTTGGGAAGGAGAGTTTAAAGTCAAAGAAGCGCTGCTTTGAAGGTTACGAAGGGATCTCACGTGGCTGATCCAAGCAAATTATTTTGCCATTGTGATCGTAACAGGGAATACCGGTGAAAAATTAGCAAGTTAGAAATAGGAATTAGAAAAGAAACTGGACACAATCGGTTTTTTTTGCATTTAAGGGTGATTGACTTCTGAATTAAATGACTGGAAAATGTCTTTGAAGTGAGCAGTGCAAAAGGATTGAAGTAGTATTTCACAGTAAATATCAGCAGGAATAGGCCATTCAGCCCTTCGAACCTGCTCTGCCATTCAAATTGTGGGCTGCAATAAGCGATAAGGGATCAGTTCAGTGGAAAAGCAGCAGGCTTGTTAGATCTCAGTCTTAGGGCTGTTTTGCATTCTTAATTTTTAAAAATATAAATACCAGACTCCAAGGCCCAAAATACCTTTTAAATCCATTTAGTGGGCACACGTCAAAAATATAAATGACTCCATCTTCATTTTGAGCCACTTTTGAAAGCAGCCAGTGGCAGATCCTAAGCTGTCAGTATGCTGGGGTCACTGGACGTGACTGTCCTATCTTACTGTCTCTCTCTCTCTACTACTCTCCCTCTCTCTTTCTCTTCCACAGTCTCTCGCTGTCCTTGTCTCTCTCTCTCTCTGTCACTTTCTCCCAGTCTGTCTCCTTCCCTCCTTGATGTGGAGATGCCAGCGTTGGACTGAGGTAAACACAGTAAGGAGTCTAACAACACCAGGTTAAAGTCCAACAGGTTTATTTGGTAGCAAACGCCACTAGCTTTTGGAGCGCTGCTCCTTCGTCAGGTGAATGGGAGTTCTGTTCACAAACAGGGCATATAAAGACACAAACTCAATTTACAGAATGATGATTGGAATGCGAGTCTTTGCATCTAATCAAGTCTTAAAGGTACAGACAATGTGAGTGGAGAGAGCATTGGCACAGGTTAAAGAGATGTGTATTGTCTCCAGACAGGACAGCCAGTGAGACTTTGCAAGTCCAGGCAAGTTGTGGGAGTTACAGATAGTGTGACATGAACCCAAGATCCCGGTTGAGGCCGTCCTCATGTGTGCGGAACCTGGCTATCAGTCTCTGCTTAGCGACTCTGCGCTGTCGTGTGTTGTGAAGGCCGCCTTGGAGAACGCTTACCCGAATATCAGAGGCCGAATGCCCGTGACCGCTGAAGTGCTCCCCAACAGGAAGAGAACACTCTTGCCTGGTGATTGTCGAGCGGTGTTCATTCATCCGTTGTCGTAGCGTCTGCATGGTCTCCCCAATGTACCATGCCTCCAGACATCCTTTCCTGCAGCGTATCAGGTATACAATGTTGGCCGAGTTGCAAGAGTATGTACCCGTGTACCTGGTGGATGGTGTCCTCATGTGAGATGATGGTATCCGTGTCGATGATCCGGCATGTCTTGCAGTGGTTGCTGTGGCAGGGTTGTGTGGTGTCGTGGTCACTGTTCTCCTGAAGGCTGGGTAGTTTGCTGCGGACAATGGTCTGTTTGAGGTTGTGCGGTTGTTTGAAGGCAAGAAGTGGGGGTGTGGGGATGGCCTTGGCAAGATGTTCGTCTTCATCAATGACATGTTGAAGGCTCCGGAGGAGATGTTGTAGCTTCTCCGCTCCGGGGAAGTACTGGATGACGAAGGGTACTCTGTCCACTGTGTCCTGTGTTTGTCTTCTGAGGAGGTCGGTGCGGTTTTTCGCTGTGGCGCGTCGGAACTGTCGATGAATGAGTCGAGCGCCATATCCTGTTCTTATGAGGGCATCTTTCAGCGTCTGGAGGTGTCTGTTGCGATCCTCCTCATCCGAGCAGATCCTGTGTATACGGAGGGCTTGTCCGTAGGGGATGACTTCTTTAACGTGTTTAGGGTGGAAGCTGGAGAAGTGGAGCATCGTGAGGTTATCCGTGGGCTTGTGGTACAGTGAGGTGCTGAGGTGACCGTCCTTAATGGAGATGCGTGTGTCCAAGAATGCAACCGATTCCGGAGAGTAGTCCATGGTGAGTGAGTCTGATGGTGGGATGGAACTTGTTGATGTCATCATATTGTTGTTTCAGTGATTGTTCGCCATGAGTCCAAAGGAAGAAAATGTCATCGATGTATCTAGTGTATAGCATCGATTGAAGGTCCTGTGCGGTGAAGAAGTCTTGTTCAAACCTGTGCATGAAGATGTTGGCATATTGAGGTGCGAATTTGGTCCCCATGGCTGTTCCGTGTGTCTGGATGGAGAACTGGTTGTTGAAGGTGAAGACATTGTGGTCCAGTATGAAGCGGATGAGTTGTAAAATTGCATCTGGAAACTGGCAGTTGTCAGTGTTGAGTACTGACGCAGTTGCAGAAATGCCATCATCGTGGGGGATGCTGGTGTATAGTGCCAAGATATCCATTGTGACGAGGAGTGCTCCTGGTTCAACTGCTCCATGTGTGCTGAGTTTCTCTGGGAAGTCCGTAGTGTCACGACAAAAGCTTGGGGTTCTTTGTACAATGGGGTTCAGGATGCCCTCGACATAGCCGGAGAGGTTCTCGCACAGGTATAGGGCCTGGGTGGGATTGTGGTTGGTGTAGACTCGATGGGCCGAATGGCCACCTTCTGTACGTTAGGGATTCTATGATTCTATGTATCAGTATAGTGAAAAGAATTGTTTCTTGTGCGCTATACACACTAAGCATACTGTTCATAGAGAAGGAAAGGGAAGAGTGCAGAAAGTAGTGTTACAGTCATAGATAGGGTGTAGAGAAAGATCAACTTAATACAAGGTAGGTCCATTCAAAAGTCTGATGGCAGCAGGGAAGAAGCTGCTCTTGAGTCAGTTGGTACATGACCTCAGACTTTTGTATCTTTTTCCCGATAGAAGAAGGTGGAAGAGAGAATGTCCGGGGTGTGTGGGGTCCTTAATTATGCTGGCTGCTTTGCCGAGGCAGCGGGAAGTGTAGACAGAGTCAATGGATGGGAGGCTGGTTTGCGTGATGGATTGGGCTACATTCACAACCTTTTGTAGTTTCTTGCGGTGTTGGTCAGAGCAGGAGCCATAGCAAGCTGTGATATAACCAGAAAGGATGCTTTATAGCATCTTTGTTTCAACAAGCTGTCCCCAGCTTCATGAGGAGCATCATAAAGTAAAATCACGGAACTACATAAGGAGACGGTAGGTCAGATGACCAAAAGCTTGATCAAAGGGGTAGGTTTTAAATAGTAGGCTGAAATTAAAGGAACACAGACACCTTGGAGCATTGTGGGGCTGGAGAAGGATAGCAGGCATGGGGGGACCAGGTTAAAAACAAGAATTTTAAAATCAAGGTTCTTGCTTGATCAGAAGCCAATGTAGGTCAGCAATGTAACTCAATAATTCACTGTACTTAAAACCATGGTCATCTATCATCACCCTGTCCCATCATCTTTTAAACCAAGTGGCTCCTTTTCTCTCCTACCCTTTTCAAACTTAGTGATGTCTGGATTGAGTTTGGATTCTATCTTCGAATTTTGCAAGGCTGTACTGACCAAGCACATACGAATTAGGAGTGGGAGTACACCATTCGGCCCCTTGTGCTTACTGTCCCATTCAACAAAATCATCGCTGATCAATTGTGACCTCAACTCCACATTCCATCTATGCTCCATTCACTCATGTTTTAGACCATAAGACATAGGAGCAGAATTAGGCCACTCGGCCCATCGAATCTGCTGCGCCATTCAATCATGGCTGATATTTTTCTCATCTCCATTCTCTTGCCTTTTCCCCATAACCCCTGATCCCCTTATTAATCAAGAACTTATCTATCTCTATCTTAAAGACACTTAATGACCTGGCCCCCACAGCCTTCTACGGCAAAGAGTTCCACAGATTCACCAGTCTCTGGCTGAAGAAATTCCTCCTCATCTCTGTTTTAAAGGATCATCCCTTTAGCCTGAGGTTGTGCCCTCTGGTTCTAGTTTTTCCTATTAGTGGAAACATCCTCTCCACGTCCACTCTTTTCCGGTACAAACTCTCCTGTATAAATTTTCCTGTACAAACTCTTTGCTGTTTTCAGTCTGGATTACTTCCTGTTTTATGCTCCCACCATTCCATCGCTGTGAGGTCTTGTGGCACAGTGGGTAACATCCCTGCATCGGAGCCAGAAGTTTGGGGTTTGAGTCCCACCCCAGGATTTGGTGGCCAAGGAAGGTGCATTCATAACAGGTCAAACAGGTCGAGTGTGAACCTGTAGGTCCTTCCAGCATACCAATGGCTGGTGGTAAGAGTGGGCAAGACTCTGGGTTAGCCATACTTGGATGTGGAGGGGCACCCTTCAAGCTATAAACCCCTGACAATAGATTGGCAACCTGCTCCTGGAATTCTAGTCATGGAGATAGACAAAACTCTGTCTCTAGGTGCTGAAAGTGAACTGGAACTTCATGACAGCGGACCAATAGTTCTGTCAATGTGCCTCAACTCTCTGAGATTCTCGCCCAAACGCTTTGCTACCTTCCTTGACGTAAAAGATTCCCAAAATCTATCTCTTTGACCTGACCTTTGACTTCGCCCTTTCTCGCTCTCCCCACATCCTTTGGTGCCTGAAAAGCTTGAGGTAGGGAAGAACTGCTCAAACAGTTCAGCTCAGTGGAAGAATCCAATCCTGCAAATGCACGTGCAAAGTCCACCACTTCTGAAAATAGAGTTCTTAGCTTTATCTTCAACACAACTGTGTTGGGAACTCAAACATTAAGTGCTTGGCTGTCTTAGGGCCTGTCATACTGATGTGTTCCTGCAATAACTTACAAGATAATGTAGGCTCACTGAGCTTCAGAGCTGTTATTTTATACAATCGTGAGTGTAATTATAGATGAGTATGCATGCCTATGATTCATACACTCCTTGTAATTGCTCATAAATACTGTGTATCTTCAACACTAGAACAGACAGGAAGGAGCAAATGGGCATTTTTCTTCATTTTACAAAAGAGGTTTGACTATACTTCTTTATTTGTTAAACATAAATTAACGAGTGAGTTTAAGTCCTGTGCAACAAAGGCATAACAAGGTCATTCATGGGAAACATGTGAATATTTGTCGTTGCAATGGGCGGCACGGTGGCACAGTGGTTAGCACTGCTGTCTCACAGCGCCAGGGACCCGGAGTTCAATTCTGGCCTCAGGTCACTGTCTGGTGTGGAGTCTGCATGTTCTCCCTGTGTCTGCATGGGTTTCCTCCAGGTGCTCCGGTTTCCTCCCACAGTCCAAAGATGTGCGGGTTTGGTGGATTGGCCATGCTAAATTGACCCTAGTGTCAAGAGGATTAGCAGAGTTACGGGAATAAGGCTTGGGTGGGATTGTGGTTGGTACAAACTCGATGGATCAAATGGCCTCCTTCTGTACTGTAGGGATTCTATGATTCGAATACACAATTTCATTGCAGATTTTGGTGTGTCATTTTTTGTTATATTTTTGTACAACAAGGTAGAGTCTTGAACTAAAAACTGGTACAACCTGTGTTTTGTTACAATGCCACACCAGTAAAGTAGCTCAAGCTGCTGCTCGGAATGGCCATCTGGATTATTATTAAGGTGCTGACTGCCACTTGAATTGCCCACTAGCACTCATTATGAAAGCTGCATGGCATTTTAGTAGATAGTGTTAGCCCTAATGCCCTCGCCAAACTGTGACAAGCCCAAACACCGACCAGAATTCTCCCACCTCCTTCGTGGCTGGGATTCTCCAGTCCCGCTGCAGTGAATGGAGATTTGGCTGAGCGCCAATTTCTCCGTTCTTGCTGGCAGCAGTGTGCAACACTGGAGAATTCTGGTCACCATTTAAAGCTCCATCACCACATACTGTTCACTCTCTGATGAGAACTGTTGAAACACTTGCTGAGACATTTCAAGTCAACACTTTATCATGTAAGCAGCAACTATTCTGCAAAATCACACAGAACTTGAGTAAGTGCATTGATAGGTTATGTTACTGGACACCTTATAGGAACCAACAGGAGAAAGGGGGAGCTTGGTAATCAGCCTGTTGGTATATGCCTCCTTTCTATGAATGAGGACTGGGCTGGAGGGGAAGCCAGATGAAGCAGCATCAGCCAATGGAGGACAAAGTGAGGTGAAACTCCTGCCACCCCCACTCCTCGCCTCTCCTTTGGATACAAGACGTCACTCCTCCTCTGGACTGTCTCCACCGCGACCTCCAATGCCAAATCTAAGAAGCTGTGCATTCTCTCACTCAGTCTCTGAGCCATTCTGAAACTAACCACCACGTGCCAACGCTTCACACCTTCAGTGCAAAAAGACATGAAGAGCACATGGCAAAGCCCAGTCCATCACACAAACCAGCCTCCCATCCATTGGCTCTGTCTACACTCCCTGCTGCCTCGGCAAAGCAGCCAGCATAATTAAGGACCCCCCCCCCCCGGACATTCTCTCTCCCACCTTATGCCGTCGGGAAAAAGATACAAAAGTCTGAGGACACGTACCAACCGACTCAAGAACAGCTTCTTCCCTGCTGCCATCAGACTTTTGACTGGATCTACCTCACATTAAGTTGATCTTTCTCTACACCCTAGCTATGACTGTAACACTACATTCTGCATTCTCCTGTTTCCTTCTCTATGAACAGTATGTTTTGTCTGTATAGCGCATAACAAACAATACTTCTCACTGTATACCAATACATGTGACAATAATAAATCAAATGAAATCACATCACATACATGCTGCTTCGTGAAAATTGTGCACAATTAGACTGGAGTACTAAACCTGTACATTCCTGCTTAGCTCCAGGTAGGTACAAATGATAATAATCAGTAATTAGGAGTAAAATTGTGTTCCAAAACCAGCCTTTCAAGCTGGAGCAATCTATTCACACTAGATTCATTCAGCAACTGTTTTCATCCTCTCAATAGAGTAGACTTCTTTCCCTTTTCAATGTTCTCTTTTTTAAAGTTATCGGGCCACTCTTACTGGTAGGCATGAAAATGTTGATCACAGAGCTGCCTGAAATCACCATGTCAGTTAGTGATCTTCAGGTCTGCCAGGGCTAAAAGGGGCACTCCAGCCACGAGACCCCCATCCCAGGCGAGTGTGGCCAGATTATCCCCTTACCCTCAGCCCAAGCCCACCCCAACCCCTAGGGACCCTTCCTCTGCAGCCTGGCAGCGGCAGCAGAGGACAAATGACCACTGAACCGACCTCCTTGATCTGCCACGGAGCCCAAGGCACCAGGTCAGGGTGTCAGTGCCAGGATTCCAGAGGCCCTGCCGAGGTGCATGGCCTGAAGAGGGGGGCCTGAGTGGGAGGTCTGATGGCAGAGGGGACTAAGTGGAGGGTGTGAGGGGGAAGGGGAGCTGAGTAGAAGATCTGAGAGGGAGAGTGGGACTGACTGGGAGGTCTGAGGGCAGAGGGGACTGAGTGGAAGGTTTGAGGAGGAAGACAGGCTGATTGGCGTTCTGAAGGAGAAGTGGGGGTGTCAGATCAGGTCATCCTCATGTTGGTGTTGTTTTGGGGGGAGTGGGGGAGCTGACCTGTGATTTCAATTAAATACATGAAGTTATGGGGATAGGGCCTGGGTGGGGTTGTGGTCGGTGCAGACTCGATGGGTTGAATGGCCTCCTTCTGCACTGTAGGGATTCTGTGATTTAGTGATGGGGGGAGGATCCCTCTCCTTTCCGAGTGCTGATAGAGTTCCCCTGGATGCTTGTGGTCCAGCATGCCATGTCCATTTTGGTGATTAGCAACACCAAAGCCCATTCGGTGCAATTCTCGCAGTGGGCTGGGTGCATGGAGGGATCTGGTGAATGGGCCATCAAACCGGCTAATTTGGTTTGATTCGTTATTGTCACATTTACTGGGATACAGTGAAAGTGTTGTTTCTTGTGCGCTATACAGACAAAGCATACCATTCCCACAGAGTACATAGGGGAGAAGGAAAGGAGAGGGTGCAGAATATGGTGTTGCAGTTACTGATAGGGCATAGAGAAAGATCAGCTTAATATATGGCAGGTCCATTCAAAAGCCTGATGGCAGCAGGGAAGAAGCTGTTCTTGAGTCAGTTGGAATGTGATCTCGGACTTTTGTATCTCTTTCCCAATGAAAGAAGGTGGAAGAGAGTACGTCTGGGATCCTTGATTATGCTGGCTGCTTTTCCGATGCAGCGGAAAGTGTAGACAGTGTCAATGGATGGGAGGCTGGTTTGTGTGATGGACTGGGCTATGTTCACAACACTTTGTAGTGTCTTGCAGTCTTGGTCAGAGCAGGGGCCATACCAAGCTGTGATACATCCAGAAAGGATGCTTTCTATGGTGCATCTGTAAAAATTGGTGAGAGAGGTAGTGGACATGCCAAATTTCCTTAGCCTCCTGAAAAAGTAGAGGCATTAGTGGGCTTTCTTAACTATAGTGTCAGTGGGTAGAGACCAGGACAGGTTGTTGTTGATGTATTAGAATTAGCCACCATGCTGGTGTTTTAATTGACTTCATAGATGAGAGATAAATCTCCCAGATTTCATTTCCCTCCTCCCTGAGGTGACCTGGGAATTGATTAATGAGCATTACATGGTTGCTATTCTTAGAAATCTTAGAAACCCTACAGCACAGAAAGAGGCCATTCGGCCCACCGAGTCTGCACCGACCACAATCCCACCCAGGCCCTACCCCCGTATATTTACCCACTCATCCCTCTAACCTACGCATCCCAGGACACTAAGGGCAATTTTAGCATGGCCAATCAACCTAACCCACACATCTTTGGACTGTGGGAGGAAACCGGAGCACCCGGAGGAAACCCACGCAGACACGAGGAGAATGTGCAAACTCCACACAGACAGTGACCCAAGTCGGGAATCGAACCCAGGTTCCTGGAGCTGTGAAGCAGCAGTGCTAACCACTGTGCTACCGTGCCACCCAACAATTGGGTAAGTGGGGACCCTGATGTTCAGTTGCACTATGACTGAATGAAATCAATGCTCCTACTGATGTTTCCCTAATTGTGTGAATGCATATCACTGAGTTGACAATATCTGAGACGTTGTGCAGCCTGGCAGTCAGCACCAGAACACAGTTAACATTGTGTGTGGGGAACATTCATTGAAATGCAACCAATTGAAAACTTAAGCCAAAGGGAGACATGTACAGCACAGAAGGAGGCCATTCAGCTCATTGAGTCCATGCTGGCTCTTCAAGGACTAAACCTTTCAATCTCACTCCCTGTCCATTCCCCATGGACCCACACGTTGATTCCCTTCAAGCGCCTCGCCAATTTCCTTTTAAAATCATTCATTGTTCTTGCTTCCACTCCCCTCATGGGCAGCGAGTTCCAGGTCAGTACATAATTATTGGGTTGCCTCTCGCTATGCGACCCACTCTTTGCACTGTTGCGATTCTTGCCAGCAGCTAAGGGCCCAGAGAATCCACCACTCCCCCCTCAGAAAAGAAGTTCAGAGGAGGTTTACCAGAGCTTAAAGGCCCTTTGTTAGCTGCTGGTGGAGGCCTCATAGCAGAGTGGGTTCTATCTGTGACTTTGAGTTCTGGGTTCAACCATAGAATCCTGACAGTGCAGAAAGAGGCCATTTGGTCCATCGAGCCTGCACTGACTCTCCAAAAGTGCATCCCACGCAGGATCTCCCCTCTGCCCTATCCCTATAAACCTTGGCATTTAGCATGGCCAATCCACCTAACCTGCACATCTTTGGACTGTGGGAGGAAACCGGAGCACCTGGAGGAAACCCACGCAGACACTGGAAGAAGGAGCAAGCTCCATGCAGATAGTCACCCAAGGCCGGAATTGAACCCGGGTCCCTGGTGCCACCGTGTCGCCCCACTCCAGGATCCAGCAATGGCCGCAGAAGGTTTTCCCTGATGTGGCCAAGCAGGCTGATTGTTAACCTGTAAATCCTTCCAAGATACATCTGGTAAGAATGGGAGAGTTTCTCGGTCCGCCAGAACAACGTGGTAGCTGCAGTATAGCAGCCTCCACATGTTAAAACTCTCTACATGCAAGTTCTTCTGCTGTACTCTGTGACAAGCGTCTTCCTCACGACCAGAAAGAGTTATTCCCATGAAATTAGGTAGCTGAATCTTCTTAATCTCGAAAAGCGTAAATTGTATTCAGGTAGAGAACATGTTAGATGTCATAGACATAGACACCCTACAGTGCAGAAGGAGGCCATTCGGCCCATCGAGTCTGCACCGACCACAATCCCACCCAGGCCCTACCCCCACAGATTGCTTTGATTTCCACAAAGGGTCTTCCACCTTTGAAATGAGTTGGCAGCTGTGAATTTCTTGCAAGTGTTCAAAAGGAAGCTGGGCGATGTCTTGACTATGATTGATATCACAGTATACAAAAGGTACGTGGGTGTTCGATTTCATGGTCACTTTGGTCTTCTGAACTTCGGAGAATTATAGAATCCCTACAGTGCAGAAGAGGTCATTCGGTCCATCAAGTCTGCACCAACTCTTTGACAGAGTAACTTACCCATGCCTTCTCCCCAGTCCTAGCCCCGTAACCACAGATATTTCCCATGGTTAATCCATCTAACCTAAATATCTTGGGATACTAAGGGGCAATTTAGCATGTAACCTACATATCTTGGGATACTAAGGGGCAATAATGCATGTGCGGTTATAAAGAGATCAGGAGAATAGAGTATATTATTTAGCCTATGTCCATTTGATATCATCTAACTTCAGGTAGAGCAAAAAAGGTGACAAGTATGAGAAGAGAGGTCGTCAATGCAGGACTGAGGGTGTTGTACCTAAGTGCGCGCAGTATACGGAACAAGGTAAATGAGCTTGTTGTGAACATGGAAATTGGCCGGTACGATGTTGTGGGCATCACATTAACATGGCTGCAAGGGGATCAAGGCTGGGATCTAAATATCCAAGAATATGTGTCCTATCAAAAGGACAGGCAGATGGGCAAAGGACGCGGGGTTGCATTGTTAGTAAGGAATGAAGTTAAATCAAAAGCAAGAAGTGATATATGATCAGAAGGCACAGAATCTCTGTGAGTAGAGTTGAGGAATTGCAAAGGTAAAAAGACCCTGATGGGAGTTATGTACAGGCCCCCTAGCAGTAGTCAGGATGTGGGGCAGAAAATAAATTAGGAGATAGAAAATGTATATAAAAAAGGCAATATTACGATAATCATAGGGGACTTCAATATGCAGGTGGACTCGGAAAATGGGGTAAGTAGTGGATCCCAAGAAAATGAATTTTTTTTGGACCAGCTTGTGACAGAACCTACTAGGAAACAGGCAATTCTGGATTTGGTGATTTGTAAGAGGAAGACTTGATTAGGGAGCATAAGGTGAAGGAACCCTTAGGGAGAAATAACCACAATATGATAGAATTTCCCCTGCAGTTTGAGAGGGAGAAGCTGGAATCAGATGTAATGGTATTACAATTAAATAAAGATAACTACAAAGACATGAGGGAGGAACTAGCCAGCGTTGATTGAAAAGGGAGCCTAGCAGGGAAGACTATGGAACAGCAATGGCAGGGGTTTTTGGGGGTTATTCGGGAGGCACAACAGAAATTCATCCCAAGGAGGAGGAAACACGCTGAGGGGAGGATGAAGCATCCATGCCTGATGAGGGAAGTCAGGACAGCATAAAAGTAAAAGAAAAGTGGCTAGGATTAGTGGGAAGCCAGAGGATTGGGAAGCCTTTAAAAGCGAGCAGAGGACAACTAAGAAAGCAATAAGAGGGGAGAAGACGAAATATGAGTGTAAGCTAGCTAGTAATATAAAAGATAGGAAGAGTTTTTTCAATACATAAAAGAGAAGAGAGAGGCAAAAATAGACATTGGACCACTGGAAAATAAGGCTGGAGAAGTAATAATAGGAAACAAAGAAATGGCAGAGGAACTGAATAGATACTTTGCATCAGTCTTCACGGTGGAAGACACCAGTGGGATGCCGGAGCTCCAGGAGAATCAGAGGGCACAGGTGAGTGTAGTGGCCATAACTAAAGAGAAGGTTCTGGGGAAACTGAGAGGTCTGAAGCTGGATAAGTCACCTGGACCGGATGGAATACAACCCAGGGTTACAAAAGAGATAGCTGAGGAAATTGTGGAAGCATTGGTGGTGATCTTTCAGGAATCACTGGAGGCAGGGAGGGTCCCAGACGACTGGAAAGTAACTAATGTAACACCGCTGTTTAAGAAGGGAGAGAGGCAGAAGACGGGAAATTATAGGCCAGTTAGCCTGACTTCAGTCATTGGCAAGAGTTTAGAGTCCATTATTAAAGATGAGATTGCAGAGTACTTGGAAGTGCATGATAAAGTAGGACTGAGTCAACGCGGCTTTGTCAAGGGGAGGTCATGTTCGACAAATCTGTTAAAGTTCTTTGAGGAGGAAACAAGGAAGTTAGATAAAGGAGAACCTGTGGATGTGATTTATTTAGATTTCCAAAAGGCCTATGCACAGGAGACTGTTAAATATGTTAAGAGCCTGTGGTGTTAATGGTAAGATCCTGGCATGGATAGAGGATTGGTTGACTGGCAGAAGGCAGAGAGTGGGGATAAAGGGTTTTTTTTCAGGATGGCAGCCGGTGACTAGTGGTGTGCCTCAACTTCTCACAATATACATTAACGATTTGGAGGAAGGAACTGAAGGCACTGTTGCTAAGTTTGCAGATGATACAAAGATATGTAGAGGGACAGGTAGTATTGAGGAAGCAGAGGGGCTCCAAAAGGACTTGGACAGGCTAGGAGAGTGGGCAAAGAAGTGGCAGTTGGAATACAATGTGGAAATGTGTGAGGTTATGCACTTTGGAAGGAAGAATGGAGGCATAGAATATTTTCTAAATGGGGAAATGTTTAGGAAATCAAAAACACAAAGGGACTTGGGACTCCTTGTTCAAGATTCTCTTAAGGTTAATGTGCAGGTTCAGTCGGCAGTTAGGAAGGCAAATGCAATGTTAGTGTTCATGTCAAAAGGGCTAGAATACAAGAGCAGGGATGTACTTCTGAGGCTGTATAAGGCTCTGGTCAGACCCCATTTAGAGTATTGTGAGCAGTTTTGGGCCCCCTATTTAAGGAAGGATGTGCTGCTTTGGAAAGGGTCCAGAGGAGGTTCACAAGAATGATCCCTGGAATGAAGAGCTTGTCGTATGAGGAACGGTTGAGGATTCTGGGTCTGGACTCGGAGTTTAGAAGGATGAGGGGGGATCTTATTGAAACTGACAGGATACTGCGAGTCCTGGATAGAGTGGACGTGGAAAGGATGTTTCCACTAGTAGGAAAAACTAGAACCAGAGGGCACAACCTCAGGCTAAAGGGATGACCCTTTAAAACAGAGATGAGGAGGAATTTCTTCAGCCAGAGAGTGGTGAATCTGTGGAACTCTTTGCTGCAGAAGGCCGTGGAGGCCAGGTCACTGAGTGTCTTTAAGATAGAGATAGATAGGGTCTTGATTAATAAAGGGATCAGGAGTTATGGGGAAAAGGCAGGAGAGTGGGGATGAGAAAAAAATCAACCATGATTGAATGGCGGAGAAGACTTGATGGGCTGAATGGCCTAATTCTGCTCCTATGTCTTATGGTCAGCACAGAAGGAGGCCATTCAGCTCATTGAGTCCATGCTGGCTCTTCAAGGACTAAACCTTTCAATCTCACTCATCGGTCATTCCCCATGGACCCACACGTTGATTTCCTTCAAGCGCCTATCCAATTTTCTTTTAAAATCATTCATTGTTCCTGCTTCCACTACCCTCATGGGCAGCGAGTTCCAGGTCATTACCAATCACTGGGCAAAAATGTTCTTCCTCATACTGCCCTTGCCCAAGACCTTAAATCTGTGCACCCTTGTCCTTGCACCATCAACTAATGGGAACAGTTATCCAAGAAAAGTCTACAGCAACATAGGAAAAACATAGAAACTAGAAGCAGGAGCAGGCCATTCGACCTTTCGAACCTGCTCCGCCATTCATCTTCATAATGGCTGATCATCAAATTCAATGTCCTGATGCCCCTTCCCTCCATATCCCTTGATCCCTTTAGCCCCAAGGCCTATATTTAATTTCTTCTTGAAATCAGAAAATGTTTTGGCCTCAATTACATTCTGTGGTAGTGAGTTCCTCACATTCAGCACCCTCTGAGTGAAGAAATTTCTCCTCACCTCAGTTCTAAAAGGTTTACCCCTTATCCTCAAACTATGACCCCTAGATCTGGACACCCCCCACCCCCCCACCACCATTGGGAACATCCTTTCTGAATCTATTCTTATCTAACCCTGTCAGAATTTTTTCAGTTTCTATGAGATCCCCTCTCATTCTTCTAAACTCCAGTGAATATAATCCTAACCAACTGGAGTATAGAAGAGTGAGAGGACATCTCATAGAAACTTACAAAATTCTACCAGGGTTAGACAGGGTAGATTCAGAAAGAATGTTCCCAACCTCTGATAGTGTTTTGCAGACTGCTCTTGCAAGCTGTGTCCAAATTACTTGTTTGGGTACTGCACATTGCAAGCCCTTTGGCAGAAAAATAAGGGTGTACAGTAACAGTCAAATCTCCTCTGTGCCCTGGGGCAGGCATGCAATCCATCACCTCATGCTGCACATACACGCAGGAGGAATGTTAACAAATTTGACAAAATCTCAATGGAAATCCCTCAGTGAGAAAAAAAGATTTGTTTTACCTTAATATTCTGATAATTCAAACACCTTTGGAGGTAAACTTTCCGCTATCAGGGTAATCTGCAATCTGGACACAAATCCCATCTAAATGTATTCATTCAAGGATATGAGTTTCACTGGCGAGGCCAGTGTTCATTGCCCATCTCTAATTCCCCTTGGGAAAATGGTGGTAACTTGCCTTCTTGAACCGCTGCAGTCCATGTCGTGTTGGTACACCCAGAGTGTTTTTTAAAGAAAGTGAATCCTGGAGTTTTGACCCAAAGCACCCCTGCAGTGCAGAAGGAGACCATTCAGCCCATCGAGTCTGCACTAACTCTCTGAAAGAGCATCTTACCCAAGCCCAACACCCTGCCCAATTCCCATAACTCCATACATTTACCATGGCCAATCCACCTAACTCACACACCTTTGGACAGTAAGGGGCAATTTAGCATGGTCAATCCACCTAACCTGCACATCTTTAGACTGTGGGGGGAAACCGGAGCACCTGGAGGAAACCCACGCAGTGAGTTTCAGATCCAGTGACAGTCTGTTTGACAGTATGTTTCCAAGGCAGGATAGTGATTGGCTTGGAGAGGAACTTCCAGATGGTGGTGTTCCTAGATATCTGCTACTCTTGAACTTCTAGATGGCAGGTCATGGGTTTGGAAGGTGCTGCCTCAGGAGCCTTGGTGAGTTCCTGCAGTGCATCTTACAGATGGGACACTGCTGCTACTATGCATCAGTGATGGAGAGAATGAATATTTTTTGTAAAAGGGATGCCAAATTAAGTTGGTTGCTTTGTCCTTGATGGTGTTCAGCCTCTTGAGTGCTGTTGGAGCTGCACTCATCCAGGCAAGCAGAAAGTATTCCATCACATTCCTGACTTGTGCCTTGCAGGTTGTGGACAGGCTTTGGGGAGTCAGAAGAAGTGTTACTCGTTGCAGGATTCCTAGTCTCTGATCGACTCTTGTAGCCACAGTAGTATATGGCATGTCCAATTGTGTTTCTGGTCAATGTTAACCCCCAACATGCTGATAGTGGGGGTTCGGTGATGGTAATACCATTGAACATCAAGAGGTGATGGTTAAATATTCTCTTGTTGGAGATGGTAATTGTCTGGTGCGAAAGTTTCCTGTTACTTGTCAGTCCAAGCCTGGATATATTCCAGGTCTTGTTGCATTTGGACATGGACAGCTTCAGTACTTGAAGAGTCGTAGATGCTACTGTACATTGTGCAATCATCAGCGAACAACCCCACCTTATGATGGAAGGAAGGTCATTGATGAAGCAGCTAAAGATGTTTGCGCCTCGAACGCTACCCCGAGGAACTCCTGCATTAATGTCCTGGAGCTGAGATGACTGACCTTCAACAACCACAACCACCTTCCTTTGTAATCGGTATGATATCAATTAGGACCCAAGTAAAACATTCTTCAAACATCCGGAAAGGATATTCAGGGTGTTGTTTTGATTACTGCTTGAGGTTTTCCTGTTATCTGACATGTGTGGCAAAATTCAACCACATCATTATACAATCAAAGCAATTGATCCAATTACAAATTAAAATACATCATAATTTCACAATAATAAGTTGTAAACTGACAAACCAATATAGCATAGTGTTGATTATCTGTAACCGTCCGGGGTTCAGCCCTTGGAGGCCCAGACTAACCGGGTCAAGCCCTTGGGGATATACCAGCCGGGGCCAAGCCCCAGGGGTCACAAACAACCCATCCTTATGCAGTCCAGGCCAATAAAAGTGTTTTTGTATTTTCACTTGAGTTTTCCTTACTCTGAAGTGACTTCCTACTGGAACCTTCTGCGCCATCTGCAAAACCTCCTTTCTATTACCACTGGTAATAAAATTTGGTGAACTTCTGCTCAATTTCCATCTGCCTCCAATATGTGAAGGTCTCCACTTCCTCATTAAGACATCATTTCCAATGTAACAATACTCAGTATACACTCAGATTCTTCTTCTGTGTATGCTTTCTGATACAACTGCTTTATCTCTGCATCTTTTTGTTGTAATTCTGCCACCTTTCCGGAACTAAAAAACTTCATCCGCCACCTGTTCTTGTCCTTTGTCAACCATCTGGTCAAAGATTGTTTCTAATAACTGAACCTCCATCTCATTATCTTTACTCCTCGATTTCTCCTCCTGTCTCAACCTGTGGCTTTGTGGTCTTGTTGCCACACAGTCAGGAAACACCCCAGGATATGCTTCCGACAGCGCCTCAGCTGTTGGATTTTCCACTGGCTTTTCAGCTGTTGGATTTTCCACTGGCTTTTCAACCAAAGTAGGCATCATTCCCACTTGTGATCCAGCTATATCGTTACCCAGGATAAACTGTACCCCTGAAAAAGATCATGGGCGGGATTCTCTCGCCCCAAAACCAGAGAATCCCACCCAAGGTCAATGGACTTTTGCTTGGTCGCCGATTCCCATGGCGGGCGGGATGGGAGAACTCCCCCCCATTTCTCTATTACTCCTACCACCACTTCACCATTTTTTGCTGGACTCTCTGACGTTATGTTACAAAACTGAACACTATTCTCTTCACCACAAATTTCACACATTATCACCTTTTCTGGCAATACTCTTTCCAAACTACATACCTCCTCATCCCTCACCATTAAAGATTGACTTGCTTCTGTATCCCTTATGATCTTAATCTCTTTACCTGCTCCACCTTATACACATGAGTAAACCTTACCCATGCAAACAAAACCTTTAAAAAGACCTGACACCCGCTTATCAACTACCATCTGTCGGACTATGACTGAACTCCTCTAAGTCAGAAGCCCGTCTAAAAGTTTTGAACAGGCTGTATATTCTTTCGCAACTCTTCAGCTTCAGCCATGGTTTCCTTTGCCAATTTGACCTTGGCGTGTTTGTCCATAGATCTCTGAAGGCGGAAAGGCAGGTTAATAGGATGGTAAAAAGGCACACGGCACACTCTCCTTTATCAATCGGGGTATAGATTACAAAAGCAGAGAAGTCATGATGGAGTTGTATAGAACTTTGGTGAGGCCACAGCTGGAGCACTGTGTGCAGTTCTGATCACCACATTATAGGAAGGATGTGAACGCACTGGAGGGGGCGCAAAGGAGATTCTGCCTGGGATGGAACATTTAGGTTATAAAGAGAGGTTGGATAGGCTTGGGTTGTTTTCTCTCGAGCAGAGAAGTCTGAGGGGCGACCTGATTGCGGTGTTCAAGATTCTGAGGGGCGTGGACAGGGTGGATAGGGAGCAGCTGTTCCCCTTAGCTGAAAGGTCAGTTACAAGGGGACACAAGTTAAGAGTGAGGGGTGGGAGGTTTCAGGGAGATTTGAGGAAAAGCTTTTTTACCCAGAGGGTAGTGACGGTCTGGAATGCACTGCCTGGGAGGGTGGTGGAGGCGGGTTGCCTCACATCCTTTAAACAGTATCTGGATGAGTACTTGACACACCATAACATTCAAGACTATGGGCAAAGTGCTGGCAAGTGGGATTAGGTGGGCAGGTCAGGGCCTTTCATGCGTTGGTGCAGACTCGGTGGGCCGAAGGGCCTTTTCTGCTCTGTAGGGCCCAATTCTCCCATCCTGATGTGCACGTTTTTTTGCGCATCGAGATGGGAGAATCACATCTTGGCCATTTCGTGGGATTTGCGCATGCGTTCCTGCTGCATGCGTGTCTCTCACAGCCGGAGAACAGGTGCAGTTGGGGCCGTGCTGGAAACCAGCAGGAAGTGAGGTAAGTAAATTAAATCTGTCTTTAATGGATTTTAATGTGATCATTGGGCCTGGCACAGAATTCTCCTGGCCCGATAGCATCTCCCACCCCACCAGGCGAGGTTTAGATAGCTCCCCACTTGCGAGAAACTAGCAGGAGACCCCGCTGGAGTGAACGGGGGGCAATCAGGGCCCCCCAGGGGATTGGGTGGTGGGGGGTGGTGCCCTGGCAGTGCCAGCCTGTGCCCCCTGGCATTACCCAAGGGGCAAAATGCCCATGCCCAGGTAGAGGGATCGCCACTGCTGGGGGGAGGGGGGACTGGAGTGTGAGATGCTCCAGGATGGAGGGGCGGGGCTGGCCCAGGAATGCTTGTGGGGCCACGATCGGGCCGTGGGTGGTTGGGGGGGGCAGGGGGGTGGTGGCAGCAGTGTGAGGGTTCTGGGCTGGCCAGTGATTGAGCTGGGCAACAAACTGCATTCTGATAGATCGGGGCCACTGCGAATGTGCAGAATTCCGGAACTGTCAGACTCCGGCGTGAATAGGCCCCGCCCCCGAGCTTTTAATGAGATTCATGATTGTGACCTCTGCATTGCACAGAGTGCGTGAGATTCAAGTCTGAACCCCCACTGAAGAAAACAATCGTGATTTACACCAGTTTTCTCGCCAATTCAGCACTTTTGGGAGAATCGCCCCCATAGTATTCTGTGATTCTGAATTTAACAAACCCTAGCGGCTTATTCTATTTTACCATGTCTGTCTGCCCAGTATTTTTCTTAAGCCACCAACACTGCGACTTGGTGTGTCCAACTTTATCACAGTGAAAACACCTGAGGCTTTTCATTTCTCTTCCACCCTCATATGTTTGCTTTTCAACCTTAAGCAAACTATCCTTACATCTTCAATGAGACCTCCTTTGCCTTGACCACCTGTCGATTTATCTTTTCTCCAGTTTCCATCCTTCATACATTGAAATTGATGTCAAAAACCAAACATTGAGTTATGACACAATTCAGAGTCATCTGCCATTTCTGCTGCTAATCTCCCAGTTTTCACCCTTTGCTTTTCTACCATTTTAAGTTGAAGTCTTCTTTTCAGTTCCTGAAGTTCAAATGCCCTCTTTTTCTTTATCCTCTGCCATTGCCTCTCCCTCCCTTCCATTCCTTAAATCAAAGAACCCCAAGGGACATTTTCTTTTGTAAACAAGAATGTATCAAGTCTTCTGCTAAATAAACATTATATGGCCAAAATGAATAATTATCCTGCTTTCTCAGCATTTGGGCTGCATTCCGGCTAGACATACTGACTCTCTGTAGAAAAAAATCTAAACCTTAAAACATTCCACAGAAACATAAAATACATTAATAGCACAGTATCATCACAGCTCTTCAAGGCTACTCCTAGGCTCAATCAGCCAAGAAACAGTGAACATAAATTAATGAACAGACTAATATAATAAAACACAGATCAATTAAACCAATGAGCAGTACAGTGCCTGAACAAATCAGCACAACAGAATGGATATTTAACCATGTGATGTTGGCTCATAGAACATAGAACAATAGAGCACAGGAACAGGGCCTTTGGCCCACGATGTTGTGCCGAACATGTTGCCAAATTAAACTAATCCCTTCTGCCTGCTCTTAGTCCATATCCCTCTATTCCTTGCAATTCATGTGCTGATCTAAAAGCCCCTTAAATGCCCCTATTGTATCTGCCTACACCACCACCCCTGGCAGAGCGTTGCAGACACCTACCACTCTCTGTGTAAAAAACTTGCCCCTCACATCTCCTTTAAACTTCCCCCTCTCACCTTCAGTGCATTCCCCCTAGTATTAGACATTTTGGTTGGAAGTTTACCGCCCTGCCTGCTACGGGAATCGGAACGGGCGACTGGCGGACAATAGACAGGTCGCTTGACCTCGGGTGTGTTTTACGGTTTCAGGACAAGCATGACCGTAAAATCCCACCCTTCAACTCTGGGGAGAAAGATTCTGACTGGCTCACAGCAAGATAATCACTGCAGGAATGGAGATAACAATGTATCCAAGATTACATTAGGTAGTGTGGAGGTGTTTAATTGCAATTCAATTTCAGGGAGGATTTCACAAAAAAATATATTCCACAAATCATTTCATTAAGGTAAATTATGACCGTACTATCTTGTAGTGCAATAATATAAAATATGCTGCCAACTCATTATCACCCATTTTACATTATCACACAGAGTCAAGATGTGCCCTTCTGCAAATGAGTCATACTGATAAAACAATTACAATTTAACATGTTTAACTAGAAGCCAGCTTCAGAAAACAGGCAGGTGAATCAGATGTTTCTGTTCCTTCTGTGTTTGTTATGGAACCATCTAAAAAAAGTAAGGCCTAATGCTGTGAATCTGCCACGTTTATTCAACTTACTCCTACACAAATGTTTTAAAAGGGCTGAGATTTCATTTCCTGGCAGCAATGCCTTTCCCCAGCAGCTGGAGAAGAATCGCACAATCCAGCAATCTGCAAGATGCCATAAGATCAGGTCCCATTGTTCCAGATTCAAGGAGTGCTCACCCTGTCAGCTTACACCTTGTAGTGACCTCAGCAAGGCACAGGAGGTTAGCCTCTTGGAGTATGAGCTCCCTGATTGAGGTAATGCTTGGTTAAACTGGTTCACAGACTCCCAACTGACCTGCCCTTTTTGCAACCTTGTGGAGTCTGTGGACCATGTCTATCTTCAATGTTATAGACTGCACACCCTTTTTAGTTTCCTCAAAAACTTTTTGTTAATATTGTGTTTGCATTTCAGCCCCACGCTCCTGATCTACAGACACCAGGCACAGAGGGCAAGAAGGAGGACCTCCTCGTGAACCTAAATCTGAGCCTGGCAAAGCTTGCCATTAATAGGTCCAGGCAGCAGGCGACTGAGGGGGTCGTCCACCCGACTGTCTGCCCCTCTACCACGGCCATATTTGCAGCCGGGTGTCTCTGGAGAGAGAACATGTGGTGTCCAACGGTACCGTCAATGTTTTCCGTGCCCACTGGGCACCGCAGGGGCTGAGGAGCATTATTGACCCCTTTAATCACATTTTGATTTGATGTTTTAAGTTTCCTTTCCACTTTGTCCGTTGTTTAGGGTGGTTCCTCTCCCATTGGGAGCTGCCAATTTTAATATGTCCCTTCATTAATTTGATGTAGTTTACTTGTTTGACCAAAACGATTGGTAATGATTGTCTGCCCAATCAGGGAGTCTCATCTGTGTATATAATGAGGAGTGTCAGGGCTACTGACACACCAGATTCTGACTGTGTACCTGAAGCACTCTTAGGAGTGGAATTGAGTTCATAAATAAAGGTCCACCGGGCTCTGAGGTGTTATTTCACACGTAATGCGTGATCATTTGGCTGAAATATTATAGGAAATCCATCATTGGTGATATATATGTAAGGAGAAAGTAGTGGATGCTCCAAGACATCCCAAGTATTTGCCTCCAGCCAAGTTGGGTTCCTATTTTCCCCAGTCCCTTAGCCTTCCCAATGCACAAGATTTCCATTGTGGTCAAATTCTATCTATATTGAATAATGCAGACCCACTTGATTGGCAAACCATCCATAAACATTCACTCCCTCCACCACCGTCGCATCTACAAGATGTTCTGCTGGAACAAGCCTTCTTAGGCAGCACTTCCCAAACATAAGAACAAGGAGCAGGAGTAGGCCACCTAGCGTCTCGAGCCTGCTCCGCCATTCAATAAGATCATGGCTGATCTTTTCGTGGGCTCAGCTCCACTTACCCGCCCGCTCACCATAACCCTTAATTCCTTTACTGTTCAAAAATTTATCTATCCTTGTCTTAAAAACATTCAACAAGGTCACCTCAACTGCTTCACTGGGCAGGGAATTCCACAGATTCATAAGCCTTTGGGTAAAGACGTTGCTCCTCAACTCAGTTCTAAATCTGCTTCCCCCTAATTTTGGGGCCATGCCCCCTAGTTCTAGTTTCACCCACCATGGAAAAAACTTCCCTGCTTCTATCTTATCAATTCCCTTCATAATTTAATATGTTTCAATAAGATCCCCCCTTCATTCTTTTAAATTCCAATGAATATAGCCCCAGTCTACTCAGTCTCTCCTCATAAGCCAACCCTCTCAACTCTGGAATAAACCTAGTGAAATCTCCTCTGCACCCTCTCCAGTGCCAGTACATCCTTTTTCAAGTAAGGAGACCCATGACCTCTACCATCTAGAAGGACAAGGGCAGCAGATACCAGGGAACACCACCTCCTGGAAGTTCCCCTCTAAGTCACTCACCATCCTGACTTGGAAATATATCACCGTTCCTTCACTGTCGCTGGGTCAAAATCCTGGAATCCCCTGCCTAACAGCACTGTGGATGTACCTACACCTCAGGGACTGCAGAGGTTCAAGAAGGCAGGTCACCACCATCTTCTCAAAGGCAATTAAAAGCTGGTCTAGCTGGTGACGCCTAGGTCCCATGAATGAATTTTTAAAAATACCTGCTTGTGTGCTTTTTAGCATCAGCCACTCCACCGCCAGAAAAAGGTCTGTTCATTCAGTCAATTATTGTCAAATGCAGGAAAATTAAGACTGATCCAAATCTGTTTCAAAGAGGGTTTCTTATTTTGATGCCACTTTGCATAGTTCAGTGTTCCAATTTTCTCAAGATTTGAACACCTTGCTCACCAGATATGTTACAAACCCCTGCTCCTACCTCCTCATTGTAGGAACATTGGCCATTCAGCCCATCAAGCCTGCTGCGCCAATCGAATGAGATGTTAATTCAAGATAGCACCAGAGCGTGATGACTTCTTGCGAGCTGTCCACAGCATACCCTCTAATTCCATCTTTTACTCTTGTTCTATGCTTTTACAATTGTACTCTAACTCTAATAAACTCTCTGACGATGCTACACTCTGTAACTCTACATTCTGCATCCTCTCCTTTGCTTTTCCCCTATGTACTCTGTGAACAGTATGCTTTGTCTGTATAGCGTGCAAGAAAAAATACTTTTCAATGTATACCAATACATGTGACAAAAATCAAATCAAATCAAAGTCACATCAGCACCCAGTCTGCCCTTTCAAGTGGATGTAAAAGATTCCGTGGCATGGTGGCACAGTGGTTAGCACTACTGCCTCACAGCGCCAGTGACCCGGGTTCAATTCCGGCCTCCGCTATCTGTGTGGAGTCTGCACGTTTTCCCCATGTCTGTGTGGGTTTCTTCCAGGTGCTCCAGTTTCCTCCCACAGTCCAAAGGTGTGCAGGTTAGGTTGATCCGCCAAGCTAAACTGTCCTTTGGTGTCAGAGGACGTGCGGGGTAAATACATGGAGTTACAAGGGATAGGGCCTGGGTGGGGTTATGGTCAGTGCAGACTCGATGGGCCAAATGGCCTCCTTCCATACTGTAGGGATTCTATGATTCTAGTTTGTAGGATAGTTCTGCCATCTGGTCATTATTTCAGCGCTGTTTGCAAGTGCTTGCTCTACACAGTTAGGCAGCTGTGATTCCCACCTTATAATAAAGGGGTACTTCACAAGTTTCCACTGGTTGTGAAGCACTTTGACATGTCCTGAGCTTGGAAAGGAGCTCCCATTTCTTTTATTTCATTCTAACCTACACAAATCATCTCTCACCAGATAGTTTTGCTGCTTCTCAAGGCTCCAGTAACCCAGGAGCTTTGCCCTGAGCTCCACATTACACGACATCTATTTCTACCCTACCCTCACAGCCAAGTTTTTATCATGTGTCTTTTTTTCTAAGCAGTTGCTCAATGCAGTATTATTACATCTTGCTGGGAAACTCATTAATTTTGTCCTCCACAGTCCAGCAGGAGAGGCAGCAACATAGAAAAGACCAGCTGCACCATGATTTAAGAAAGCAGTTTTGGATTGCTTTTGTATTTTGACAGGCAATAAATGTATGATTTGAAGCTGTTTTGAATATAAATTGAAATACTTTAATAAACATTGCCCTGGATAAGCAGACGATAGACAGCATAGTTACGGTGGAAACCAGGTCAAACATGAGAAGAGGAGGGGGGCAATTTTGTGCCCGCACTCTCCATCTGCAGGAATGACGGTGTGTAGTCAAAATCCGGAGAGCGTGGTTCACGCCGGCGAGTTTCCGAGCTCCAATCTTGCTGGCCCCTTGCCGGTGGAGTGGTGTGAAACACGCCGCAGGACCACAGCAAACTCACTTCAATACAATATCATGTCATTAGCCAGCACTCTCTCCGGGACTTCCCCCATCAGCAGGTACTGGTGCCATTTGCAACAGGATCACCCAGACGTGCACCTTTTGTTGGGGGTCCCCAGGGGGACGTAAAGATGACTGTAGCCCTGGGGCAGAGGGGCATAGCCAGGCAGTGGCCTAGCAGTGTCCCCTGGCACTGTCCTTTGGCACAAGTTGGCACTGCCAGGATGGCACCATGGCAACCTCACAGTGCCAACCTGGCAGTGCCAATCAGTGCCGGGGGCTAGGCCATTGGGAGCCTCATGGGGAAGTGGGGGAATCATTCAGATTTGATCGTGGGCTGGGAACGGACGGAGGAGTAGGGGATGCCAGCGATAGCCATTAGGGGGGAAGGGGTGGGAGGGTGGGTGCCGGCTCCGACTGTGTGGTGGTTGAGGATGGAAGGGACCGATGTTTGTGGTGAGGTGGGGAAGAGGCCAATGATTGAGGGAATGGGCTGATGATTCGGGGGGTAAGGGGCTGATGTTTGGCCGGGGACAGGGGTGGAGAGAATTGCCAACTCTAATCGGGGTGGTGAGACCTCCATGGTGGGCTGAGGGGGAGGTTTATTCCTGTTATGATCGGGGTGCACTTTAAACATGGCGCCTTGATCTCTGTGCAGCCCCATTTTGCCAGCGTCTTTAAGCCCCTCCCCCTGCATGATGATGTGAAACACACTCCCTTGATTTTTCTAGGCAGAGTGTTGTAAGATTTGGAGAGAGAGTTGACCCGGTTTCTCTGGAGAGAAACATAATGGTTTTCTCACCAGAAACAGCATTCTGCCATATTCTCGTAAGAATTCTCAAGTGGGTAGGGTAGTCAAAATCCAACTCAATTAACTGGCATTGCATCTTTAATTGATGAAAAGTAGGCAGGAAGGAAGGGGGACAAGGGAGAATTAAATAATGGAAAAAAGTTACAGCTTGTTGCATTGATATAATGCGTTATTAAATCCACAAAACATCCTAACTTGCTCTGTATCATTGAATCACTGCTTTGGATAGTTATGTAAGCAATTGTAGCAAACATTTGACAAGATTCCACAAACAGCAAGTTAAATCAGAACCAGTTTATTTGTATTTTTGTCAGTGTTGGGTTATGGAGAATTGCTGATGAAGATCATAGAATCATGATAAAATCATAGAATTCCTGCAGAGCAGAAAGAGACCTTCAGCCCGTGAAGTCCGCACCAACTCTCTGACAGAGCATCTTATCCAGGCCCTATCCCTGTAACCCCATGTATTTACCACAGCTAATCCCTCTAACCTACGCATCTTTGGTCACCAATGGGAAATTAAACATGACCAATCCACCTGACCCGCACATCTTTGGACTGTGCGAGGAAACCGGAGCACCCCTGAGGAAACCCACGCAGACACTGGGAGAATGTGTAAACTCCACGCTGATAGATGTTGGCGTAAAAATGATGGTACAGATGAGATAACTCAGAGGAATTCAAATCTCATTCCTGCCAACTTGTGAAATTGAATAAAATAGTCTTGAACCTGGATCCCCACTGCTCCAGTTTCTAGGTGACTCCATACCCACACATCCTAAGAACAATTTAAAGACAGTCAGGGATAACTCCCTGCCTTTCTTCCATTCACAGAACAATAGGACCTTTCCAACAGCTCAAACAGCAGATGGTGCCTCATTTAAACTCTAACAGAATAGGTTTCAAACAAATACATTTTCTACTCCCTTCTAATTTTTTTCAAACAGTAATTTTAATTCTTGATCTTTTCGGTGGGGGGGGGGGGGGGGGGGGGGGGGCGGAGGGTGGTGGTGGTGGTGGGTGGGTGAGGGGGGGGGGTTCAATTTCCAAGCATCAACAGAAATAAATTTGCAAAGTTTTATCCAGAAGTGTCAAAAGATCAGCTTTTGAAATCCATTCATATCCACATCAGCATCGGAATTTTACCGCCTCGCCCACCACGGGAATCGGAACCGGCGAGGGCCGGACAATGGGAAGCTCCATTGACCTCAGGCAGGATTTTACGTTTTTCTATTTTGGCATAACTACCTCACTCCAGGATTAATTTCACTGACCAATTAGATGTCTTTTGTCAAAACAAGCTTCATTCATAACACAGCTTAAGTATAATTCTAACAAAATGAAGCAGGTTAACTTTTAACAGTTGAACAATCTTGAAACATAGAATCATAGAATCCCTACAATGCAGAAGGAGACCATTCAGCCCTTTGATTCCGCACTGACCACAATCTCACCCAGGCCCTATTCCCATAACCCCACTTATTTACCCCACTAATCCCCCTGAAACTAGGGTCAATTTAGCATGGCCAATCAACCTAACCTGCACGTCTTTGGACTGTGGGAGGAAACCGGAGCACCCGGAGGACACCCACGCAGACATGGGGAGAATGTGCAAACTCCACACAGACAGTGATCCGAGGCCGGAATTGAACCCGGGTCCCTGGCACTGTGAGGCAGCAGTGTTAACCACTGTGCCACTGTACTGCACATATATGAAGAGACATCTCTAATTTCTAACTTATCACTATTTCAGTTCCAAATATGCAACATTTTTCCTATAGACTTAAAACCCGCTTTATTGAGCAAACCTAGGCATACTTGCAGTAAAAGAGTATTAAAAATCTTGAAGCTGTCAGACTCTGCTGAGAGGGAGAGAGAGCAGACTTAGAAATCATAGAAATCCTAGAAACCCTACAGTACAGAAAGAGGCCATTCGGCCCATCGAGTCTGCACCGACCACAATCCCACCCAGGCCCTACCCCCATATCCCTGCATATTTTACCCGCTAATCCCTCTAATCTACGCATCCCAGGACACTAAGGGACAATTTTATCATGGCCAATCAACCTAACCCGCACATCTTTGGACTGTGGGAGGAAACCGGAGCACCCGGAGGAAACCTACGCAGACTTCTATCTTTAGATCGCTCCAGCCAGAAACTGAACTCTAAACTGAAATAAAAAGCTGTTTCTGTGCTCCAAAACTAGCACCTCCCAGTAACTATATGATCACATGACCCTGTATACCTAAAATAAAAACTAACTGCTACTCCTTTAAGCAAAAACCCCAGGGAGAAATCTCCATGAATAAACAACAGTCTGTTAGCCTTCTGCTAAATAAACACTGCATGGCTAAAATGTATAATTATCCTCCTGTCCCAGCATCTGAGCTGCATTCCTACCAGGCTACCTGTAAAACAAACTGAACTTTAAAACATTCTACATAAACATAAAATATATCAATAGCACAGTATTATCACAGCACTCACTTGCACACACACACATGCACATATACACACACCTGCACGCACACACACCTGCATGTGCACACACATATGCACACACTGGAGGCGAGGTTAGTGGGATATGAGATGAGCAAAGTTGCAAATGTTGTCTGATTGTTAGTTTATCCTGGAACAGATGGTGCATTATGGAATTTCCCTCCGAGAGAATTGTTGTTGCTTCTTCCTAATTAATGTGTTTGAACCAAATCACGGAGTGTATTCTCAAGATGAAGACATGGAGATGACATTGTCTTGCTACCCCTGCTTGGGGCAGATGAGATGCAGCAATGTAGTAAGCTGGCTACAAGACTCAGTGAATGAATGAACAACATTGCCTTGCTTGTTCTCCCATCCACTTGCCCTATTGCCGCTTATCTCTCTGGGTACACACACACTGCGGACCTTTAACCAATTCCTTCACATTTACACAGCATACTAGCACAACACGATGGCACAGTGGTTAGCACTGCTGCCTCACAGCTCCAGAGAACTGGATTTGATTCCCAGCTTGGGTCACTGTCTGTGGGGAGTTTGCACATTCTCCCCGTGTCTGCGTGGGTTTCCTCCAGGTGCTCCAGTTTCCTCCCACAGTCCAAAGATGTGCAGGCTAGGTTGGTTGGCCATGCTAAATTGCCCATAATGTCCCGGGGTAGAGGGATTGGCAGGGTAAATATGTTGGGTAATGGGAATGGGGCCTGGGCTGGGATTATTGTCGGTGCAGGCTTGATGGGCCGAATGGCCTCCCTCTGCACTGTAGGTCTGAATAAGATGGAGTAAGCCAGTATAGACATTATCGAGTGACAGCTGCAACTTACACAGAAACATGCAGATGTGCACAGCTATTATCTCAATCACATTATTAACAGTGTTCATATTGATGACCTATATAGTCAATGTGTGTAAGCACACAAATGTCAATTAGTGCACTGTGGTGAACCATAGATGGTTACCACTATGGGTACTTGTACATATGTTACTCTTGTTACTGTTGGGGTTAGGGTTTGGGTGTTCCACCTGTTATTATTGTTTATGTGGTACACCCCGTTCGGCTCTGCCTTCTTACAGGAGTATAAAGGTCACTGCTACTTCCTAGTAGCCCTTAGTCTGGGATAATCTTGTTAAGTAGTGTGCTCCAATCTTGTTGGGAATAAAAGCCTTTATTCCCGGGTACGTCCTAGCCTCCCGTGTGAATCAATCGCGCATCACGCACTGTATTCTTATTTGCTCATGATCCTCATGAATAGACTGTCGCACAGAGCAGCCTGTTTGAGTCAGCTTCCCAACCATGCTCAAACCAGGATCTGCAGCGAGTGGAGGAGGTCCAAGCTGGAAGAGAAATCATTTACCCCGTTGGCCATCACTTTTTTTGTCTGTTTTTTTTGCTGGTACCAAGAAGGCCTGGATTGTGACTATGGCAGCTGCGAGTGCTGCAGGAAACCACTGGAGGTTGTGGATACAGCACCACAAAAGGTTCAGCGACTCGTTGCATTCCAGTGAGGCCCATAGACATAGAGGGAAGGACCATCTGCATGTTGCAGATAAGGTGCAAGACCTGGAACATATCGTTGCTTCAGCATTGAGGCTTGTATGTATAAACAGTTATTGTACCTGCAGCCAAACAGATATGAATCAGAACTGTGAGGCACAGACACACTGAAGAGCAATATCTCTGTGTCTGCTATATATGAGGATGACATAAATTCATGCTGTGGCTTCAGAACAAAAGGATGAGGAACACCAAGGCATTAGCCCAGACTGGGGGTGGGCCAGCTATTGGAATAGGTAGCCATGGAGGTCACCAGCGTGCCTGAGCAGTTATCGGTTGGTGATGTTTGTAATGACTTCAAGGAGACCCATGAGGTTGGCCTCTTGGAGTATGAACTCCCTGACCGAAGTCTTAATCGCCCACCCAATCACAGAGTCTCACCTATATATAAACATGGGAATGTCAGGTCTTTGGACACTTTGGGTTCTGACTGTGTACCTGAAGTACTCCAGGAGTGGAATTGAGTTTGTAAATAAAGGGAATTTGGTGAAGGGACACTGGCCTCTGAGGAGTTATTTCAATGTTGAATCATAGAAACCTTACAGTGCAGAAGGAGGCCATTTGGCCCATCAAGTTTACACCGACTCTCTGGCAGATTATCTTAAAACCTATTGTGCCGAGAGTGGATTCTTCACTAATTTAAGTCGAAGGCAGACAATGGGGTCTCTTCATGATTGTCTTGGGAGATTCTCCAGGAATGAATCTGCTGGGCACGCCAAGGACAGACCAAGGAGAAAATCAATGAGCACAAAATCATTTATTTTTGAACACTGTTAATTATATAAATATTTGAACTGAGAAAAAGTTGTGTTTTGACTAGGCAGGGTGTTGGACATGAGTGATTTTGTGATGAAATCTTTAGTGTCTTGCCAAAAGGACATGAAAGAAAATGTATATCTCAATATCATTCTGGCTACATCCTAAAATTATTACATTTAAAATATAATGGACAAAGGCTTTATACTGAAATAAAAGCAAAGTAGCACAGATGCTGGAAATAGAACCACAGAATATCAAAAGTGTAGAAAGTGGCCATTCAGCCCATTGAGTCAGCTCCGACTCCCCAAAAGAGCATCCCACCCAAGCCCTCATCTCTCCTCTATCCTGTAACCCCGCACATTTACCCCACTAATCCATTTTGCCTTTACCTTAGCCCACAACAACCTCATTATCTCTAAAGAGGTGCTAAGGCCCCTCCCTCATGACTGCAGAAATCAAATTCCAAGGAAATGCACAAAGGCAAAGCCCTTTTTCCCAACCCTTCAGCGGAGACGAACAGTCTGTGAGGACAAAGGATCCTGAAACGTTCGGTAGACTGATTCCTAGATGAACCATTCACCATCGCTAAAATCCTGACCAGCAATATGCATCCTTTGTCCAAACCATGGGGAAAAAGTGGGAGTGTCACATGACCCACCCAAAGGCTGTTAGAACCTGTAATATTGCTTTGTGAAGCTAAGGGAGGCAGTTTGCCATCTTCCATCAACAAAACAGCAGCTGACCTAGAGCTCTGTCCAGGTTTAAATTGCTTGGCCCTCATCTACACTGCTTCTGCTGGAACAGCTCAATTTCTGTAACAGTGCCCACTACAACAATAATTCCATGTGCTTCTCCCATCGTGGAAGTCAGCACTACTGGAAAAGTGGATTACACCCCATCAGCTTCAGCCTGCTACCCCGTCTGAAAGAATGCATCGTTCAACCTCTAATTCTGGACTCAAATGAAACAATCATTGTTATGTCATCTGTGGTCTTTGACTTGAACCATCTTCTTGCCCTCAGAACTCTTTATTGTTTGAATGTACCGGGGGCTTTGTAGTGACACTCCCTTCCATGTTTTGAGTGTGTGCAAAATAAACTAATCCTCTGATTTTATCACACGGTTGCACAGTGGTTAGTGCTGCTGCCTCACCGCCAGGGACCCAGGTTCAATTCCCGGCTTGGGTCACTGTCTGTGCAGAGTCTGCACCTTCTCCCCGTGTCTGTGTGGGTTTCCTCCAGCTGCTCCGGTTTCCTCCCACAGTCTGAAAGATGTGCTGGTTAGGTGCATTGGTCATGCTAAATCAGTGTACCCGAACAGGTGCTGGAGTTTGGTAACTAGGGGATTGTCACAATAACTTCATTGCAGTGTTAATATAACTTGTGACAATAATAAATAAACTTGAACTTAAACTTGCTCTTATAACTCTTCAATGTGTGAATGTATTGGGGGTTTTGTATTGACACCCCTTCCCACGTTTTGACTGCAAAATAAACTAACCCTCTGATTTTACCTTATCTTGAATATGTTGTGGAGTAATTAATAGCGGATTGGGTCCCTCCAAAACTGAAGGGTTGGGGAAAATGTAAAGAGGGAAATTAAAAATCAAAAACAGCTTCTTGTTTTCAGGAGGATGATGATGGGAGAAATCAGGGCTGTGGCAAATGAAACCCCT
The DNA here is from genome assembly GCF_964213995.1 of Mustelus asterias. Taxonomy (NCBI): domain Eukaryota; kingdom Metazoa; phylum Chordata; class Chondrichthyes; order Carcharhiniformes; family Triakidae; genus Mustelus; species Mustelus asterias. The sequence continues at coordinate 65,018,957 of NC_135812.1, read as the reverse complement.
CCTGTCTACAACACCAGGAGTTAGTTCTACTCAAGTCGGAAATTCTAAAATGGAAGAGGAAGGAGAGGAAGGTTAGGACAGAAGAGGTGAAGGAGGAGAGGTGGACTGTGGGAGGGTTGAAGGAGAGGGAGCAGTGGAGGAGAGCAACTATGGAAGGCGAGGAAAGGGAGGAATCATAGAAATCATAGAAACCCTACAGTGTAGAAGGAGGCCATTCGGCCCATCGAGTCTGCACCGACCACAATCCCACCCAGGCCCTACCCCCACATATTTTACCTGCTAATCCCTCTAATTTACGCATCTCTGGACTCTAAGGGGCAATTTTGTTTTTTAACCTGGCCAATCAACCTAACCCGCACATCTTTGGACTGTGGGAGGAAACCGGAGCACCTGGAGGAAACCCACGCAGACACGAGGAGAATGTGCAAACTCCACACAGACAGTGACCCGAGCCGGGAATCGAACCTGGGACCCTGGAGCTGTGAAGCAGCAGTGCTAACCACTGTGCTACCGTGCCGCCCTGTGTGGGGATTGGAAGGTGGGAGTTGAGGTGAAAATGGAGGGGAAGAGTAGGAAGAGGGGGAAATGCAAAGAGAGATGAACAGTAAAGAAGGGAGTACAGAGGACAGGGAAGGGAGAAGAAGTGCTGGTGTAGGGTAGATTAGGGGTTTTGGATAACATTGTAGGGATGCCTATGCTGTAATTTTGCTCAAAGCACCTCTTCATCTCCTGGCTTAATCTTTGCTCTTCCTCAATCAGCAGTGGGAATCAGGAGTAATCTCTCTGCTGATTGGAGTCATACTTAGAACAAAGGAATATGGATGTAGTGATTGGAGTTCAATCATCTCAGTTCCAGGACACAACTGCAAGAGTTCCTCAGGGTAGTGTCCTAGGGGAGGCGATGGCCTAGTGGCATTATCACTAAACTATTAATCCAGAAACTCAGTTAATGTTCTGGGGACCTGGGTTCAAATCCCGCCATGGCAGATAGTGGAAATTGAATTCAATAAAAGTATCTGGAATTAAGAATCTACTGATGACCATGAAACCATTGTCGATTGTCAGAAAACTCAGCTGGTTCACTTATGTCCTTTGGGGAAGGAACTCTGCTGTCCTTACCTGGTCTGGCCTATATGTGACTCCAGAGCCACACCAATATGGTTGACTCTCAACTGCCCTCTGAAATGGTCTAGCAAGCCACTCAGTTCAAGAGTGAATATGGATGGGCAATGAGTGCTGGCCCAGCCAGTGATGCCCATGTCCCCTTGAATAAAAAAAAAGCCCAACAATCTTCAGCTGCTTCATCTATGACCTTCCTTCCATCATAAGGTCAGAAGTGGGCTTGTTCACTGATGACTGCACAATGTTCAATAACATTTGTGATTCCTCAGAGACTGAAGCAGTCCACATTCAAATGCAGCAAGATCTGGACAATATCCAGGCTTGGGCTGACAAGTGGCACAGTGGTTAGCAATGCTGCCTCACAGCACCTAGCAATGTTGCCTCACAGCACCTAGCAATGCTGCCTCACAGTGCCAGGGACCCGGGTTCAATTCCGGCCTCAGGTCACTGTCTGTGCGGAGTTTGCACATTCTCCCTGTGTCTGTGTGGGTGTCCTTTGGGAGCTCCAGTTTCCTCCCACAGTCCAAAGATGTGCGGGTTAGGTTATTTGGCCATGCTAAATTAACCCTAGTGTCAGGGGGTTTAGTAGGGTAAATATGAGAGTTTGCGGAAGTCGGGCCTGGATGGGACTCTGGTCAGTGCATGCTCGATAGGCCGAATGGCTTCTTTCTGCGCTGTGAGGATTCCATGATTCTATGATAATCTCCCTCAGAAGGACCACAACGTTTTGGAGGAATGGAACTCTCACACTGATAGAATGAATCATAGAATCATAGAATCCCACAGTGCAGAAAGAGGCCATTCGGCCCATCGAGTCTGCACCAACCACAATCCCACCCAGGCCCTATCCCCATATATTTACCCACTAATCCCTCTAACCTATGCACCCTGGGACACTAAGGGGCAATTTAGAATGGCCAATCAACCTAACCCGCACATCTCTGGACTGTGGGAGGAAACCGGAGCACCCGGAGGAAACCCACGCAGACACGAGGAGAATGTGCAAACTCCAAACAGACAGTGACCCAAGCCGGGATTCGAACCCAGGTCCCTGGAGCTGTGAAGCAGCAGTGCTAACCACTGTGCTACCGTGCCGCCCCCGAATGGCAGAGGGGAATCTGTTCTGATTTTGAGACGGAGTTCAGAGAGGCTTATCGTGAAGCTGTATCGCCTCTGTAGGTGACAATTGGTGACACTGAGTACAAAAGTAGAACAATAATTCATTTCCATCACTCTCTTTGGGCAAATTGATTTCTGTTAAGAGGGGAGTGACACATTTTCGTTTGGCTGATTAAAAATGATGCTCATACTGATTGAAGCATCCAGTCGCACTTTTATCAAGATTCTGCAGTGCTGTATTGATTTGAGTCTGAGTTACTTCCATGAAATGAGTTTCCATTTCAAGTGTAAGCTGATCTTAAGCTTCTTCTGTTGAATGAAAAAATCAACATTTCAGTGCAGAGAGAACTCATTTGTTCTGCTTCCAATCCCGCAGTTCTGGTTCGCGTCTTATTCCTCCTTGTTACATAAACAATGAGTTTCCAGCGAAGCAACCCCTCATTTAGTTCCGCCTGCCAGTGGCACTGTGCGAGTCAGCAAGGGATTTATATTCAAGCACGGTCCCTGCCAGTCATTGCAACCTGAAGATCAGACAGCCTGCCTGAGAACAACTCAGAAAAACATTCCCTCTTTGATGTGAAGCAATCAGACATTGCAGGGTGCCATCAACAGTAATGGTTCATTCCCAATCCAGGCCATTGAGCAGATCGACAGGGACCTGCAAGGGAAACATAGAAACTAGAAGCAGGAGTCGGCCATTCAGCCCTTCGAGCCATTCATTTTGATCATGACTGATCATCAAAATCATTATCCTGATTCCCCCTTCCCCTCATATCCTTTGATCCCTTTAGCCCCAAGAGCTGTATCTAATTTCTTCTAGAACTCATGCAATGCTTTGGCCTCAACTACTTTCCGTGGTAGTGAATTCCACACATTCACCATCCTCTGGATAAGAAATTTCTCCTCACCTCAGTCCTAAAAGGTTTACCTCTTATCCTCAAACTATGACCCCTAGTTCTGGATTCCCCCACCATCGGGAACATTCTTTCTGAATCAACCTTGTCTAACCCTGTTAGAATTGTATAAGTTTCTATGAGACCCTCTCTCACTCTTCTAAACTCCAGTGAATATAATCCTAACCGACTTAATCTCTTCTCATATGACAGACCTGCCATCCCAGGAATCAGCCTGGTTAATCTTCATGTGTTAACAGTTTGTTAAAAAAAAAAGGTCTTTTCCCCCATTATTAACAGGTCGAGTGGACGAGAAAGTCAGATATGTTGAACTTGTTGGCAATTAATCTCAAGATTACACAGTGCATAAATCATATTGAGCCATATAGATGGAGTGCAGTTACAGCTAGATATGTAGAGATAATAACATTATAATAGAATTCCCATTGTTGATTTTACACAAATATCCACTTTGTACGTAATGGCTACCAAAGATCCGTGCAATTTTATTTTAAAAATTGTAATAATTTAGGATCACTGAATCATAAAATAGTACAGCACAGCTAAAGGCAGGATCTTCCTGCTCCTGGCAGTGTATTTTCCAGTAGCTGGGGCAACCTGCCATTGGTCAGTGGTGGGATCTTATGGTCCCTCCGATGTTTATGATGTTTTGGGTGCCCTGCAGCCTCTGCCACCGGGGAACATGCCATGGGTTGGAGAGGTTGTGGGGGAGGCGTGGCCATCGATGGGGCCGGAAGACCCCGGCGGTGGGAAGGTCTGGAAAATTTCTGCTCTTGTGCCTGAATCTGAAAGAACTCTCTAATTAGTCCCACTCCCCTGCTCTTTTCTCTAAATCCCTTGTGGCGTTTCTTTTCTTCCCTTTTAAGTATTTTTCTCAACTGTCTCCACATCTTTTCTTCAAGTTGAACTAGCATGCATTAAATCAAACCGAGTGTCATTACAGGGAAAATTTCAGTGGCACCCTTAAGAGAATTCATAATAAGGAAAGGTAGAATGACACAGAGTAATCCAGTCTGGGCCAGTAATCCATTATATTCATGCAGTTTGAATGCAAACCACAATCTGATTGCAGTGAGTACTGCTCGAGTCTGGGCTGTCGAATACCCACAAGCTCCAATTAGTACCATCTTTCCCATCTTACAAGTCACGTACCTTGTTACGTGGATTTTATTAAAGGCCAATTCATAATGCAGAGGGTAAATAATTAATGAGGGGGTGGTATGCCGAAACAATGTTGATTTCTGAAAAAAAGTTTAAAGTTTGGATTAGATTATGCTTAGCCCCATTTAATCGAACTTCGTGCACCAATTTAAATAGTTAAATTATACATCTAAATGGATTATCCATCTCTGTTCCACGCAGCTGCTGAATTTGTTTTCAAAGAACATTTTGATTATCGGTAAATTCTCAGTAACTAATTAATATAAAAGATAATGAATATTACTGTCCAATGCCTCAGGGAGCAGACTATTTCACGATCTCGCTTGGGCGAGGCTTATAAAATCCCACCCGAGGCCAACGGAGAATTCCGTTCTGAGATCCGTGCGTGCCCTGATTCCGGGTCGGGCGTGGTGGTAAAATTCTGGCCAAAGGGTGGAATTTTCCCGTCCCACCAGCTACAGGAATCATAGCGGGCGGGGCAGGACCATGCAAAGGTTCGCAGATCTTAGGCGGGATTTTCCGGTCTTGGGGCGAGCGCAGCTGGAAAACACGCCCAAAATGATTGGGTGCACACAAATCATCATTGAATGATGGAAGTGAGATAATGACCCAGAATCTGGTGGACCACAGCATCTCACCGCATGCCCCACGAGTTAAAATTCTCCCTCAATCTTCAGGTCAAAAACAAATTCCCCTGTAAATTGCTGCGAGTGTAAGAGGGCGGTGTGAGGGCAGTGGGGTATCTGGGACCTTGGTGAATGATGGAACCAACAGCGTATCTCCTTACACAATGAGATTTAAAAATTGAGAAAGAAATAAAGGACAAAAGGATAAGGAAATAGGGTCAATTAATGTCAAATCAGGTACAGAAAGAAAAAGAGAAAGAACGGATTAAAAACCAGACATTAACGAAAAGCAAGAAAGAAATTGCAATGGTAACATTTTAGTTTACACTTTAGTACTTTCTGATTACTTAGAAACAAGGAGCAGATGAAGGCCATTTGGCCCTTCAAGCCTGCTCCGGCCGTTCACTACGATCATGGCTGATCATCCAACTCAATAGCCTGACCCTGCCTTCCTTCCATATCCTTTGAACCCCTTCACCTCAAGTGCTATATTAAACTGCTTCTTAAAAACATTCAATGTTTTGTCCTCAACTACTCGTTGTGGTAACGAATTCCACAGGCTGACCACTCTCTGGGTGAAGAAATTTCTCCTCATCTCTGTCCTAAATGTGGAGTTGCCGGTGTTGGATTGGGGTGGACACTATAAGAAGTCTCACAACACCAGGTTAAAGTCCAACAGGTTGATTTGGTATCACAAGCTTTCGGAGCTCTGCTCCTTCACTCACCTGATGAAGGAGCAGCGCTCCGAAAGCTTGTGCTACCAAATAAACCTGTTGGACTTTAACCTGGTGTTGTGAGGCTTCTTACTGTCTTAAATGGACTACCCCTGTATCCTCAGACTGTGATCCTTGCTTCTGGACATGCCCACCATCCAGAACATCTTTCTTGTATCTACCCTGTCCAGTCCTGTTAGAATATTATAGGTTTCTATGAGGTCCCGCCCTCATTCTTCTGAACGCAGCAGTTTATATTGTTCCCTTCCTCAGGCAGAGATGTTTTGAGTGGCATAACTCTCATGGTTAAAAGGGTCCTTAACTGTTAAGTTCTCTCCCTAACTTTCTGCAGTGAGTTTAAAGGGTAATCAAAGCGAAAATGCAGCAACTTCACAAAACTCACAGTGAGGTTGAGTGTAAAGTTCTGAGTTTTTGTGAGGTAAGCAGCACCAATGGGGCAGCACGGTGGCACAGTGGTTAGCACTGCTACCTCACAGCGCCAGGGACCTGGGTTCGATTCCCGGCTTGGGTCACTGTCTGTGTGGAGTTTGCACGTTCTCCCCGTGTCTGCGCGGTTTTCTCCGGGTGCTCCGGTTTCCACCCACAGTCCAAAGATGTGCTGGTTAGGTGGATTGGCCATGCTAAATTGACCCTTAATGTCAGAGGGACTAGCTAGTGTAAATGCATGGGGTTATGGGGATAGGGCCTGGGTGGGATTGTGGTTGGCGCAGACTCGATGGACCGAATGGCCTCCTTCTGCACTGTCGGGATTTTATGATTCAATTGTCCAGCAGCTTGTGGAGATTGGCAACTTAAGGGCTTACGGTTCCTCGCATTCAGTTACTGGTAAATTTGCACATTAATATTGAATGCCATGAAAATTGCTTTTTTCCTGACAACAAAATCTGGGCCAACAATAATAACTAATTGTCTCATGATTCTGCCTCCTCCTATCTGACTAACAGGTGCACTCGCTTCAGACAGCTGGGGTTCTCGTGACTGATTGCTGATATTTGTGGCTTGATTGTTCAAGCTGTCCTCTTCTGATCTGAAACAATGATACTCACACATAATAATAATCTCATTCACCAGCACGTCTTAATATAGCCAGTAAAACATGTTTCACAGTACCCTGTTCATTGTATGCCTAAAGAATACATTTTGCAAGAAGGGGGATTAAACGCTGGTCTCTGAGACCTGGGTTTGGTGGGGTGAAACCTTCCTTGGTTTGGTTTCCACAAGTCCCGCAGGAAAAAGGTTCGGGCAGCTCTTCACAAGCACATATTCATGACACAGAACTACTATTAATAAGGCAGCACAGCGGTTAGCACTGCTGCCTCACAGCACCAGGGACCCGGGTTGGGTCTGTGTGGAGTTTGCACATTCTCCCCGTGTCTGCTTTAGTTTCCTCCAGGTGCTCCGGTTTCCTCCCACAGTCCAAAGATGCGTGGGTTAGGTTGATTGGCCATGCTAAATTGACTGTAGTTTTGGGGGAGGGGGGGGGGGGATTATCAGGGTAAATATATGGGGTTATGAGGATTGGATGGGGTTGTTGTCGGTGCAGGCTCGATGGGCTGAATGGCATCCGTCTGTACTGTAGGGATTCTATGATTCTAAGGCAACAATTTGCACTACACAGCCAATCCCAGTCAAGGAAACTATAGGATGGCCAAGGTAAAGTCAGCATAGTCCCAGATGACCATCGGCAGCTCTTCCCTTTGACGGGGAGAGCTGACTAGTGGTGATTTTAATCTGAGGATCACCCTACTTCAGGTGAGGTTGAGAAGGCAGGGCCTTCATGAATAATCTCAACCGGTACGGGAATTGAACCTGTGCAGTTGGCATTGCTCTGCATCACGAACCAGCCATCCAGCCAACTGAGCTAACCAACCTTCAAACATAGGAAATAGGTAAGTATCACAAGAGATAGGAGCAGGAGTAGACCATGTAGCTCACTGAGCCTGCTCCACCATTGTGAATTTGGGCTTCAACTTCATTTTACTGCCCATTCTCCGTATCCCTTGATTCTTTGAGAGACCAATAATCTGTTTATCCCAACCTTAAATCTATTCAACAATGGAGCATCCACAACCCTTTGGGGTCGAGAATTCCAAAGATTCACAACCAATTGAGTGAAGTAATTTCTCCTCATCTTAGTCCTAGATGATTGGTCCCTTATCTTGAGATTGTGCTCCAGTGTTTTAGATTTCTCGACCAATGAAAACAACCAGTGTCTACCCTGGTCGGACCCTTCCGAAACTTAAATGTTTCAATAGGGTTGCCTCTCATTCTTCTAAATTCCAGAGAATATAAGCCCAATTTACTCACTCTCTCATCACAGGATGCCATCTTCACTCCTGACACCAATTAAATGAACCTTCAATGCAAATATATCCTTGCTGAAATGTGGAGTCCAGAACTGTGCACAGTATATTGCAGGGTGTTCATGCAAGAATCAGGCCAAAGCAAATTGTTAGGGCAGAATGAGTGGAGTTTATATTTGGGGCTGTCAAATGTGCTTAAATGTATTCCTGGAGGTTTCATCATGTGACTTTCCCCCCAAACTCCATCCATTAGGCAACCAACACATCAAATTCTTATCTATAGCAATTGGAAAGCAAAAAGAATCACTAGCCAATGGATGATACTTGACTGTCAGCCTTCCCCGTCCTCCCCACCACCCCCACCACCTCCACCCCCACCCCCGCCCCCCACCCCCCCTCTCACCACCCCTCCCACCACCCCCCCCCACCACCCCTCCCACCCCCGCCCCCACCACTCCCACCCCTGCCCCCCACCACCCCTCCCACCCCCACCCCCCACCACCCCCACCACCCCCACCCGTCCCCCCACCACCCGCCCCCCACCACCCCTCCCATCCCCGCCCCCTCCCACCCCCGCCCCCCACCACCCCCACCCGCCCCCCCACCACCCGCCCCCCCCCCCCCCCCACCCCCACCCGCCCCCCCACCACCCGCCCCCCCCCCCCCCCCCCCCCCACCCCCTTCCGACCCTCCCTTTTATATCTGGTAAGGAAAAATCACAGAATCCAAACAGTGCAGAAGAGGCCATTTGGCCCATCGTGTCTGCATCATCCCTCTGACACATTATCTTTCCCAGGCCCTCTCCCCATCCCCGTAACCTCACACTCCCCATGGCTAATCCATCCAACCTGCATGCCTTTGAACACTAAGGTGCAATTTAACATGGACGATCCAGTTAACCATCTTTGAACTGTGTGGGAGGAAACCGGAGCACCCGGAGGAAACCCACGCAGCCACGGGGAGAACGTGCAGACTCCACACAGCCAGTCACCTGAGGCTGGAACTGAACCTGGGTCCCTGGAGATGTGAGGCAGCAGTGTTACCCATTGTGCCACCGTGCTGCCCTAAAATGCTTAGAGATAACAACAAAAATCATCTTTTTTCATGTTCCTTTGATTTTTCTACAGGGTTGCACAAAACTATGGGTGGAATTTTACCGGCCGGTCTGCCAGAGGTTTGTACAATCCTGCCCGAGGCCAATGGAGAATGCTGTTCTCCGAGCCTCGCCCGCCCCTGGAATCAGGGTAGGCGTGCCGGTAAAATTCCAGACTACGTCTTGGAGATTGACCTTCAAATCCTGGAGAATCCAGGCCAACCATGGAGGGTTGGCCACTCTATTTATGCTGCTTATTTTAATTTGGGAGCACTGGAAGCTCACACTGTGAGCCTGAAATGGAAAAAGTGTTCCATTCTCTATTTCTAATATCTCTCACTTCAATGAGTGTAACATTTCAAAAAAAATCATAATTTAATTCACAAATGGGTATTTTGAATGTATCTAATAGATTTCTTAACTAACATTAGCTTGAATCTTATTACTTTCACTTAGCACTTTTTATCTGAAGGAATCTGGGAAAGGCTGAGGTAGCAGAAAAGTAACTTACTGCATTTTTCATAGAATTATAGAATAGCCAATTACAGAATTCCATAAACTGTGCGCTGGTTAGTTCATACAGCAATAAGCTACTCCCACTCCCCCCACTCTTACATATATCTGCACGGCTATAATTACTAAATAGGTTTCATACACTGAGATACAGTTCAGCATAATTGTAAGTAAATCCAAACACAGTAATCCAGTTCCAAAGAAATCCAACCTCTCCATTTGACAACAGGGAACCATGGAATCTCTACAGTGCAGAAAGAGGCCATCTGTCAACCCAAGGCTAGAAACAAACGCGGTTCCCTAGTTTTGTGAGGCAGCAGTGCTACCCACCATGCCACTGCAGCAATCATTCACCCAACTCAGCACAGGTGAACTTATCCTGTGTACTTTGTAGTTCTAGTTGCTCTATGCAGCCGTACCAACTCAAGATCGTCAACATTGCAGCAGAGAATACCCTAAAAATTTCCTTGGGATACTTTCTTTAGTGTTGATGATAGTTTTGAGTTGTTAAGCAAATCAGTGAACGTTGTATATTTGGATTTTCAGAAAAGCATTTAATAAGGTGCCACTGAAGAGAATTATACAGAAAAGTAGTGTTCGTGGTATTGGATTAATGCAGTAACACTGTTTAAAGGTTGGTTAACAGACAGATCAGAGAAAGTAGGAATACACAGACCATTTTTGAGTTGGTAGGTTGTTCCGAGAGGGGTACCACAAAAGTCAGTGCGAGGGTCTCAACATTTTCCAATCTACCTCAATGACCTTGCTGAAGGGACAAATACGATGCATCCATTTCACGCTAATGATACAAAGTCAGGTGGAAAGTCAGCTGTGAGGAGATCACAAAAAACATTTCAAAGGGATTTAGGCAGGTTAAGTGTCTGGTCAAGAACGTGGCAGATGGAATGGTACCACTTTACTAGGAAGATACATAAAAACGGAATATATTTGTTTTAAATGGCAAGACACTGGGAAATGTTGGTATTGAGGGTGGAAACCAAGTGCACGGCAAGTAGATAGAGAAACAAATTGCACCTTAATCTTCATTACTAAAGGATTAGAGTGCAACAGGCAAGACAGCTTAGTGCAACTATATAAGGCATTGGTATTATACACAGTTTTAGTCTCCTTAGCTGAGAATTGATATACTTGTCTTAGAGAGACTGTAAAGTAAGCTTACTTGACTGATTCCTGAGAGGAGGAGATAGTCCCTTGTAAAGAAATGGATAGCCAGCTGTATATTCTCTGGAGTTTAGAAAAATGACAGCTGATAGCATTGAAAAATAGAAAATTCTGAAGATGTTTGACAGCTGGGCGCTGAGTAGATAGTTCCCCTGGCTGGGGAGTCTCGAATGAGGAGTCACAGTCTCAAAATAAGGAATTAGCCACTTTGGATTGAAATGAGAAGAAATTCCTTCTCTCAAAGGTTTGAATTTGAAATTCTCCATCCCTAAAAAATGTGGATGTTAAGTTATAGAATCATAGAATCCCTACAGTACAGAAGGCGGCCATTCAGCCCATCGAGTCTGCACCGACCACAATCCCACCCAGGGCCTATCCCCATAACCCCATGCATTTACACTAGCTATTCGGTCTGACACTAAGGGCAATTTAGCATGACCAATCCACCTAACCCGCACATCTCTGGACTGTGGGCGGAAACCAGAGCACCTGGAGGAAGCCCACACAGGCGTGGGGAGAATGTGCAGACTCCACACAGACAGTGCACCAAGCCAGGAATCGAACCCAGGTCCCTGGTGCTGTGAGGCAGCAGTGCGAACCACTGTGCTACTGTACCACCCAAGTTGTTGAATATATTTGAGACAAATGGATAGATTTTCAGATGGTGAGAGAATGTGGGGATAATGCAGGGAGGTGCGATTGAACCTGAAGATCAGCCTGGCCTTATTGACTGGCACAGCATGTTCAAGACCATTAGGCTTATTCCTGCTCCTATTTCATACAATTCCCACACTGCAGAAGGAGGCCATTCAGCCTATCAAGTCTGCCCGACCACAATCCCACCCCAACCCTATTCCTGTAACCCCACATATTCACCCTACTAATCCCCTGACACTAGGGTCAGTTTCGCATGGCCAACCAACCTAACCCGCACACCTTTGGACTGTGGGGGAAAACCAGAGCACCTGGAGGAAACCCACGCAGACCCGGCGAGAACATGCAGACTCCACACAGACAATCTTATGTACTTAAGATTGAAGGATCAAGGGAAAAATAGGATGAGATGATACACCGAAGAATTCAACAGCCAATCCGTGATGCTGAAAGGGTGTATGGGACTAAGCACTACTGAGTAACTGCAATAATGAAGCTACCATAGACAGTCCAAGGGAAACTGCCAAGCCGTTGGAGATTTGATTCTTTTTCCCATTCGCTCACTCAGAACGATAAACCTTGCCCTAGTTGAGTCGCAGGTGTTAATATCAAAATATTGAGAGCACTACTTCCAAATTTATTTCCAGTATGATCCCACTTTAATGCCTCAGTTTGTGTGACCCCAGTGTGAAAATTTTGGGGGCTGTCCCCTTTAACCCATCTCCACCACCTTCATCCCGTGCCCCTATCCTTCACCCCACCCTCCCTCTACCAACCACCACCCGCCCCCCCCTCACCACATAACCTTCCCCTCCTTCACCTCCCCCCCTCTCGGCATCTCCTTCACTGGCCCCTCCCCCATCCCATCTCCCTCATTGGGAGAGTTGATGAAAAGGCAAGGTTTCTCCTCCCTCCTTGTTTTTTGAAGCAGTAGCAATGGGGCCTCAGAGACCTGTCCATGAGGACACACTCACCAACAAATAACCCCGAGCACTTAAAGGGGTTGTCAGGAATCAGTCTGAACTCCATGTCAGCCATTGCTGCCTCAGAGCTCGTGATCCCAGAATCCTATCTTGTGACCCCACTGTGGGGGTCATGACCCGCAGTTTAGAAAGTTCTGATTTGGAGAAAGCTCCCGGACTGGCTTGTTCTTTTAACTACAGGTCAGCATTATGCTACCTGAATTCTCCTGGGAAAAGATATTCAGGGGCCAGCCATCTTCCTGAGGTTAGTGTGCACCCTGAACCCTGCCATGACCTAATGGATCACCGTTGTGGTGAACCACTGTTACTACATGTATGTGCCTGGACACACCCATGCTGCACCTGGCCCGAGACTCCTCCCTTTCCACCTGGGACCCCTCCCTTTCCACCCAGAGTGGGGTATAAAGGTGATGGTCCCTCCTCCTTGCCTCAGTTCAGACCAGGTCAGCTACAAGAGTGTGCTCCTGTTCTCAGTGAATAAAAGCCTACTAGTTTTCCCTCACTCTCAGAAGTCTTCGCGTCGTAATTGACAGTGCATCAACCGTGACATGCCCAGTGCTTCCCCTGGAGGCAAAAACTATTTACAAATGGGGAGAAAATTCAGAAATTGGAAATGCAAAGGGACTTGGGAGTCCTCAGCAGGTCATCCAGACTCAAAACTTTGGCTCTATTCTTTCCCCACAGATGCTATCAGACCTGCTGAGATTTTCCAGCATTTTCTGTTTTTACTTTAGATTCCAATATCCGCAGTATTTTGCTTAAAGTTGACTGCTTGATGTCTAAAACCCATTAGGCTGTCAATCAAAGGTCAGTTAAAAGGACTGAACTGAAAATGAATGGAAACAAATGTTTTCAAAATGCTCAAAAGGATTTCAAAGAAGTCAGTCACTTTCACAAAGGGTGGAGGTGCCGGGAAGGAGGTAATTTTCCTTCCCCACTGCTGTTCACTTAGCTACATTCTTTTAACAAAGCGTTTCTTCATAGAAAGCTCAAAGCCTTTGAAATCCTCAGGCAGGAAAAGCGGTGTGTAGCCTACTGGCTCCTCATCCAGCTGTTTCTGCTAAACTTATTGACGCTAATATTCAGGAGGCAGGTCCCGTGATGTCACACTGGCTCCGAATGCTTCCACCCTGCCTTTCAACTGAAAAGGCATCCCAATCTACAAAAACAAACATGGAGATTCCCTGCCACCCCCCCCCCCCCCCCCCGACCCCCCAACTACCCCCCCTCCACCTCAACCCCCACGGACACAGGGAACCACTCTCATCTCATAGAAGCCCCCAACAGAGAGTGCCCCCTGGCATTACCCCCTTGGTTCAAGAGAACAGAGCCAAAGGCAAGTGCTCAGGCACTGCCATGATAATGCAGGGCGTGACACTCTTTCTCCCCCAACCGGGGGCTGTGTTTCCCTGTGCAGCCCCCCACCCCCCCCCCTCCTTTCCCCTGGCAGGTTCTCTTTGCCAGCTCAGCATTTGTTAGGATCTGTTGTAAGTCTCGCCGGCACTGGGAGAAATCCATAATGTGGGGTGGGAGTAACAGAGCTGGGAGGGCCACTGATTGGATGCAAATGTATGGTAATGGGATCTCAACCTTTCATGGTGGGAACACCATCATGTCAATGGTAGGGAAGGCGGCGACAATCAGAATGGGAAATTCCCCCAGGGTGGGGACTCCCGCAGGATTCTCTCACCCCATTGGCTTTCTTGCTTACGGAAATCAGGGGCGGAACACACTTCTGTCTGATTCATGACCTGTTGCACAAATCTTCCCTCAGAATGAGCAGTGGCTGAAGGTAGCACTGAACAGTGCTACATTAATGACACTTAGTTAACACGTATCCCCTTTGCCCTCCTTGGGTTTATTCCAATCTCAAACACAGACTTTAAAAAACTCTTCAAAAATACATACACTATCCTTTCAGGTTCAATACAGTAGTTTCAGAGTATCTTATCTTAGAGATGATCCAATGCAGAATATCAATTACAATATTCAAATCGCATACAACATAAAGTATGGCGAGGTTTGCTTTCAGCCATTCCTTTTGATTGTTAGCTACATTCATGAGGTCAAAGGTTCATTTTGCTTCTGATAAAATGGATAGTGGTGGTTGCAAATTTCATTGAAAAACGATCTTATGAATTCATGTTTCCCCAGCAGCAGTCAGTTCATTTTCATTCATACAATGCCTGTTGCATAGCGCACCGCAGAGCAAAGTTATGTATTGTGGAACCGTGTGGGATAAATCTCAACAACAGCCATTTCTCTCCAGGATTTCTGTTGCAAATACACATTCTGGGAGCAAGTGGATATTAGCATTTTCTTCACCAAAAGCCACAGTGAGGACATTATATCATATCAGATGTACGTAAAAAATCAGCCAAGGTGAGATCATCTCACAATGAGTCAGATAAGACCTTGTTTGACAGTGATGGTGTTCAAGAATTCTGAAAAATAATTTCAACAGCCAACTCAAGGAATCTTCCAATAAGCAACCCAATAATTCCTTCTTTGAAAGGACCTTAAATCAGTTCGATGTGAATCTTCATATCGTCAAAGGTATTCTTTTTGTTATTCATTTGTGGTACATAGGTGTCGCTGGCTGACCACTATTTATTGTCCATCCCTAGTTGCAACTATTTGCAATTTGGCAGATGGGCAAATGGCCACTGGTCCTACCTCCTTGACCACCGCGCCCCCCCCCCCCCCCCCCCACCCCCCCCCCCCCACCACAACGCCCCACCCCTGACTGGCCAGTAAAATTCCACTCATAATTTTGTGCAACCCTGTAGAAAAATCATAGAAACATTAAAAATGATTATTTTTGTTGTTATCTCTGTTGTTAGGGCAGCACAGTGATTAGCATTGCTGCCTCACATCTCCAGGGTCCTGGGTTCATTTGCAGCCTCAGGTGTTCCCATGTATCTGCTACCCTTGTCCTTCTAGATGGAAGTAGCCGTGGGTTTGGAAGGTGCTGTCTAAGGATCTTTGCAGTTGAGTGAAGTTATGCTGCAGTGAAGTCACCCCGTTTTTCCCAAAAGGAGCGTGACCTCAGAGTGCTGTGGCATTTAGGCCGGGAATCCTCTCAGGGACACTTCCTCTCCACTGTTCAATCTTTAACAAAAGAGCATTGGAAACTTGGGCCTGGATCTTCGGAGCAGTGGCAATCATCGCCAGGTTGCCACTGTGATTGAATATTCCTCCGACTCAATGCTGCTGTGCATTTTTACTTGGTCTTTAGAGCCTGGCTTACATGCAGAGCACAGCGGCCCTTGTGAGTTCCCTCAGAACAGAGCAGAGTTGGGGGAAGATACCACACTAGCTACCTTATGGTATGTTTAAACGTCCAATTTGAATATAAGTGAACATATGAATATTTGAATGTTGAATGAATGAATATATGTTAGTGAACAGATGAGTGAATGAATAAATGAATGAATGTTTGAATAGTTAGGGTATGGGTGGGGTGGTAAATACGGAGGGATAGGTGGATGAGACAGCTGGAGCTTGAGCTGGATAAGTGGGTGAGCTGGATAAGTGGGGAGGTAGATGAGGTGGGTGAGATGGGTAAGTAGGTAGGGGATAGGTGGGTAAGGTGGGTAGGTGAGTGAGGTGGGTAAGTGGGTGAGGTAGGTGGGTGGTGATTGGATCGTCTGGTCGGGTGGTAGTCAGATGGTAGTTGGGTCGGGTCAGTCAGGTGATCAAGGATAGTTGGGTCAGGGGGCTAGTTGGGTGGTTAGGGGGTAGTTGCGTTAGAACTGGGGTAGTCAGATCTTGTTCAAGGGGCTAGATAGGTGGTTGTGAGGGTAGTCGAGTTGGGGGGCAGTTGCGTCAAGTTGGGATGAGTAGTCAGGTTGGATTGGTGGGTAGCTGGGTCAGGTGGGGGCAGTTGGGTCATGTAGCGGGATCCCCTTTTTTTAACTCCACTCGTGGGCTTATCTCAGGTTTGGTTCTCCGTTACCCAAACTCCACCAATGCCCGAGTGATTCTCTCTCTCGCCGATGGAACAACGGCCACCTTGCGCCTACCTCACTAGAGTAGCGCTCCCAAGAGAGAGAAAAGGAAACTGCTGCCTATCCACTACCTGGCAGCCTTTCCTGAGTGGGCGGTTTCAAAGCGCCCAGGGTACCCTCAGTTCTAGACTCCGGAATTATGGTAAGGGATATTTAATATTGTGACTTGGTCAGAGATCGTTGGTGAGAAATTGAAAAGATCAAAACGGACTCCAATGGAAGTCAAAGATATATATATATTTGTTAAAACAGCAAGGTCAAGATCACCAAACACCAGGAAAACAACACACAATGCCTTATGCTCTATCAGACTATAGCTATGGAAGGAATACTAAAACGGGCACAACGGGAATGCTTACTTTACACAAGTTTACCAGTGTCTTAAACTATGAAAGGTGCATGCAAAAGCCCCCCCCTTTCCCCAAAGCCTCATCCACTATGATGATCTCGGGAACTTCGTGAATTACCGGAGGATACTCACAATCCTAGTTTAAATTGCTCAGTGGGCTTCGGGCTACGTGCTGGAGACGAACGAGAGGCAGGCAGGAACAGGAGAAGAGAGAGGAGAGAGAGAGACCAGAGCTTGCTTGTCCCTTTTTAAAACCTGAACCAGTGATTCTCTCACACAAAACAGTTTCTGATCATTGGTAGTTTTGATTGACTGGAACAAAAGGGCCGGAACTGTCGGGACCGCCCTTAATTGATATTTTAATGTCTTTTAAATGTTCTCTGAGTCAGCCTGATTGGAATCCCATCAGCGAGCTGAGTCTTGACGTTGTCCGTGGATGGAATGATCTCTGTTCTCATTGTCTTGCTGCTGGGTTATTTACTCCTCATCTGCTGGCCATGGTTTCTCCTTTGTTTCCTGTTGATTAGATCATCCCTGTCTCGACCTTCTCGTTATTCCCAGCCTCTTGCATATTCATGTGGCCTGACAGCCAGCCGGCCATTTTCCTTATCCCTGGGTTCTTTAATCATGGAGGATTTGCCCTAAAACTTACAGTCATGTCAGAGGGCTAGTCGGGTGGTGTGGACAGGAAGCTTGTCGGGGGTAGCTAACTGGGGGGTCAGTTGCATAATTACCCAGATGTTAGACTAGGTTTTAATCTGTCTAAATTTCTTGGGTAACTATCCAGTTAAGTACCACAGAATTGTCCAAATTCTCAGAGTTAGAGTGAGAGACAATCTCGGAGGGTACTTGGGAGCAGACAAATTGCCCATCAGAAGTGGAAACGTCTGGCAATTCCCACATAGACCCGCACATTAGGACTTCCGGTCTTCAATAATCTGGAGAATTGGTAGTGCCAAGATGCCAGGGGGCAGTGCATCATCAGCACTGCCAAGCTATGTGGCCTGAATGGGGGGCCTGAGTGTGGGTTTTTTTGGGGGGGGGGGTGGTGGGGGGGAGAGGGGAGGGAGGGCTGAGTGGGTGACTGACGGGGGGAGGGGACTGAGAAGCAGGGCTGAGGGGAGCCTGAGTGGGGATTTGAGGGGGATGGGGGCTGAGGGAGGCAGGAGCCGCGGGGTGGGGGGGGGGTTGGGTCACCCTCACGATTCCATGGTGTGTGGGGTGAGATGGGGGGGGGGGGGGTGGTGACCCCTTATTTGAGTGCTGGAAGGAGGGTTCCCATTTTTGTTGAGGGGTTAATGGTGCTCCCCTGGGCCCTTGGGGTCCAGCAGACCAGGTCCGCATTTTATTACAATTAGCGGGTTTGCATATTAATCTTTTAGCCACTTTCTCTGGGCAGGAACCCGATTGCTGCCAGTGTAGCGGATGGGGTGAATCCTGATAACCCACACACCTGGCAAGAATCCCGATTTTAGCCCCAACGCCTGATTCAGCCGGCAATCAGGAATCCCCCTATTGGCAAACGGGGCCAGTGAATCCCACCCCCCAGTGTTTGTTTACACCTTCCAGTTCTCGCTGCAGGTTCAGACTCCTCTTAACGATGCACAGAATCTCAGCTAATCTGTCCTGAGCACATAGTTGAAGGTGCAGACATCTCAGCTATCGTGAAAGATGAACCTCACTTTGGTTACAATTCACCTGGATCCCCACATGGCCACTGCAAGTGTGCAACAATCTGTTGGCCAAAAGCAGAGTTCAGCCACTTTCTGATTAGCACTCTTATAAAGACAGTGGTGTGCTTAAGCATTACGAAGATTACTTTATTAGTGTTGTTATTCCACAGCTGGGACCTCACCTTACTGGCAATTCTTTACAAGAGGAAATGTCAATTTTACCTATTGATTTTGCCAATTTTTGCCCTGTGGATACTGTTAATGGGATCTGTTTTCCTAACAGTGGTCTCCTTAGTCCCTTAGCCACACGGCTATTCCTTATAAGTGAGACTTTATCGTGATCATTAGCATGAAATTCACTTTTGAGGTTAAGGTTGACTATTCCCGACATCCATACACAGGTTCTTCCCAACATCAGAAAAGCGGTTACTAGAGGCAAGATTTCAGATGATTGGCAAATTAACCAGAGGTGCCATGAGGAAATATTTTTCTTCATGCAGCAAGTGATCCAGAAAACATTGCTTGACAGGCTGGTGGGAGCATGTTCAATAGTAGCTTTCAGAAGAGAACTGGATAAGTACAGGAAACAGGAAAAAAATGGGGCTAATGGAAAAGACCAGAAGGGTGGCATGGTGGCGCAGTAGTTAGCACTGCTGCCTCAGGGACCCAGGTTGTGTTAAGCTGATTGGCCATATTAAATTGACCCTAGTGTAAGGGGGATTAGCAGGGTCAATGTAGGTTATGGGAATAGGGCCTGGGTGGGATTGTGGTCGGTACAGACTCGATGGGCCGGATGGCCTCCTTCTGTACTGTAGGGATTCTATGATTCTATGAGTCATGGGACAGAGATTGGGAATTGAAACAATGGCTCATTTTCCCACCCTTTTTTCTCTAAACTTGAGCATATTGTAGCCTCCTTGCGTTCCACTAAATCAATCCCCATTGTGGATTGGAGCTGCATCCTTCTGATTTTGCATCACAATTGTCCATATATTTATTCATTAGCCAGTAGGGAGGGGAAGCTTTCAAATTTTGTCTTTGCATACACAGTGGAAAATCAGACCTGCACACTACCGTAATTACGCAGACATTAGACTGAGTTTTAATCTGTCTAAATTTCCTGGGTAACTATCCAGGTAAGTGCCGCGGAATTGTCCGAATTCTCTGAGTTAGAGTCAGAGACATTCTCAGAGGATCCTTGAGAGCCCATCAGAAGTGGAAACTTTGGGTAATTTCCACACAGATCCACACATCAGGACTTCCACAGGGTTCCGTACATTCCGTCTTCAATGATCCAGAAAACCGGCAATGCAGATGGGCAAATGGCCACTAGTCCTACTTCCTTGACCAACCCCCCCCCCCCCCCCCCTCCCCCCCACCTCCCCTGCTTGGCCCCAATGCTTTGCCATGGAAAATAACTGAGATAGCATCATGGTACCTTTTAAGAGAAATAGAATGATACTTGAAGCAAAGGAAGATGAAGGGTTTTGAGGTGTATGGCTGTACAAGGCGAATTTTAAAAATTGGGCTGGCAAGAAGCCAGTTTAGATGGGTTGAGCGGCCTCTTTCTATGCAGTAAACATCTGTGGTTCACTGCCTCCCACAGCGTTCTCACCTAGCCAGCTCTGCTCTTCATAAAATAAAAACCATCCTTTAATGAAAAATGTTAAATTGAAATGTACTTTATGTTCTCAATTACAGTGTGAGATCACTTACTTTCAAATGGAAACCTAAAAGCTAATGATGCCTGTCTGCAAATTTACTAAAGTGTACCCATTGAGAATGATGTTTAGAAAGGCTGTCTGCCTTTCGTGGTGAAACTAATTTGCATCCTCTGTACTAAAATACAAACAAATTCCTCGCTGCAGGACTATTTGTTTTTAAATGAATGTGGTTTTGGATTGACAGCCTATTTCAGTAGGCGTCTCAATCGTCTGAAACACTAAAGTATGAAAACCAATGTTTGTTCTTCTTTCAAGCTAGCAGCATGGATTTACAGGTACATTAGACAACAAGTCATAATTACTTTTTTATAAAACGTCCATCCATTTTCAAGAGGATCCAACTTTTTGTCAAACAAAGCTTCCAAAAGATCATCTAAAGTAACCAGCTCTATTATCACTGGGGAGACAGCAAACTCTCTCTCTCTCTATTACTGTATCAAAAGCTGATGGTTTTGTTCACACAGTGATTTTTTCTAATCTATGTATCGTTCCTGCAGCACAGACTAAAAAATATTTACTGACCTTTGATCTCCGATGAAGACACTCTGCTTTCTTACCTTCATGCCACTATTAACACTTCTTTAGTCCTTAATGCCACGATTGACACTCGCTTAGTCTTGTGTCCATGACATCTTTGTCAACCTCCCCTTAGCTCTGACCTCTTCCTGACCTTCTATTCTGCTCCACCCACCCCCCCCCTCCGCCCCCCCCTTGCCAACTATATAACTCATTACATTTCAATCCTACTTCTGTTCTGAAGAAGGGTCGTATGGACTCCAAACATTGAGTGGGATCTTCCGGCCGCGCTTGCCCCGAAATGGGAAAATCCCACCCGAGGTCAACGGACCTTTGCATAATTCCCATGGTGGGCAGGATGGGAAAATTTGCCCCATTAATTTGGTTTCTCTCTCTACAGATGCTGCCAGACCTGCTGAGTTTATTCAGAATTTTATGTTTTTATATTTTGAAAACCAATAATGGGGTAGTCAGTACTTCATTCTAAATGGAGATATTACGCAAAACAAAGGATGCATTACTTATCAGGTTACAGTAACTTTCTACAAACTGCAGTCTTTTTATCAGTTGGCTGCACTACAATTCTTGTAATATGCATTTTTAGCAGTAAGCCATTGCAGTATGAAGGTGTTCAGCAGAGTGAGGGTTAATATGGGGATTGGAGAACAGTACCGCCCACAGTATGATGTAGAACATCACATGATCATAGACTGTGTATAGTTGAGTCCGGAAGGGACCTGCATGGAGACAGTACCAATTTTATTTATTTTTTTGTTCGTTGAGAAGATGTGGGTGTCGTTGGAGCCCAGCGACAATACCACGACGCCACCACCTCCCCATGCATGGTAGTACAAATCACAGAATCCCTACAGTACAGAGGAGGCCATTTGGCCCATCGAGTCTGTACCGACCACAATCCTACCCAGGCCCACACATAACCCCACACATTAACCCTGCTAATCCCCCTGAGACTAGGGTCAATTTAGCATGGCCAGTCAACCTAACCCGCACATCTTCGGAGTGTCGGGGGAAACCGGAGCACCCGGAGGAAATCCACGCAGACATGGGGAGAATGTGCAAACTCCACACAGACAGTGACCAGAGGCTGGAATTCAACCTGGGTCTCTGGCGCTGTGAGGCAGCAATACTAACCACTGTGCCACCCTTCGATATGTACATGGTCGAGGATTACCAATAAACCAAATGATCTTTACAACTACAATCACCAACATCTTAATGGCATTTTCTATACAGTCTCAGAGAAGTCACTTCTTCATGGAAATGAGCTTTGGCTCATGTCTATCTACTCAGATATGGGGGGAGCAAAGTCGGCCCTTGTAGGTTTTTGATGATCCAAATCAATCAATCAAATCATATTGGAACTTGAGCAGAGCTCAAATTCAACCTCAGTTCAGAATTTGCAGTGATATTTCTTGGGGCTTTGGCACCAGATGTATTTCAATAGTGAGTGCCAACAATCTATTGGTTGGTTCAAAATTAAGGGGCCACTGTGATAATACTTGATTGAGAATGAAGCTGTGCCACTCTTTCAGTGAGCAGAATTTAATGCTCCACCCACGAGTGGACTGGTAAGTTGGAGAGGGGGGAGGGGTGGTGGAGGAGGGTTGTGTGAGAGAGATGTTTAATCCGGCAAGAAGATGTGGGCTGGAGAGCCCCTCACCTTCCCAACTCATTGAGTCAGGAACAGGGACAGCCCCTGCCCCCCCCCCCCCCCCCTCACTCCGCTATGTCCCCAAGACACTCCTAGGCCAATTAATGGCTGCTGTGAGGAGGGAGGGGGGATGCACATGCCAAGTGGTGAGGCTGGCAGGCCCTAGCAGGCCTGCCTGTGGGCTGGGATTGGAGGGACTCCTCCTGTTTGGATATCCTGTAAGAAGTTTAACAACACCAGGTTAAAGTCCAACAGGTTTATTTGGTAGCAAAAGCCACACAAGCTTTCGAGGCTCTGAGCCCCTTCTTCCTCGAAAGCTTGTGTGGCTTTTGCTACCAAATAAACCTGTTGGACTTTAACCTGGTGTTGTTAAACTTCTTACTGTGTTTACCGCAGTCCAACGCCGGCATCTCCACATCATGGATATCCTGTGCCCAACAGTGGGCCCTGCCAGTGGCAAGGGTCGCCCCTGAGAGAAGACTGGCCTCCACAATGATCCCAGTGTCTCCAATATCCCATCAGTGTCATAATGAATGTGCAGTTATAAAGAGATCAGGAGAATAGAGTATATTATTTAGCCTATGTCCATTTGATATCATCTAACTTCAGGCAGAGCAAAAAAGGTGACAAGTATGAGAAGAGAGGTCGTCAATGCAGGACTGAAGGTGTTGTACCTAAGTGCGCGCAGTATACGGAACAAGGTAAATGAGCTTGTTGTGAACATGGAAATTGGCCAGTATGATGTTGTGGGCATCACAGAGATGCGGCTACAAGGGAATCAGGGCTGGGATCTAAATATCCAAGGATATGTGTCCTATCAGAAGGACAGGCAGGTGGGCAAAGGGGGCGGGGTTGCATTGTTAGTAAGGAATGAAGTTAAATCGATAGCAAGAAGTGATTTAGGATCAGAAGGCTTAGAATCTCTGTGGGTAGAGTTGAGGAATCGCAAAGTTAAAAAGACCCTGATAGGATTGTCTACAGGCCCCCTAGCAGTAGTCAGGATGTGGGGCAGAAAATAAATCAGGAGATAGAAAACGCATATAAAAAAGGCAATATTACAATAATTGTGGGCAACCTCAATATGTAGGTGGACTGGGAAAATCAGGTAGGTAGTTGATCCCAAGAAAAGGAATTTGTGGAATGTCTAAGAGTTGGCTTTTTGGAGCAGCTTGTGACA
This sequence comes from Mustelus asterias, assembly GCF_964213995.1. Lineage (NCBI taxonomy): Eukaryota > Metazoa > Chordata > Chondrichthyes > Carcharhiniformes > Triakidae > Mustelus > Mustelus asterias. The sequence goes on along the minus strand of NC_135812.1, from coordinate 64,995,432 downwards.
GAGCCTACGAGGGAACAGGCAATTCTGGATTTGGTGATTGGTAATGAGGCACCCTTAGGGAGCAGTGACCACAATATGATAGAATTTATCCTGCAGTTTGAGAGGGAGAAGCTGGAGTCAGATATGATGGTATTACGATTAAATAAAGGTAACTACAAAAGATTGGGAAGCCTTTAAAAGCGAGCAGAGGACAACTAAAAAAGCAATGGGGGGGATGGGGGGAGAAGATGAAATATGAGTGTAAGTTAGCTAGTAATATAAAAGAAGATAGGAAGAGTTTTTTTCAATATATAAAAGGTATGAGAGAGGCAAAAATAGGCATTGGATCACTGGAAAATGAGGCTGGAGAAGTAATAATAGGAAACAAAGAAATGGCAGAGGAACTGAATACTTACTTTGCATCAGTCTTCACGGTGGAAGACACCAGTGGGATGCCAGAGTTCCAGGAGAATCGGGGGCACAGGTGAGTGTAGTGGCCATTACGAAGGAGAAGGTTCTGGGAAAACTGAAAGATCTGAAGGTGGATAAATCACCTGGACTGGATGGAGATAGCTGAGGAAATTGTGGAGGCATTGGTGGTGATCTTTCAGGAATCACTGGAGGCAGGGAGGGTCCCAGAGGACTGGAAAGTAATGAATGTAACATCGCTGTTTAAGAAGGGAGGGAGGCAGCAGATGGCAAATTATAGGCCGGTTAGCCTGACTTCGGTCATTGGCAAGATTTTAGAGTCCATTATTAAAGATGAGATCGCAGAATACTTGGAAGTGCATGATAAAGTAGGACTGAGTCAGCACGGCTTTGTCAAGGGGAGGTCATGTCTGGCAAATCTGTTAGAGTTCTTTGGGAAGGTAACAAGGAAGTTAGATAAAGAGAACCAGTGGACGTGATTTGTTTAGATTTCCAGAAGGCCTTTGACAAGATGCCACACAGGAGACTGTTCAAAAAGTTAAGTGTCCATGGTGCTAAGGGTAAGATCCTGGCATGGATAGAGGATTGGCTGACTGGCAGAAGGCAGAGAGTGGGGATAAAGGTGTCTTTCTCAGGATGGCAGCTGGTGACTAGTGGTGTGCCTCAGGGGTCAGTGCTGGGACCACAACTTTTCACAATATACATTAATGATTTGGAGGAAGGAACTGAAGGCACTGTTGCTAAGTTTGCAGATGATACAAAGATATGTAGAGGGACAGGTGGTATTGAGGAAGCAGGGGGGCTACAGAAGGACTTTGACAGGTTAGGAAATTGGCAAAGAAGTGGCAGATGGAATACAATGTGAAAAAGTGTGAGGTTATGCACTTTGGAAGGAGGAATGGAGGCATTGACTATTTTCTAAATGGGGAAATGCTTTGGAAATCAGAAACACAAAGGGACTTGGGAGTCATTGTTCAAGATTCTCTTGAGGTTAGCGTGCAGGTTCAGTCGGCAGTTCGGAAGGTAAACACAATGTTAGCATTCATGTCGAGAGGGCTAGAATACAAGAGCAGGGATGTACTTCTGAGGCTGTATAAGGCTCTGGTCACACCCCACATGGAGTGTTGTGAGCAGTTTTGGGCCCCTATCTAAGGAAGGATCTGCTGGCCTTGGAAAAGGTCCAGAGGAGGTTCACAAGAATGATCCCTGGAATGAAGAGCTTGTCGTATGAGGAACGGTTGTGGACTCTTGGTCTGTACTCGTTGGCATTTAGAAGGACGAGGAGGAATCTTATTGAAACTTACAGGATGCTGCGAGGCTTGGATAGAGTGGACATGGAAATGATGTTTCCACTAGTAGGAAAAACTAGAACCAGAGGGCACAACCTCATGCTAAAGGGACGATCCTTTAGAACAGAGATAAGGAGGTATTTCTTCAGCCAGAGAGTGGTGAATCTGTGGAACCCTTTGTCGCAGAAGGCTGTGGAGGCCAGGTCATTGAGTGTCTTTAAGACAGAGATAGATAGGTTCTTGATTAATAAGGGGGTCAGGGGTTATGGGGAAAAGGGAGGAGAATGATCAGAGGATTAGATAGGGTGGATAGTGAGAGCCTTTTTCCTCGGATGGTGTTGGCTAGCACAGGGGGACATAGCTTTAAACTGAGGGGTGAGAGATATAGGACAGATGTTAGAGGTAGGTTCTTTACTCAGAGAGTAGTAAGGGCGTGGAATGCCCTGCCTGCAGCAGTAGTGGACTCGTCAACATTAAGAGCATTCAAATGGTTATTGGATAAACATATGGATGACATTGGAATAGTGTAGATTAGAGGGGCTTTAGATTGGTACCACTGGTCCGCGCAACATCGAGGGCCGAAGGGCCTGTACTGCGCTGTAATGTTCTATGTTCTATGAATGGGGAGGAGAAAAATATCAGCCATGATTGAATGGCAGAGCAGACCTGATGGGCCGAGTGGCCTAATTCTGCTCCTATGTCTTATGGTCTGATGTACTTCTGCCAAACCACCTATTAACTGTGCTTTGTGGCAGCATCTTTGTTACTGAGTCAGAAGGTTGTGGATTCAAGCCAGCTCTTTGCTGACGAATCATTTCAACTGATAGTTAACTTTTACTAGTATAGTAAACTAAATCCCATTTACTTGCAAGTGGTCAAAGTAAAACATCTATAGAATCCCTACAGTGCAGAAGGAGGCCATTTAGCCCATTGAGTCTGAACCAAAGGAGCATCATACCCAGGCCCACCATCCACCCTAACACCATGCCTTTACCATGGTTAGTCCACCCAGCCTACATGTCTTTGGTTACCAAGGGGCAATTTATCATGGCTTCACCGAAGCTACACATCTTTGGAACTAAGGGGCAATTTAGCATGGTCAATCCACCTAACCTGCACATCTTTGAACTTGGGAGGAAACTGGAGCACCCGGAGGAAACCCACGCAGACACGGGGAGAACGTACAAACTCCACACAGTCACCCAAGGCCAGAATCGAACCCAGTTCCCTGGCACTGTGAGGCAGCAGCGCTAACAACCGTGCCACCGTGCTATGGCATTATCTGAACAACATAAAAGCAGAAGTAAACACATCAGGCATTCAGATTGGTTCTGCAACTAGTGTAGTAAACGAAAGCCTGTTTACTTGCAAGTGGTCAAAGTAAAACATCCATAGAATCCCTACAGTGCAGAAGGAGGCCATAAGTGACATCCACTTCAACTGCACTTAGCTGCCTTACCTCTCAGTAAAATGATCAGAAATACTTCTCACCATTGCTGTTCAGACCTGCAGCTTCCTACCCAATAATTCTTTCAGGTAAATGAGTGGAGTTATCTTTTCTTCATTTCGCTGCACGAGTATTTGGAATGGGTGATATCATTGCCAAAATATTATAAATCTCTGAAAGGAACTGTGGGCCCTGAGACTAATGAAGGTACAGATAACACAATACAGACTGAATAAGAGTGGGATTACATTTCTACCTCCTTTTAAAAAGCACTGACTTATTGTTGAATTTTTCAATGGGATTCTCAGTAATCTGAAATTTATGAAAATGGAATCTGTACAATTTAGAATGAATTAAGAATAAATCTAATTACTTTTTTCAGGCTTCTGTGGCTAATTAAATATTTAATCTTGAAGTTGGAAATTCTGATTAGTTTAGCAATGTCTATAAGTTTATGAGCCATTGAATTACAAGGTCAGGGGAATAATCCTTTCAGTGAGGTCTGAGTTTCAGCTCCCAGTTACTCAGTACATCCCCTGCATTCTGGCCAAAGTGGGAAGTATTTGTAGCTTCAGGCCATTATTTTACTGGCACGCCTGCCCCGAAATCAAAGTGGATGTGTCTTGCAGAACGGCATTCTTCATTGGCCTCGGATGCGATCTTACGAGCCTCAGGGCGAGCCGGTAAAATTCCGACCTCAGTCTCTATTTCAGTCAAAGAATTCTTTAGATATTACCGTCTATTCAAAAGCCAACATAGTGACAGGAAAATTGAGATGAGGACAGCGATTCCGGGATGCACCAAGAAAGAATGATCCTGTAGCACTCCTCTCCCGAGGGAAAGCCACACCCTCAGCAGGTATGGATAAAAAAATTGGGGTGGCACAGTGGTTAGCACTGCTGCCTCACAGCGCCAGGGACCAGGATTCAATTCCGGCCTCAGGTCACTGTTTGTGTGGAATTTGCACATTCTCCCATGGGTTTCCTCCGGTTCTCTCCCGCAATTCAAAGATGCGCGGGTTAGGTTGATTGGCCATGCTAAATTGACCTCAGTGTCAAGGATTAGCAGGGTAAATATGTTGGGTTACGGGAATAGGACCTGGGTGGGATTGTGGTCGGTGCAGACTCGATGGGCTGAATGGCCTCCTTCTGCACGAGTAGGGACTCTATGATTCTATGAATTGGAAATACACCCAGGTCACACTCCCAGAAAGGTTGACTTACCGGCTTGGAGTGCGAGGTTATAAAATCCCCTCTGAATCAGTAAAGGAATCAAGGTTGATGGGGACAAGGTGGGAAAGTGGAGTTGAGGATTATCACATCAGATCAGTTGTGATCTCATTTAATGGTGGAGCGGACTTGATGTTCCTATTTTTTATGGACATGTTGTTAAAACACTTATACTTCATTTGCAGAGTTGTTAGTATTGATACCTTAACCAGAATGCTTCTGATATGCATTCACATGAATGCTCTTCCATTTAATCTAGCAGATTGTTACTTTGACTTGAACTTGGATGGCTGGGTTTTCATGTAGGGATAGGAGATCTTTGGCTTCCGAAATGCGAGCCTACCTCTGAACACTATCCTCTCCATATTGTAGTCTTCAAGTGGGCTGGGAGCAGTCGGGTTTAGTGATGCAGTGTAGGAGGAGTGTGGGTGCAGAAGAGGGCTGGTTAGAAGGCCCAACTTAGTTCTTGGCAACAGCCGACCAGCTCTCAATATCAATGTTATGCCCCTCACTCCCCTCCCACTCCTGTGCCCCCTCCATAACCCTCTCATGGTCCCTTTTCTCCCTCCATGCTCCCGAATAGTCCCTGTGCCCCCTCCGTGACCCATCACACCTCCATGACCCAACCATGCTAACTCTACTCACACCCCTACATGCTCCACATCTATCCTCCATAGCCATCATCCAGTATCCAACATGGGAACTTAGGATGATTTTGAAATGGAAATTCAAATAAAATAAACTTCTAACGTTCTGTTAGAGCTGTCATTCAAACAAACACGTCATGAAAAATAAACTCTAATTCATTAAAAAAACAAATTGAATTCCTCTCTGGTGGTCATTGTGTTATAAAAACACATTCACTTCCGACATCAAAACAAATAATCCTTTAATAATCTCTTAAAACTGTCAGCCAAAATGTATACGCAGTTCCCTACTGTTTAAAGTGGTTCTGTAGCTTTTGAAAACCAACCAAACCTTCATAATAGCTCTCAGACAAACACCAAGCAGTGTTTCCATCAGTTTTAAATACATAGAGAGTACTTTCTCCAGGTGAAAAGTACTCAAATTCATGTTCACACTTAAACAATGCTGCTTAATGTAAAGGTCAACTTACCTTTTGAGGATAGGACTCCGTAATAGAAGAATCATAGAACCCCTGCAGTGCAGAAGGAGGCCATTCAGCCCATCGGGTCTGCACTGACAGCAATCCCACCCAGGCCGTATCTCCATAATCCCACGTATTAACTGCACTAATCCCTCTAACCTATGCATTCCAGGACAATTTATCATGGCCAATCCATCTAACCCGCACATCTTTGGACTGTGGGAGGAAACCGGAGCATCCGGAGGAAACTCACGCAGACATGGGGAGAATGTGCAAACTGCACACAGACAGTGACCTAAGCTGGGAATTGAACCCAAGTTCCTGGTGCTGTGAGGCAGCAGTGCTAACCATTGTGCCACTGTACCGCCCCTAAAAAAAAAGGATTCATGCAATCCCTACAGTGCAAAAGGAGGCCATTCTGCCCATCAAGCATACACCAACAATCCTACCCCAGCCCCATCCCCGGCAGCCCATGTATTTACCCTGCATGGTGAATCAACCTAACCCGCACACGTTTCGGACTGTGGGAGGAAACCGGAGCACCCGGAGGAAACCCATGTAGACACGGGGAGAATGTGCAAACTCCACACAGGCAGTGACCCAAGCCGGGAATTGAACCCGGGTCCCTGGCACTGTGAGGCAGTAGTACTAACCACTGTGCCACCGTGCCACCCAAGAGTCTCATGCTCTACCGATTGTGCAAGCCGGGCGCACGTGTTTTATAACACACCACATTAAAATACAGCAGCTAATAGTGGCATTTGAAAGTGTCAAAAAGTTTAAACTTATCTTCCAGAATGTTCCCAACCCCTCAGCAAGTTTCCTCCAGTGGTCACAAACTCTCTAATAAGAGCTTCCGAAACCCATACCAGCACTTGAAAATAGCAGGTGGAGAGAGGAGGTATTTAAATTTGCTATAAGGTTCACAATCAGGACCCCAATCTTACAGGAGGTGCACGTGGGGTTGCAACCCATGGCTTTAACAACACATGGAAAGGTCACAGGAAAATATGGTGGGGTCGGGAAGGGAGAGGTTGTTTCAGTCAAAAACTTCAAGGTTTCACGTTTCCCAATCCCACTTCCATCTCCATTGGGAGTCAAAAAATCTGGTCCAAGATTAATGGGACATGACTTTCCCACCCTGTTAGACTACCCGAGCAGCACAACGCAGCGGGAAATTTCAGCGCGATACAAAACAATCTAATTCCTGCCCGGCCTCCGACCGGTCATGATCTTCCTGGGCCATTTTCTTTGGCATAATCAACATCATGCCGAGGAATGAAGTGAGGCTGACTTAAATATCCATCAGCTCATTCCAATCCGTTTAGCGAGCTCCGGACACTATCGTCCGGGGTAATTTGGAATTCCGACCTTGCCGGTGGAGGTCCACACCAGTGGGATCCCAGCTGGTCTCCAGCAACAGGGACCAGATGTGATGGCCTCACTGGTTGGACCAGAGGCCATTGAGGCCCCCCCAGCAGTTGACAGCGGAGGGGGGCAGTGCCAGCCTGGCACACAAGCACTGCAAGCCTGGCACCCTGACACTGCCAGTCTGGCAGACAGGCAGTGCCCACCAGCCAAGGGGGCTGGGGCAGGGCCTAACGGGAGCGGAGCCAGACAGAGGAGATAAGAGGGGATAAAAGCAAATTACTGTGGATGCTGGAATCTGAAACAGAAAGAGAAAACGCTGGAAAATCTCAGCAGGTCTGGCAGCATCTGTGGAGAGAGAATAGAGTCAGAGAGTCTAGATGACCTTTCGTCATAGGTAGGAAGGGAGATGGGGGCTATTGGTGGATCTGGTGATGGGGTTTTGGGGTGTGTAGGGTTGGGGGGGGCTGGGGCCACTGATTGGGAGGCTGGTGATCGGTTGAGGGGGGTTGGGGTTAATGCTGCGATTGGGGGAGGGATTGGGGCCAGAGTCGGCAATCAGGGAGGGATGATCGGGAGGCCGGCGATGTCCAGGGGGAATGTCTACCGATCTCCCAGTCTGCTGGAAAACCGGCGCATGCCCGATGGCCCCCTGAGCACTCTGCTTCTGGTCTCTCTCGCGGGTTTTGACCCCCCCTCCCTCCCCATCTCATGTGAATCACCTGACAGCCTCTGTATGAAGTCTCACAACACCAGGTTAAAGTCCAACAGGTTTATTTGGTAGCAAAAGCCACTAGCTTTCAGAGCACTGAAGGAGCAGCGCTCCAAAAACTAGTGGCTTTTGCTACCAAATAAACCTGTCGGACTTTAACCTGATGTTGTGAGACTTCTTACTGTGTTCACCCCAGTCCAATGCTGGCATCTCCACATCAAGCCTCTGTATAGCACAGAGTGCTGTAAATTCATGAAACGCAGCTCACCCAGAATCAGGCGGGAAAAGACACTGAATTCTTTGGGGAAAATCACCCCCATAGTCTATATAATTTCTATCTAATTCTTCACATCCTGAGAAAATTACACTTTTCCTTTAATATTCCCTTACCTCCCACCCAAAGTATATAGTCTCCAATCAACAGCTCTCCCTTGCTTACTCCAAAATGGTACAGAATAAATGGAAGATCAGGGGTGAAAGGTAGCCACTTAATCTATCGGTGAGTTGGTCAAGTCCAAGCCAAGCTTATCAGTGACAGCAATCAACTGCACCAACCTGCTGGTTAACAAGCACCCCCTACCCTGCACAGCTTCAACAGATCTCCTGTTTCTTGGTAGAATCATCAAATGTGGAAATCTGCAGAGACATAACTGTTCCCCAACATGAGCAAGTGTCTTCAGAAAAGGAGGGCAGAAACGTAGGAGGAACAGGGACAATAAAGTCCAGCAAATCAGGAATATTGGTATTGGTAAATTGGGAAAATAGAAATTGAAAGTTGCATTCACCTCATTTATAGGTTGGCACGGTGGCAGTGGTCAGCACTGCTGCCTCACAGTGCAATGGACCCGGGTTCAATTCCGGCCTCGGGTCACTGTCTGTGTGGAGTTTGCACATTCTCCTCGTATCTGCGTGGGTTTCCTCCGGGTGCTCCGGTTTCCATCCACAGTCCAAAAGATATGCTGGTTAGGTGCATTGGCCATACTAAATTGCCCCTTAGTGCCAGGGGGACTAGCAGGATAAATATATAGGGCTACAGGGATAGGGCCTGGGTGGGATTGTTGTCAGTGCAGACTCGATGGGCTGAATATCCTCCTTGTGCACTGCAGGGATTCTATGATAGTGGAATGCCACAAACACAAATAAAACTGCTCATGAGATGTCGTTTGGAATTGTGAAGAAACTACACAATCTAACAACCGACCTCACATTTGGGAGCAAAGTAGGCAAAGGCATTTATTATTTTTAAATTATTTATCAGGGTCCTGGTAACTTCAAAATGTAAAGTGTAAAAGGAAGCAGTGTACGTACGAGTCAGAGTGGAGAAATCCTGCCTATTCCAGTTTCCAGCTCTTGTTCTGTAGCTCTGAAGCTGACATCATTTCAAGCACATATCCAAGTTTTTCTTAATTGTAATGAGGGTTTCTGCTGCCACAACTCTTTCAGGCAGTGAGTTTCAGAACCCCACTACCTTCTGGGTGACAATCCTTTGCTTCAACATCACCTCTAATCCTTCTATATCTATGCCCCTTGCACATTAACATCTCTATCAAGCGAAATAGGCACTCCCTATTTATTCCACCTCTCTCTCTTCAGGTATGGCACGGTAGCACAGTGGTTAGCACTGCTGCCTCACAGTGCCAGGGACATGGGTTCGATTCCCAGCTTGGGTCACTGTCTGTGTGGAGTCTGCACATTCTCCCTGTGTCTGCATGGGTTTCCCTCCGGATGCTCCGGTTTCCTCTCACATTCTGAAAGACAAAGAACAATACAGCTCAGGAACAGGCCCTTCGGCCCTCCAAGCCCGCGCCGCTCCCTGGTCCAAACTAGACCATTCTTTTGTATCCCTCCATTCCCACTCCGTTCATATGGCTGTCGAGATAAGTCTTAAACGTTCCCAGTGTGTCCGCCTCCACCACCTTGCCTGGCAGCGCATTCCAGGCCCCCACCACCCTCTGTGTAAAATATGTCCGTCTGATATCTGTGTTAAACCTCACCCCCTTCACCTTGAACCTATGACCCCTCGTGAACATCACCACCTACCTGGGGAAAAGCTTCCCACCGTTCACCCTATCTATGCCTTTCATAATTTTATACGTTCTGGTTAGGTGGATTGTCCACGCTAAATTCTCCCTCAGTCTACCCGAACAGGCGCCAGAGTGCAGCGACTGGGGGATTTTCACAGTAACTTCATTGCAGTGTTAATGTAAGCCTACTTGTGATACTAAGAAATAAATTTTAAAACTTTAAACTTTAAACATTTACCAAGCCTAAGAAAGCATGGATGACCATGGATTCCAATTGTTGGTCCGTGCTTATGGTTGGCAAGATACTACAGTGGTTTCCTATTGCCTTAACACTCTGGCTGAGTAGAAGACTCTTTTGCTCTTACTGTCTACTCCAGGTATGTTGGAAGGGCTTTCATGTTAATAACAAACTGTATGCCCATGTCATAAAGACAATTTCTGTGGTCATCAAGTCCCAGAATGAGAGTCGAACCCTGAGCTTCTGGCTCAGAGGTGGGGACACTGCTACCGAACCACAAAACCTCCTATCCACTCTAACTCGCATCCCCTCCCACTCTGGCCCCACCTCCACTCAGGCCACACCCCCGGCACTGTCCATCGCACACCTATGCTGCCTAACCAGGTAGTGCCAGGATGCCAGGTGGGCAGTGGCAGGGTGCCAGGTGGGCACCACCAGGCTGACACTGCCCAATGCATACTGTCTGGCCATGCCGCAGAACATCCGGATCCCCCTGGCGTGGCCATGGTGCCTTGTCTCCACTGGTGGAGAGCAGCTGTGATCCTCGCTGGTGTGAGGTCGCACCGGCAAGGCGGTAAGTGAGGCCATAAATGGCTGTGCCAATCCTGCTGGCAAAGGCGTGCTGGTAACTCTGGCGTGCCAGTAAGATCGCGGCCCCACCCCGCAAAATAATTTTATACCAATCTTCCCTCAGCCTCCTCTGTTCCAAAGAAAGAAAACAAACCCAGCCCTTTGAAAATTTCCTCGGAGTTAGAATTCTCCCGTCCCGGCAACGTCACAATAAAAGTAAAGGCAAATTACTGCAGATCATAGAATCATAGAATCCCTACAGTACAGAACGAGGCCATTCGGCCCATCGAGTCTGCACCGACCTGGAATCTGAAACAAAAACAAAAAATGCTGGAAAATCTCAGCAGGTCTGACAGCATCTGTGGAGAGAGAATAGAGCCAAACGTTTTGCGTCTGGATGATCCTTCATCAGAGCTGAAAGCAAAGAGATGGTGGTGAGGGTAGGGGGGGGGTGGGGGGGGGTGGGCGGTGCTGTAACGGAAATTCTGTCAGAGAGAAGAGCAGTTCTTCAGGGAGGAGAAGTGGCAATGACTAAGTTAAAGGCAAAATATTCCCATAAATCCCCATAAACGTCTTCTGTACCCTTTCCAGTGTAGCTACATCCTTCCTGTAATGCAATGATCAGAACTATATGCAGTTGTCTAACTGTAATTTAACTTAGAATAATCAGCAAGATGGGTTTCTTCTAATAGCTCACAATCACTTTAATGAATTGCCCATAATCCTTAAAGAAGAGTTACATTCAGCAATCACAAGCTCCAGTTGCAACTACAATTATGTTTCCCATGACCCTGTCCTGTTGGAGGCTAACACCCACCTTCCACACAGGCTCCTCCCCCACAGAGGCCACACCCCCTGGCACATTTATGCTGCCCAACCAAGCAGTGCCAGGTTCCCAGATGCGCACGCTCTGGCCATTCCCCCAAACACCCAGGGTCTTCAATAGCCTCCGATCCTCCTGGCGTGGCCACGGTGCCTGGTCTCCGCCGATGAGACCAGCTGTTATTCTTGCTGATGTGAGGTCACGCCAGCAAGATGGTAAGTGTCAGTGAGGCCATAAATGTCTGTGCCAATCCTGTTGGCAAAACCGTGCCGCCAACTCTGCCAGTGACTCGAAACCGGGTACAAAATTGATTTCTGGCCTCACATGCAATCTTACTTGCTCGGTGCACTGGTAATATCGCGACCTCTCAGTCAGAAATGGTCACTCCCTGCCACTTGAATGCAATGAATGTTACTTATCCCTTAGCCATCCAAGTCTTGCTACAAAAACAGAAGTGCTGGGAAATCTCAGCTGGTCTGGCAGCAACTGTGGAGAGAGAATAGAGCCAATGTTGTGTCTGGATGACCCTTCATCAGAGTCTTGCTACATGTAGGCAAGGACCACTTCACTATCTGTAGAGATACGAGTGAATTCTGCCCAATCATTGGTGATCATCCCCACTTCTGGCCGTATGATGGAGGGACAGCCATTAATAAAGCAGATGGAGATGGTTGGGCCTAGTAAACTACTCCTGCAGCATTGTCCAGGGGCAGAGGTGTTTGGCCTCCAACAACTGCAACCCAATTCCTTGATGCTGGATATGATTCTTGGAGGTGGAAAGATATCCCCTGATTTCCATCAGATTTTACCCTCTCTACTCTGCTGTCACCCATATACAATCGAACCCTGAATATTGATATGTACCAGAAGGTTCCACAGTGCTGCCTCTACTCCACTGACGTCACTTTACCAGAAGTGCAGAAAATCCATTAACACCACAGCTGCACTGCTGGTGGGCAGTCATAATGAGTGTGAAAATATTAATTTGGCAGCTTTCGCTACAGACATAAAATCCCTACAGCACAGAAGGGGGCCATTCGGCCTAGCAAATCTGCACCGACTCTAACAGAGCATCCTATCTATACCCTATCCCTGTAACCCCACATATTTACCCACTGATTCCCCTAACCTATACATCTTGGGACACGACTTAGCGAGGCCAATCCACCTAACCTGCACATCTTTGGGGTGTGGGAGGAAACCGGAGCACTCAGAGGAAACCCACGCAGACACGGGTAGAACGTGCAAACTCCACACAGACAAACTCCACATAGACAGTGACACAAGCCAGGAATCAAACCCAGGTCCCTGGCGCTGTGATGCAGCAGTGCTAACCACTGTGCCACCGTGCCACCCAACGTGGTTGTAGAAATTTATAAAAGCTGGCTTAAGAGTTGGGAACAGAAATATGAGTTTTCATATTTTATTGATAATACACTGTATTGCATGTATCTATGTTTCTGTAAATAAGAATACGTAAATAATGCAGTGATTTTCAGTTGTGTCTGGTACAAATTTTCAATTTATCTTCACTAGTGAGCAATTTACATATTGGTATTCTGTTGGCCATGTGACTGGGAGAATAACAAAGAATCAGTGTAAAAGTCATTGCGCACCTTACCGTTTTGGGAATTAATTAGTCTCGGGCAGAGATATCTCCCTCAGAGCAACATTAATAAAATAAAGTGCACGTTGTGATGGCAGCACACAGGAATGACTGGGAAACCTTTTGAGAGTCAAGTCTCAGAAGGCAAGCGATTTCTGGACTCGTTTCTCTTTAACTAACCAGTCACCCAGATGAATAGAAAATTTAAATATTGTACCAGAGACAGTCAACTAACCATTGATCTTCATTCAATTTACCAATACTAAATACTGCTGGCTTCCGGGCCCTTTTGCACTCTTGAAATAACACTGGAATAACTCAAAAGCTACGAACTGTCCGCATTTTAGTTTAAAGATTATTTGAGGGTGGCATGGTGGCACAGCGGTTAGCACTGCTGTCTCACAGTGCCAGAGATTTGGGTTCTATTCCAGCCTTGCGTGACTGTGTGTGGGGAGTTTGCACAATCATAGATTCTCTACAGTGCAGAAAGAGGCCATTCGGCCCATCGAGCCTGCACCGACAACAATCCCATCCAGGCCCTATCCCCGTAACCTCACGTAGTTATCCTACTATTTCCCCCTGACAAAAGGGGCAATTTAGCGTGGCCAATAACCTAACCATATCTTTCGTGTGTGGAAGGAAACCCACGCAGGCATGGGGAGAACGTGCAAACTCCACACAGACAGCGACCTGATGCTGGAATTGAACCCAGCTCCCTGGAGCTGTGAGGCAGCAGTGCTAACTACTGTGCCATCATGCCTCCATTCTCCCCATGCCTGCGTGGGTTTCCTCCGGGTGCTTTGGTTTCCTCCCACAGACCAAAGATGTGCAGGTTGGCCATGCTAAATTGTCCCATAGTGTACAAAGATGTGTAGGTTAGTGGGATTAGTGGGGTAAATTACTGGGGTTCCAGGACAGGGCAAGGATAGGATGCTCTGTTGGAGAATTCCCATCCAATTCAATTTTCAAGTTTGCTGATGACACCACCGTAGTGGGTCGGATCTCAAACAATGATGAGACTGAGTACAGGAATGAGATAGAGAATCTGGTGAACTGGTGCGGTGACAATAATCTCTCCCTCAATGTCAACAAAACGAAGGAGATTGTCATCAACTTCAGGAAGTGTAAAGGAGAACATGCCCCTGTCTACATCAATGGGGATGAAGTAGAAAGGGTTGAGAGCTTCAAGTTTTTAGGTGTCCAGATCACCAACAACCTGTCCTGGTCCCCCCCCCCATGCAGACACTATAGTTAAGAAAGCCCACCAATGCCTCTACTTTCTCAGAAGACTAAGGTAATTTGGCATGTCAGCTACAACTCTCACCAACGTTTACAGATGCACCATAGAAAGCATTTTTTCTGGTTGTATCACAGCTTGGTATGGCTCCTGCTCTGCCCAAGACCGCAAGGAACTACAAAAGGTTGTGAATGTAGCCCAATCCATCACGCAAACCAGCCTCCCATCCATTAACTCTGTCTATACTTCCCGTTGCCTCGGCAAAGCAGCCGGCATAATTAAGGACCCCACGCACCCTGGACATTCTCTCTTCCACTTTCTTCGTTTGGGAAAAAGATACAAAAGTCTGAGGTCACGTACCAACCGATTCAAGAACAACTTCTTCCCTGCTGCTGTCAGACTTTTGAATGGACCTACCTTGCATTAAGTTGATCTTTCTCTGCACCCTAGCTATGACTGTAACACTACATTCTGCACTCTCTCGCTTCCTTCTCTATAAATGGTATGTTTAGTCTGCATTGCGCGCAAGAAACAATACTTTACACTATATGTTAATACATGTGACAATAATAAATCAAATCAAATTAGAATTGATGCAGACTCGATGAACTGAATGGTCTCCTTCTGCACTGTAGAGATTCTATGATAACCCAGTGTTTGTAGATATCAAACTTCATTGTCACAGTGAAGGTTTGATTTGATTTATTATTGTCACCTGTATTGGAATACAGTGAAAAGTACTGTTTCTTGCACACTAACAAATAAAGCATACTGTTCATAGAGAAGGAAAGGAGTGCAGAATGTAGTGTTACAGTCATCCTAGTGTTTGAACTGGACGATGCTTTGTTCTTGGAACAACATGCGCTCTTTCCTCTCGAGTTTACACTTGTGACAATAAGAATTTTTTAAAAAATCTGTGATACAACTCGAATTAATACATGAACCAAATGCGATCTCTCATCAATTTTTAACCGTGCCAATACAGGAATAGGTCATTCAGCACATTCACATGCACTACACATTCTGCATAACATAAACATGGTCTAATGTTATCATTTCATAGTAACATAGGGCAACAATGTTAAACACAGGGGACAATATTACTCAGTCTTCTTGTACATTGAATTCTCTAATCAGTCGAGCTAAGCTATCAAAAAGGATTCTGCGTCTCATAGGGTTCAATTTCCTTTTGCGGCCAGAATCCCATGCTGCATTTATGAGTCAGCGTATAATGGACGTTGTACAAGTAAAATACTGCAGCAGCATTGCGGGCAAGAAATAAGAGGTCAGCTCCAAACTTTATTCCTTCAGCGTATATTAAAATCCAGACCCTTTGCTGTGCCTCAAATACTAAATTCAAATTCACAAGCCTCCAGCACAGTTACAGATCATTATTTTTTAACCCTCCAATAAAAAGTCAGACAAAAGAAACTACCCCCAAAAAAAAGGTATTTGACCCCAGGGTCAAAGGGAAAAATTAAATTCAAATTTCAGATCAAAAGACTTGAAATGTTGGCCGGGATTTTTACAGGGGCAGATTATGTTAGTGGGTTTGGTTGGAGGGACGTGAGATGGGTGGCATGGTGGTTTCAGAGGAGCAGTCTGCAACTTTGAGTTTTCCAAATGTGGTATTATAGCTAGAACGTGCATCTTTTGTTAATGACAGGTACCTCGCTCAAAGTCAGCCTGACCAACCTTGGCTTCCAGTCGGATAGGAAGCATTCCTGAACTGACCACCCGATCAAGTAGTCCAATCCACAACCTTGGAGTCAAAGGGGGTTGTGGCAAGGCCCTTTTTAGGGGCCATGATGCAGAGATGCCGGTGTTGGACTGGGGTGGGCACAGTAAGAAGTCTCACAACACCAGGTTAAAGTCCAACAGGTTTATTTGGAATCACAAGCTTTCGGAGCGCTGCTCCTTCATCAGATGAGTCACTACTTATAAGGGGCGGTTGTTTGTGGGTCACAGGACCCTCCTGAGATCTGTCAGAAGGAAATGTGCGAACAGGCACCTTTTGGGTGTTAAAGCGCAGGACCTGATAGGAGGGAACCTTTGGTGTGAGCCCGGTAGTCAGTGAAACTACGCCTGCACCTGCATTAAGCTTATTGTGTATAGTTTCATCTATCCTTCAATGCATCACCGTTGTGATTCAAGGCCTCCTCATAGTTACACCTCACCTACAACAGGGATGGTGCAGGAAATTTGATTTCTGACCCAGCAGATGTCTGATCTTGGAGAGGGGGTTGTGAACTTCGACTGCTGGGCTTTTTCTGTAGCGTGAGGGCTTGTTGCTGAGGCCGGGGGAGGTTGGGGTGAGGTTTGGCTTGGGTGGGCTAGCACAATCATTCCTACTCCTCTCCGCCCACAAGCATTGCTGTGAAGTCACTGAGCTTCTCCCCAAAGCGTTTCCTCATGACCTAATGGTATTATCGCTAGTCTATTAATCCAGAGACTCAACTAATGTTCTGGGGACCTGGGTTCGAATCCTGCCACGGCAGATGGTGGAATTTGAATTCATTAAAAAATATCTGGAATTAAGAATCTACTGATGGCCATGAAACCATTGTTGATTGTCGAAAAACCCATCTGGTTCACTAATGTCTTTTAGGGAAGGAAATCTGGCTTACATGTGACTCCAGAGCCACAGTAATGTGGTTGACTCTCAACTGCCCTCTGAAATGGCCAAGCAAACCATTCAGTTTCAAGGACAACGAGGGTTGGGCAATAAATGCTGGCCAGCCAGCAACATCCACATCCCACACATGAATTTAAAAAACCCTTCAGTGGTCAGGTTTCGTGAGGTCTGGAAAACACAACCAGTCACACAATCAATCAATCAGATTCAATCAGGGGCCCTGGCTTCATTAAAACATCCGAACAACCAGCCCAGCCCACTTCCTGAGAATGGTTTGGCTGCCTGCCTATTGTTCAGTCCCCGTTAAACCAGGAGGTGAGCTAGTTGGAGGTAGTTTGTAATCGGGCTTGAGATTTTTAACATGTCCATTCCTGACCTGACACCAATCCATCAAACTCCTGGGTGTTAAAACCAAGCCGGATAATTGTGTTTGACTCCGTACTCTGTGACATGCTGGCTATTTTCAGCAATCTCTCTTTCTTTTTCAAATTTATTTTTAATGTGGCGGTGGCCGTGTGGTTAAGGCTAATCCACAGTGCTTTGCACGCATGGGCTCGAATCCCATTCTCGGCAGTGACGTATTTGAGGCAGCACGGTGGCACAGTGGTTAGCAATGCTGCCTCACAGCGCCAGGGACCCTGGTTCAATTCTCAGCTTGGGTCACTGTCTGTGTGGAGTTTGTGTGTTCTCCCTGTGTCTGCGTGGGTTTCCTCTGGGTGCTCCGATTTCCTTCCACAGTCCAAAAGTCATGTTGGTTAGGTCCATTAGCCATGCTAAGTACTCCCTCAATGTACCCAAACACTGGAGTGTGGTGACTAGGGGATTTTCACAGTAACTTCATTGCAGTGTTGATGTAAGCCTACTTGTGATAAATAATCTTTAAATTGCTCACACTTGTAGTATTTTATGTTTAGATTGAAAATGGAATTGCACTAATACCTAGTGAGGAGTGAGATTGAGGGTTTGACAGAGTTACTCTTGTTTTTTTAAAAATGGGATGATCAACAAACGACCTTTGGGCTAAGCCATTGAACAGGAACCGCAGATCAGAACCTGGATGACAATGTTCAACGGGACCAGATGATTAACCCTGTAACACTTTGCAAGGTAAGGGATAATCCACAAGAAAATAAACATACATAGGCTCTGGATTAATGGAGCTGCACGGTTGGATGACCTTTACTTGTTAGCTTCTCCTTTGAGGCAAAGAGCTCTAAATTAATATTAATTTGATTATTTAAATATATCTCTAGTGTGTTTTTAATCAGAATAATTTTGCAGTTTTTTTCCACACTTGCCTCGAGGCGGCTTCATCCTGACATGGCTGAGAGCATTGCCCTTGAGTGGCACATTACAATTTCATGGGCTGTTTCCTTCACAATCGAAATAAAACTAAATGCTTATTCCAATGGGGCTTGCTGTAGGCAGGTTAGATATTTATGAAGGAAAAGTTATCCTAACTTAATTTCACTTCAGTCTTCCACACGGCATCGAATTACACAGTGAGTCACATTAACAAATGTACTCGCCCACCTAAATACAAATTGACTTCATGGCGCGCTAGAAAATGCGTTGGCAAATGAGGTGGAGAGTGGGGATCGGTGGTAAAGGGTTACTAGGGACAGCACAGTGGTTAGCACTGCTGCCTCACAGCGCCAGGGACCCGGGTTCGATTTCTGGCCTTGGGTCACTGTCTGTGTGGAATTTGCACGTTCTCTCTGTGCCTATGTGGGTTTCCTCCGGGTGCTCCGGTTTCCTCCCATAGTCCAAAAGATGTGCAGATTAGGTGGATTGGCTGTGCAAAATTTTCCCTCAGTGTCAGGGGGACTAGCTAGGGTAAATGCATAGGGTTATGAGGGTAGGGCCTGGGTGGGATTGCGGTCAGTACAGACTTGATTGGCCGAATGGCCTCCTTCTGCACTGTAGGATTCTATGAGTTTCCTCCCCTCTCTCAGCGATGTGCGTGATTTCTATTTATATAGTCCCTCAACACGTCTCCCAGAAATATTGTAAAGTGCTTCAGTGGGCGGCATGTTCCCAAAAAATGACAAAGGCGCAATTCACCCAAGTCCGCTCTAAGTAGTGAGAGCAGCAGGAAACCCGGAATTCCCGCTGGCATTAGCAGCGCTTGTCAGGTGGAATTCACCCACCTGATCAATGCAAATTTATGCATGGGAAAGAGGCCAGCCAATTTTGTATGTGTTTTGACACAGGACCGCTCTCCCCCTTCACCCCCACCCCACAACTGAAAAAGTGACCCGCCCCCCCCAGCTGCTGACCAGGGGAGTACCCCAACCCCTCAGCACAGAGGTGGACCTGGACCCTGCCCCCCACCACTGAGAGGCAGCAAGCCATTGCCATGTCTGATGTGCAACCTGGGAATAAACCGAGACATAGTGGGAGGGTTTGCAAGGCTAAAGCTAAGTAGGGGCACAGAGTGGGCATGGATGAAGTTTGGCACAGATAGCTAGAGAACTTTGTGAAATGTTACAAATGTCAATGTCACGATATTATAAACTCTTGTTCTTCGCAACCTTAAGATCTCATCTTGTTTGCCCTCCTCCCAGTGGGACAGTGCTTTGCCCCATGCAGACACAGTTCTTCTCAGGCCCTCAATGACAGGCAAATGGTTAAGCCGACTCAAAGGGAAACTTACATAAGTCCTGAAAGGACACAGGCATTAATCAGTGAACCCTAGACCCTCGCTCCTAAACCCTCTCTATTGCTAAGTGACAAAGGGATCGAGGGCTGAACCTCACTCATTCATGAGCTGGGAGTCAGACAGACAGGAGTCAGACATAGGCAATAGCTGAGAAGCATCAGAGCTTTCCACATTGCCAGTTGTCATCACCCTCCTGCATTAATTGAGCAGCAGGCACAAGAACTCCCCAAGCCCAACACCCTGATGACTTAAGGTTTACGGTGACCTTCCTCCAAGGGGTTACCACAGTTTTGGGATGGGGTGGGGCTTCCTGAGCTGTCGAATAACATGGTGTTCCTATGATGTGAAGCAGGAAGTGGCGAGGGCAGCCCGGTTGTCCTGCCAATGTGAACCCCCCACCATCCCGCCTGTCTGCCATCCTTTGGCTCCTCTCCGGCCGCTTCCTCCACTCCCTCCTGGACTTTCTCCTCATTCGAGGAGACATGCCACTGCTCCAAGTCTTCATCAGTAAGGTCATCGTCCCAGTGCTGTGCCAGGTTATGTAGGGCACAGCAGACCACCCTGATGCAGGGGACCCTCTGGGGGTTGTACTTTATGGTCCCACACAACCTGTCGAGGCAGTGGAAGCACATTTTGAGGCGGCTCAATCACAGACCGGGTGGCACTGCCAGCCTCGTTGTCGCGGACCTCCGCTTGGTCTCAGGTCTCTGCACTGGCATCTTCAGCCAAAACCTCAGTGGGCATCCCTTGTCCCCAATGAGCCATCCCTGCAGCCTGGCGTGACCCTCAAACTCCAGGGAGCTGAGATTGCCTGAGGATGCAGCTGTCTCGTACGCTGCCTGGAAAACTGGCACACACGTGACTGATCCTCACCTGGTGGACATGAAGGAAGTGAAACCCGTTCCTGTAGATGTGCTCCGGTTTCCTCCCACAGTCCAAACATATGGGGTTAGGGTGATTGACCATGCTAAATTGTCCCTTAGTATCGGGGGATTAGAAGGGCAAATACTTGGGGTAATGGGGATAGGGTGGGATTGTTGTCGGTGCAGGCTCGATGGGCCAAATGGCCTCCTTCTGCACTGTAGGGATTCTATGATAACATTTCATTCAATCTATTCAAGGGCTAAAATCGATCCAAAGACACAGTACTGTCAACACTTTAATGAGTATTTTTTTTAAACCAGTAATAGGTTTTTCACACTCAGGGTAATCATTCAACCTTTAAAATGCATGGATCCAAATCATTGTGTGGTGCTTCAGAGATTTAAAATAATGGTGTTAACTCGTTGATTTGTGTTTCTGGAGATTAATCAGAAGCAGAGCTAGCTGTCTCATGGAGTTCAATTAACTATGAACGGAATTGATGTGGAGTCCAGAAACATAAAACAAACAGGCTTTTTAACCAATAAAATAAGAATAAAACAGAAAGGTTCACATTCCAGATTGGAGAACAGAGCTTTCCTCTCTTGCCTGCTCTCTCAGGATGACATAACAGATCCCGTGGTATAATTTGCAGATAGGTGGAATTCTCTCCAGTGCATTGGCTAGTATTTATCCGTCAACTTACACCAATGAAACAACCGATTATCTGGTCATTTTTCTCATTGCTGCTTGTGAGAGCTTGCTGCGTACAAATTGGATGATGGGTTTCCCACTTTACAAACGGTAACCACACCTTAAATACTATATACTCCCATTAGGGGGAAATCACTTCCCCTGAAGGGGTGACTCAGAATTAAAGGGGAAAAACCTTAAAATCAGAGCTTGGTTGATCAGAGGTAATGTCAGAGAATATTTCTTCACACAAGGGAGTGAAGGATCCACAGCAGGATGGCAAGAATATGGAATAAAGACCACAGAAGATCAGCCATGACCTTTTTGAGGGGCAGGGCAGGCTTGAGGGGCTGAATGGCCTACATTGCTCCTATTTCTTTTGATCTTACAGTAGGTTCTGGAAATCTGGAACTCCTTTCCCCAAAGACCTGTGTAGATTGAGGGCTAATTGAAAATTGAGATTGATAAATTGTTAGGCAAGGAAATTGCAGGACCAAGATGGGTAAACGGAATTAAAATACAGGTTAGCCATGATCTATCTGGTGAAGAGGCTTGCATATGGGGTGGCCCATTCTTGCTTCTGTGCATGCTCTTAACACCTTATTCACGTGTTTGTTGGCAGGTTGCAATATTTGAGAATTCATCATTATAGTATTTATTTGTGGGTAAGCATATTGGCAATTTTATCATTAACTCTGTGTGCCAACATGGCCATTTCCAAGAGATTTGCATGGTCATAGAATCATAGAATCTCTACAGTGCGGAAGGAGGCCATTCAGCCCATCGAGCCTACACCACCAACAATCCCAACCAGGCTCCATCCCTGCAACGCCACGTATTTACCTGCCAATCCCCCCAACACTAAGGGGCAATTTAGCATGGCCAATCAACCCAAGCCATCTTTGGACCGTGGGAGAAATTGGAGCACCTGGAGTAAACCCACGTAGACACGGGGAGAACGTGCAAATGCCACACAGGGAGTGACGCGAGACCAGAATTGAACCCGGGTCCCTGGCGCTGTGAGGCAGCAGCGCTAACCACTGTGCCACCATGCCACCCCGTGATGTTGTGTGATACTATGTAAAATCCACCAAGTGCATTACTCCAAGTGGATAAGCATTGCTCCAATGTGTGCGGTTTAATTCATTGAGGACAATGTTCATAAATTGGAATGGCTGTTGAACCAACGGAGAGGAACCAGTTCCACAGTATTCCCATGTCAATCACAATACGAAAAAAATAGGCATCTGCCACTCAGTCCTGGGGCAACGTGGATGACTGGGAGAAACACAGTCATGTTGATGATCAGGGAAAGGGAGATATTCAATCACTTCAGCTGCCAGCAAGCCCCGATTTACTTTATTTCAATATTTCTAGAGAAAATATCCAGGTTTAGTTTTTCAGCGTGAAATGTTGTTGGGCCAGACTAATGGATCATTTTTTACAGAAAGCCTCATCACATTGTTGTGCTTGAAAGCAAACTGGGAAACAAAGTCATGGGGTGGGATTTTCCAGCCACGCTCACCCCAGAACCGGAAAATTCTGCCTAAGGTCAACGGACCTTCACATGCTCCGTTCCCTGCGGCGGGCAGGGTGGGAAGATGCCACACATGAAATTGTCCGCCAAAATCTTGCTGCCATTCACACCACCGGGAACTTATGGTGCTGCCGACAGCACACTCCCAACACGGATTTCCAAGCAGTGAGTGGTGTGTACAATGGGATACCTCGTTGGCAACAGCAGGACCATAAGATCCCTTCACGAGCGAGCGGTGGGCCACCTCCTGCTGCCAGGAAACACATCACAGAGAGGGAAAATAATCCCATCTATAGAGTTTCAACATGTGGGCGGCACGGTGGTACAGTGATTAGCACTGCTGCCTCACAACGCCAGGGACCCGGGTTCAATTCCCGGTTTGGATCACTGTCTGTGCGGAGTTTGCACATTCTCCTTGTGTCTGCGTGCGTTTCCTCCGGGTGCTCCGGTTTCCTCCCACAGTCCAAAGATGTGCGGGTTAGGTGATTGACCCGAACAGGTGCCGAATGCGGCGACTAGCGGAATTTCACAGTAACTTCATTGCAGTGTTAATGTAAGCCTTCCTTGTGACTAATAATAAACTTTAACTTTAAATTGCCCCTTAGTGTCAGGGGGACTAGCTAGGGTAAATGCATAGGGTTATGGGGATAGGGCCTGGGTTGGATTGTTGTTGGTGCAGACTCGATAGGCCGAATGGCCTTCTTCTGCACTGCAGAGATCCTATGATTTTATGAAAAGAGGCCCTAAGGCCCATCATGAGGGCATAGAAGATCCTACGGGGTCTTGACAGGGCCAATGTGGGGAGACTGTTTCCTCTTGTGGGGGAACCTAGTACAAGGACCAAGTGGCCTACTCCTGTTCCTCATTTGGATGTCCATTTATATCTAAGCAACAATTACACTTCAACATTAATTAATTATGATAATCAGTTTGAAGTTTCAATCCGATAAGGCACTTACAAATCCAATAGTTATTTATCACAAAACGAATGCCAATGCTTATAAAATGCTGGTAATTAAGTGCTTAACTGATGTAATGGTACAGCTGCTGTAAAATATATCCCATCTTCACCTCTTAACCAAATGAAAGGAAACACTACACAAAATTCCCTGATTCCTCGAGGCCGTCAAACAAAATTACCCTTCAATCTCCATTGTTCAATCCTCATCTTTTGTCCTCCAGAGAACATCTGGGACGGCATGTTGGCACAGTGGTTGGCACTGCTGCCTCACAGTGCCAGGGACCTGGGTTCAATTCCGGTCTCGGGTGACTATGTGGAGTTTGCATATTCTCTCCGTGTCTATGTGGGTTTCCACTGGGTGCTTTGGTTCCCTCCCACACTCCAAAGATGTGCAGGTTAGGTTGATTGGTCATGATAAATTGCCTCTTCGTGTTAGAGGGAATTAGCAGGGTAAATGTGTGGGGTTATGGGGATAGGACATGGATGGGATTGTTGTCGGTGCAGCCTCGACAGGCCGATTGGCCTCCTTCTGCACTGTCGGGTTTCTATGATTCAGCACAGATATCTGATAGATTGTCTGATCAATGCTGGCTGTACCTCGCCTCTCATAGCTCCATTCCCAATGCGTTGTTTCACCAGTTGGTTTGTTAATCAAAGGATTAATTGAGTCAGTCACTGTCACTATGCGCTCACCCTGCTCTGCAAATCCCCCATCTCCTTCCTGGAAAGGTGCTTTGGCTTTTTGCAAGCCACAAACTGGCTGGGAGTAACTCGAGCAATTAATCATTTGAACAGAACGTTTTACATAATTGACAAAAAGGAGCCATTGTAATCATACACCAGTAAAACATCGCATTCACTTCACCAACTGCTTGTGTAAGAGTTTAAAATCAATACTACCAGTTCAAATGCATGGCTTATCTAAAGCTATACTGTGTTCAAAAATGCATGGATTTTCAATATAAATAACTCACTTTCAGAGGGACTAGAGTCCCACAGACACGAGCTTGATTTTTAGCTAGTTGTGATAATACAAGGGAATTGGTTTCATTTATTTCTGACTATTGCAAAGGATTAGTCACAGTCAGCTCATTGCCCTATTCAGTAGTGCTTATCTCCAGCTTCCCTGTCTCATTGTTCTCTTCAGCCATGCCATGTATTATACTTTTTAACCCCATGAGTGTAATAGGAATTCTCAGATCCTCACAGCCAGGCACTTTTTCAGCTAATCTCTGCATCCCCTTTCTTCTATTTGAGTGTTGAATTCAGTTCAATTCAAAGCTTACCAGCTCTCCTCTGCTTACTGGAAAACCGATGGATTAAGTTGAGGTACCCAGACCTCTTGAACAATGATCGCAATCTCACAGCTGCGCTGAACTGCACCCAGGATTTCTCCGTGGTAATCTAATGAGATTATAATTCCCCAACGGGGCTGGGTGCGGAGCATTTAATCAGGCGGGAGGGTGCCACCTTCCCACATCTGATCAACTCAAATCCAGGGCGGGAGGGTCATGGATGGCCTTCATGCCCTGCCATCAATCGAAGCCCTTAACCGGGCAATTCCATAGAATAAAATCATTGCAGGGCAGCACGGTGACACAGTGGTTAGCACTGCTGCCTCACAGCGCCACGCACCCGGGTTCAATGTTCGATTCCCGGCTTGGGTCACTGTCTGTGCGGAGTCTGCACGTTCTCCCCGTGTCTGTGTGGGTTTCCTCTGGGTGCTCCAGTTTCCTCCCACAGTCTGAAAGACGGGCTGGTTAGGTGCATTGGCCATGCTAAATCCTCCCTCAGTGTACCTGAACAGGCATCGGAGTGTGGCAACTAGGGGATCTTCAGAGTAACTTCATTGCAGTGTTAATGTAAGCCTACTTGTGACAATAAATAAATAAACTTTAAACTACTGAACAGCAATGACTATAAGGCAAAAGTAATTCATTGTGAATAAGCTCCCGAGGATGGGGAAGGTACTGGATAAATGAAGCTTCCCATGTTTCAGAATTTCTGTGACTCTGTAGTTACAATTAGCACCAAACACTCAGTCTCCATTGTTGTACTTTTTATATATCTCAGAGCTCGGCAGAGATAACGCCAGATTCTAATGTGCAACATGTTTACTTGATAGAATGATAGAATCCCGACAGTACAGAAAGAGGCCATTCGGCCCATCGCGTCTGCACCGACCACAATCCCACCCAGGCCCTACCCCCATATCCCTACATATTTTACCCACGAATCCCTCTAACCTACGCATCTCAGGACACTAAGGGGCAATTTTAGCACGGCCAATCAACCTAACCCGCATATCTTTGGACTGTGGGAGGAAACCGGAGCACCCGGAGGAAACGCACGCAGACACAAGGAGAATGTGCAAACTCCACACAGACAGTGACCCAAGCCAGGAATCGAACCCAGGTCCCTGGAGCTGTGAAGCAGCAGTGCTAACCACTGTGCTACTGTGCCGCCCACTTATAAGAGTTTTTAAATACTACTGTAATCACAAAATGCCTGCACTGTAATACCTGGAAAATGCCTTTACAGCTCTGCTCTCCGAGCTTCTGTGGTCTCTGTTTGCTGAGCTCTGAGTCCAATCCAGGCTTAACTAATCAAGCACAGTGAGCATAGATAAATTACCAGACCTGCATAATCAAACAAAACAGTGGACACGACATCCATCAGGTGCTGAAAGATCGGATACGGAAGAAATGCAGCAAGGATTGAGGAATTATTGTTGTGAATAGTTAATCAAAGTAGGAACTCATAGAATCCTACAGTGCACAAGGAAGCCATCCGGCCCATTGAGCTTGCACTGACAACAATCCCACCCAGGCTCAATCATCTGAACTCTAACAACACCAGGTTAAAGTCCAACAGGTTTATTTGGTAGCAAACGCCACTAGCTTTCGGAGCGCTGCTCCTTTGTCAGATGGAGTGGAAATCGCTAGTGGTATTTGCTACCAAATAAACCTGTTGGACTTTAACCTGGTGTTGTTAGACTACTTACTGTGTTTACCCCAGTCCAACGCCCGGCATTTCCACATCACATCTTTGGACTGTGAGGGGAAACTGGAGCACCCAAAGGAAATGCACGCAGACACGGGGAAAACGTGTAGACTCCGCACAGACAGTGACCCAAGGACGGAATTGAACTTGGGTCCCTGGAACTGTGACACAGCAGTGCTAACCACTGTGCCACCACGAAAAGTCAAAAACACATGCATTTATACCCACTTAGGGGCCTCATCGTGCGAGCACTCATTCCAACAACAGGCGGAGAGGGCGTGCTATGCAAGAAACCCAAAAAGCAAACCACTTTAGGGTTGTCTGTGGGCTTCCAGAGAGGGCCCTTGATTTAAAGGCACTCAGTGCCTGGTCACGAGGCTCAGCATTGGGAAAGGGGTGGCCCACTGAGAGCTATTATCTCCTAATGCTGTTGACCACATTCCCCCGTGGCCTCCATCTCGCTATTACTCACCAGTGACCTGGGTCCCTCAGTGATCCTTGACCTCTTCCTGGCTGCATTGTTGGAAGCTGCCATCGTTCTCCCAGTGGCACTGCCTGCAGTGACAGTTGCTGGACTCTGATTGGTCAACATCTCTCGGGGGCGGGATTCCCACCACTGGGATCCTTGATCCCAGGAAAGATCCATCGCTGCCCAATTGAGTGCCTGAGAGGCAGTAGATATGGTCGACATTCCCAAACAAAGGCAACAGAGGGCTCTTGGTGACTCTTCAGGTGACAGAGAAGACCCTGGACACATCCATTCAATACCACTCTCCATTTCCACCCCCTGGTATTTATAGAAACTATGACTGATTGTGCATACTCATTTACAATTTCTTTCTGGGGATCGGTGGAAATTTTCCACCCGATTCCCCTTTCTCAGGGATTTAACTCTGTAGGATTGGTTATACTTTGCTGTAGTTGTAAGATTATATTAGTTAAGCACTTAATTGCTAAAATGTTATCTCCGTCTGCATTGGCATTGCTTTGTGATAAACAACTCGAGACTTATCTCGAGACTTATCTGTGCCTTATCGGATTGAAACCTCAAACTGATTGTCATAACTAATTAATGTTGAACCGTAGTTGTTGTTGTTTAGGCTTATACGAACATCCAAATTCTGAGCAGAAGTAGGCTATTCAGTCCCTCATACTAGATTCTCCCACAAGAGGAAACATTGTCCCCTGTCAAGACCCCTCAGGATCTTACGTGGTTCAATCAGGTTACCTCCCACTCATCTAAACTCCAGCAAATACAAGCCTAGCCTGTTCAACCTTTCCTCATAAGACAACCCACCCATTCCGGATAGTAATCGCGGACAGCTTCGCTGAACCGCCTTCAACATCTTTCCTTAAATAGAGAGACCGATACTCTACAGGGTACTCCAAAAATGGTTTCACCAATGTTTTGATTTATTATTGTCACATGTATCAACATACAGTGAAAAGTATTGTTTCTTGCGAGCTATACAGACAAAGCATACCGTACATAGAGAAGGAAAGGAGAGGGTGCAGAATGTAGTGTTACAGTCATAGCTAGGGTGTAGAGAAAGTTCAACTTAGTGCGAGGTAGGTCCGTTCAAAAGTCTGACAGCAGCAGGGAAAAAGCTGTTCTTGAGTCGGTTGGTACATGACCTCAGACTTTTGTATCTTTTTCTCGACGGAAGAAGGTGGAAGAGAGAATCATAATTAGTTGATGTATAACTGAGGAGTAGCCTCCCTATTTTTGTATTCAACTCCTCTTGCAATAAATGACAACATTCAGCTTTCCTATCATTTGTGGTGCTTGCATACCAGCCTTTTGAGATTCATGTAATTAATATTGATTCATATCTAAGGAAGGATGTGCTGGCCTTCGAAAGGGTCCAGAGGAGGTTCACAAGAATGATCCCTGGAATGAAGAGCTTCTCGTATGAGGAACGGTTGAGGACTCTGGGTCTGTACCTGTTGGAGCTTAGAGGGATGAGGGGGGATCATACTGAAAGTTACAGGATACTGCGAGGCCTGGATAGAGTGGACATGGAGAGGATGTTTCCACTGGTAGGAAAAACTAGAACCAGAGGGCACAACCTCAGACTAAAGGGGCTGTCCTTTAAAATGGAGATGAGGAGGAATTTCTTCAGCCAGAGAGTGGCGAATTTGTGGAACTCTTTGCCGCAGAAGGCTGCGGAGGCCAGAGTGTCTTTAAGACAGAGATAGATAGGTTCTTGATTAATAAGGGGATCAGGGGTTATGGGGAAAAGGCAGGAGAATGGGGATGAGTAAAAAATCAGCCATGATTGAATGGCGAAACAGACTCGATGGGCCGAGGGGCCTAATTCTCCCCCTGTGTCTTATGGTCTTATGTGCTAGATCCCTCTGCATTTCAGAGTTCGCAACATCTCACCATTTTTATTAATAAGCTTTCTCTTTTATTTTTTCCTGGACACTGGACAATTTCACATTTTGCCACATGATTCACCATTCGCCAGGTTTTTGTCCAAGCACTTAACCTATCTATGTCCCTTTGTAGCCTCCTTGAGTCCTTTCACATCTTACTATCCCATCTATGTTTGTGTTGTCAGTAAATTGTCAACCATAACTTAGATCCATTTATCAAAGTCATTTATTAATGTTATAAAAAGTGGGGTCCCAGCACTGATCATAGAGGGGTCATAGAATCTCTACAGTGCAGAAGGAGGCCATTCGGCCCATCGAGCCTGCACTGACAACAATCCCACCTAGGCCCTATCCCTGTAACCCCACGTATTTACCCTACTAATCCCCATGACACTAAGGGACAATTTAGCATGGCCAATCAACCTAACCCACACATCTTTGGACTGTGGGAGGAAACTGGAGCACCCGAAGGAAACGCACACAGACACAGGAAAAATGTGCCATTCCACATAGTAAGAAGTTTAACAACACCAGGTTAAAGTCCAACAGGTTTATTTGGTAGCAAAAGCCACACAAGCTTTCGGGACCTTAAGGCTCCGAAAGCTTGTGTGGCTTTTGCTACCAAATAAACCTGTTAGACTTTAGCCTGGTGTTGTCAAACTTCTTACTGTGTTTACCCCAGTCCAATGCCGGCATCTCCACACCATTCTACATAGCCAGTGACCCAAGCCAGGAATCGAACCCGGGTCCCTGACACCGATCTCTGTTGCATACCACTCATTACATCTTGCCAACCAGAAAAAAAACATTTATGCCTACCTCCTGTTAGCTAACCAGTCTCCAATCCATGCCAATATGTTATCCCCCTACCCGAACTTTATTTTTCAGAAATAACCTTTGATGTGATACCTTGTCAAATGCCTTCTGGAAATCTAAGTACAGTACATCCACTGGTTCCCCTTTATCCACAGCACGTGGCACTTCTTTAAAGAACTCCAATAAATTAGTGAAACGTGATTTTCCTTTCACAAAACCATGTTGCGTCTGTCTGATTACCCTGAATTTTTCCAAGTACCCTGCTATAATGGGTCAGGTTCTCCAAATTTGCCCATGGCTGAGATTCTCTGGTCCTGCTGCTATGAATGAAGATTTGGCTGAGTGCCAAATTCTCTGTTGTTGGCAGCGGGGGTGGGGCGTACGATGTCGGAGAATTCTGGCCCATATTTTTAGTAACAGCTTCAAACATTTTCCCTTTGAATGATGTTAGGCCAAATGGCCTGTAGTTTCCTGCTTTGTATCTCCCTCCCTTTTTGAATAAAGGACTTACATTTACTATTATCATGGAACCTTCCCCAAATCTAGGGAATTTTGGAAAACTAAAACCAATGCATCAACTTTCTCACTATCCACTTCTTGGATGAAGTCCAGCAGGACCTGGAGATTTGTCACCCGCATCACCAACTATTTTCTCAATACCACTTCCCTGATGATTGTAATTTTCCCAAGTTCCTCCCTCCCTTCCGCTTCCGGATTACAGCTATTTTTGGGATGTCACTTATATCCTCTATGGTAGAGACTGATGACAAATACCCATTCAATTCATCTGCCATCTCCTTATTTTCCATTATTAATTCCCCAAACTCACTTTCCATTGTACCAATACTCATTTTGTTAACTCTGCTTTTAAAACAATGATAGAAACTGGCTATCTGCCTTTCTGTACCATGACCAATTTACACACAGCAAGTTTTCCACTCGTAATAATGGGGGCGATTCTCCGAGCCTGGGCACGCAGGCACAAATCCTGTAATGGCCGGAGACTCATGCAGAGGGGCCATGATGCAATTTGCGACATGCCCAGTGAGGACATGAACCAGATTAGCATATTTAAATCCTCAGTTAAGTCATATTTTCTGTTTTAAGCTGGATCCACCTGGCTCCCGGAATTTACCCACCCGTCCACGCAATGTGAAGCCAGCGGGAATCACCACTGGGCTCCACAAATGGAGACCAGATGTGATAACCATGCTGGGGGTGGGGGGGTTCAGAGACCATTGGAGCCGCAGGTGGTTAGGGATATGGAGGGCACTGCCGATTGTCAACCTGGCAGTGCCAACTTGACACTTTGGCACTGTCAGGTTGGTACTGCCAAAGGTAGGACCTGAAAGGGGGGAGGGGGGTGGAGGCCCTGAAGAGGGGGGCCTTTGGCAACTCATAGCGGGGTTTCACTCATTTGGGGGGGCGTTGCTGGTAGCGGCGATGGGGTGGAGCTGGTGCCAATGAATTAGGTGCGGGAGGTGGTCTTTGCCAGCGGGTATGAGGGTAGTCTGTAGGCTTTACTGGAGATCAGGCCGTCTTTAGGTCTCGCACATCTCTTTCCCAGCAGGAATCATCCCAAGATCCAAAATAATGTCTCAGGCCTGAATTTTACAGCCGTTCATGTGGCAGGATTTTCCCATCCTGCTGCAGTAAATGGAGATTTGGCTGGGTGCCAAATTCTCCGACTTTGCTGCATGAATGGCCGATAAGATCGTGCCCTTAGTGTGGGTGCAGCATTGCAATCTTGATCACTCCGACCTACTTGATGGGAATCGCTGTGCTTTTGCTAACATTATTTGAGGCAGGAGGGCAAGGACAATCAGGTCTTTCTCAAAAAGCGGCATGAGACTTTTATCCGTGTCCGCTTGAACCACTAGAATAGAGCTTTGTTTATTATGTCAAGTGAGAGATTTAAACGATAGGAGCTCCTCAGCGATGTGCTGGAAAGCCGGTCCAAAGATATGCTCAAACCCAGACTGGGGCTTGAATCCATGACTTTGTGACTCAAAGAAAATAGCACTGGCAATCGAGACTTGAGACTGTGAGAGTGTCTCAAAGATGAAACTGCTAAATCTAGTTAAATGCTCGAACTGGAAGAGATCATAGAATCATAAAATACCTACAGTGCAGAAGGAGGCCATTCGGCCATTAAGTCTGCACTGACTCTCTGAAAGAGAATCTTTCCCAGACTCACCACATCGACTTATTTGTACCCAGAGTGGTCTGTGGCTAGTCTGAAACAAGGGTCTCCTTGTAAGTAGTCATTGGAGACAAGGGTCTCCAATAACGACTTACACAACTGTACAATGGATAGTTGAATTTACACTCAAGTACTGTAGCAAGGATACAGTCTGTCCTGAATCTGTTCCGAACCTCAGTAATTTGAAAATAAAGCTGTTTTTATTAAATACTTGATGGCCATCCATGCGTCACATCAAATTGTCAAGTTTTGAACACAAAAACTCTCCACCAAATATCCATTTGGGATTGTTCAGGAACGCCTCCTCCTTTTCTGTTCCCACACACACGGGTGCGGCACAGTGGCTAACACTGCTGCTTCACTGCGTCAGGGACCCAGGTTCGATTCCCAGTTTGGGTCACTGTCTGTGCAGAGTCTGCACGTTCTCCCCGTGTCTGTGTGGGTTTCCTCCGGGTGCTCCGGTTTCCTCCCACAGTCTGAAAAACGTACTAGTTAATTGCATTGACCATGCTGAACTCTCCCTCAGTGTACCCGAACAGGTGCTGGAGTGTGGCAACTAGGGGATTTTCACAGTGATTTCATTGCAGTGTTAATGTATAGCTACTTGTGACTAATAAATTAACTTTAACATACACCAAAAAATATACAAATATACACTGACTGGACCATTTGCAATTATTTTTTTCGCCCCTCTCAGCACATTTAAGAACCAATATAAGAATTTCTGGGTCACCGTTTCAATCCTTGCAGCTGCCACAGGGGCTTGTACATCAGACAAAACAGCTAGGCAAAAAAAAAAGCAAACTAACAGCCTGAAGGGTTCCAAAGTCATTTTCACTCTAATGGAATTTTATGTATAGTACGGGTTGATTTACATTCACTTGATTTCGATTTGCCCATAAATGAATAAATGTTTGGCCAAACAGTTTTTTCCTTGAGCCTGAGTGAAAGAGACATTTGTAGATTAGGTACATTTGCTTCTCTGTGGGACCCTCCGCATCTTCAGGATGTCCCACAGTGGTCCTGTGCCAGTGAGGTGCATTTCTGAAATGTAGCCACTGTTGTAAATGTAGAATTTGATTTGTAAAGCTCATTTTGAACACCAGAAATAAACCAAATGAAAGGAAACTTTAATCCTTCGGGTTTGACAAGGCTTTCTAGCTACAGGCTGTCTGCAAGCATAGTATACTTCACATTTCAACTTTGAAATTCCAGCTGTGCTATCGCAAGGGGTTGCTTTGATCTGTTGCCATGATCATTGTTGTGCTGCAGGGACTGGAGAGAACCAGGACTAATGGGAACAATCATAGGATCGTTTGATTATCATTAATGATTGTGAACACTTGTTTTACAAAGGAGAAAATCTAGGAGGTATGAGCTCCTAGGTTTAAAGATCTCCAAAGTCTTCCAGCCATGAGGACATTGCAACAAGGAAAGTTCCCTCGCACCTGATCTCTGCCTTGGCTCGGTAGTGGCACTTTTGTCCCTGGAACAGAAGGACGTGAGCTCATAGTCCAGCCCATAGCCCAGCATCAGAATACACACTTCAGTACAGTAGTAAGGGAAGGTCTGCATTGCTGAAGGTGCCAACTTTTGTGGCGACATCCCAGGTGGATGTAAGAGATACCATGGTACTTTTCAAAGATCGGGAGGTGGCCTTAACAATCATAGAAGAAGAACTGTAGAATCCCTACAGTGCAGAAGGAGGCCATTTGGCCCATCGAGCCTGCACTGACTCTCTGGCAGAGCATCTTGCCCAGGCCCAACTCCAGTCTATCCCCATAACCGCATGCATCTACCCTACCAATTCCCCTAACCTACACATCTTTGAACACTGAGGGGCAATTTAGCATAGCCACCTGATCTGCACATCAACGTTAATCCTTTGTCCAACATAAATACAACACATCAGCTGGTCATTTAATCATTGCTGTTTGTGGGACCTCACTGTGCACAAATCAGCTGACACATTCCCTCATATCACAATACGTACGACAATCCAAGGTATTTCCACTGAGCATGATGCCCTTTGTAATATTCTGCGGTTCTGAAAGTGCATAAATGCAAGTTCCTTCTTTGATTAACTATTCACAACAATAGTTCCTCAGTCCTTGCTGTATTTCTTCTGTATTCGATCTTTTGGCACCCTGATGGATGTGGTGGCCAATGGTTTGATTGATCTGTGTTTGATTATGCAAGCCTGGTAATTTATCTATGCTCACTGTACTTGATTAGTTAAGCCTGGGTTTGGACTCAGAGCACAGTAAACAGAGACCACAGAAGCTAGAGAGCAGAGCTGTAAAGGCATTTTACAGGTATTACAGTGCAGGCATTTTGTGATTACAGTGGTACATTAAAACTCTTATAAGTAAACATGTTGCACACGAGAATCTAGTGTTATGTCTGTCTTGCTCTGAGATATATAAAAAAGTACAACAGTGGAGACTGAGTGTTTGGTGCTAATTGTAACTACAGAGTCACAGAAATTATGAAACGTGGGAAGCTTCATTTATCCAGTATCTTCCCCATCCTCGGGAGCTTGTTCACAATGAATTACTTTTGCCTTATAGTCATTGCTGTTCAGTAGTTTAAAGTTTATTTATTAATGTCACTAGTCGGCTTACATTAACACTGCAATGAAGTTACTGTGAAAATCCCCTAGTCACCACACTCCGGTGCCAGTTCAAGTACTCTGAGGGAGAATTTAGCATAGCCAATGCACCTAACCAACACATCTTTCAGACCATGGGAGGAAACCGGAGCACCTGGAGGAAACACATGCAGACACGGGGAGAACGTGCAGACTCCGCACAGACAGTGAACCAAGCCAGGAATCAAACCCGGATTCCTGGCGCTGTGAGGCAGAAGTGCTAACCACTGTGCCACCATACTGCCCATGACAGCTAGCTTGTGCCAATAAAGTCCCACGAACAATGAGCTTTTTGTTTTGATGGACTTGGTTAACAGATAAATGCCCACAATTGTGGGAGAAAGTTCTGGCTTTTCTTTGGCCAGCACCCTAAAATCTTTTAGATTCATGTGACCAGGCAGCCAGGATTTTGGATTGACGTTCATCCGAAAGACAACACCTCCAGCTCTGTAGCACTCCCCTGGCACTGCACTGCACTGCTGTTTAGCCTTGGTTGTGTGCTCAGGTCTTTGACCTGGGGCTTGAATGCAAAAGGAATTCTTCATCGGAGACAACAGATCAGTCACTGCATTAAGCTGGAATGAGAGAAGACAATTTGGAATGATATAGCTGCTCCTTCATTGTGTGATACTAAATCTAGCATGATGGACACAGCCTCCTGAGAGAAGGTTCTGAATAATGACTTCCTGATCCTCCAAATTGAATATAACTAATTGCAATACCAGGGTGGCATGGTTCCCACATTCCAAAGTGACCAAACTTTAGAACGTGCTTCTTGGCTGCAAAGTGCATTGGAACGCCTCGAGGTTGTGAAAAGTGTTATTTAAATGATTAGATATTTAGTCTGCTGCCCTCCGCTGACAACATAATGGAGAGATGAACCTTTAATATTAATGTAGGTTTAGGCAGATCTCAACCCCGTTCCAACAGTTAGCAAGTCAGTCACTTTGGTCTGATTTGAACATCTCTGCTCTTGTGTCTTGTCAGCATAATTAGACCCATTGACACTCAGGCGCAACAGCTCTGCAAGGAAACTTAATTTATTAGCAGCTAAAAAAGTACAATTAGTATCTGATCGCAAGATAATGTCCCTTTCCACTTGAGGCACAGTATTTCGATGAAGTTTAAGTGGCTGATTAATTACAGGCAATGTGACAGTGCCATTCATTTACCTCTCATTATTCAGTTTTGGCCAAGTGTGAAATACATTCCTACACTTCCTTGGGCACAGCTCACCTTGATTGACAGCCTCAGTGGCAATGGGCCAAAAGAGCGGGCAACCAGACTGGAGGGCAACCCTCTACTTGGTGCTTAAAGGATGTTTCTCATCAGTCTCTCCACTGTATAAATAGTAAACACGGCAGCATTTCAGACTACTAGCTTTGGATTGCCAGATACTTAAAAAACCATGTTCTACAAGATGGTAATGTCACTAGACAAGTAATCCAGAGGCAAAGACAGAACATGCTGGAAAATCTCAGCAGGTCTGACCGCATTTGTGGAGAGAGAGAGAATAGAGCCAATATTTCACCAAAGTTCTGACAAAAGGTCATCCAGACTCGAAACGTTGGCTCTATTCTCTCTCCACAGATGCGGTCAGACCTGCTGAGATTTTCCAGCATTTTCTGTTTTTGCTTCTGGATTCCATATCTGCAGTATTTTGCTTTAATCTTAATGATCCAGAGGTCCAGGCTGATGCTCTGGGTACCTGGGTTCAAATCCCATCATGACAACTGATGAAATTTGAATTCAGTTAATAAATCGGGAATTAAACAACTCATGTAATGGTGACCATGAAACCGTTGCCCGTTGTCGTAAAACCCCATCAGGTTCACTGACATCCTTTAGGGAAGGAAATCTGCCGTCCTTACCTGGTCTGGCCTACATGTGACTCCAGACCCAGAACCCTCTTAAATGGCTGAGCAAGCAAGTTTGAAGGCAATTAGGGATGGGTAACAAATGCTGGCCTTGACAACGATGTCCACATCCGATGAAAAATAAAAAAAACGGCAGGATCCCAGATATATCCCAATTGAGCTAAAATGGACAGCAAGTAGATTCACATCTGACTGGAAAAATGAATGCTTTAAGTCCACATCTGAAATATTAGCATCTCATTGCTTTACCAGGCACCGATGGGCGTGTTGTGTATTTCCAATAATTTTTTAACTCACTGGTCGATTGAAATTGTATTAAACAATCAGCATTGAAACTGGTTAAGGAAGATCCCAGTGAAAACCTTGGGAGCTTTAACTATCCACCAAGCATCCGCTATCATTTATCAGTCACAGCTTTATTTGTGTGCACAGGCTTTCAATGCAAGTCCTGCTTTTCAAAAGCACCCTTGACAATCTCAGGATCTCAAACTATTTCACAGTGAATGAAGTGTAGTCGCTGTGGTCATTTAGGAAAGACAGCAGCAAATTTGCACATGGCAAGATACCACAAAAAGCAAGAGATAATTGGCC
Source organism: Mustelus asterias (assembly GCF_964213995.1). Taxonomy (NCBI): domain Eukaryota; kingdom Metazoa; phylum Chordata; class Chondrichthyes; order Carcharhiniformes; family Triakidae; genus Mustelus; species Mustelus asterias. The sequence goes on along the minus strand of NC_135812.1, from coordinate 64,958,505 downwards.
AACCAATGGCCGGAATTTTACCACCCCGCCCACCATGGGAATCGAGCGGGCGGGGGGGGGGGGGGGGGGGGGGGGAGGGGGAGGGGGGGGGGAGCGGCGGGGCGGGGTGGGGGGGAGCTGGCAATAGGAAGGTCCGTTGACCTCAGGCTGGATTTTACAGTTTTGGGACCAGGGAGGCGGTAAAATCCCATCTAATGTGTTATTTAAATGATGTTGATCCAAGGATAAATATTGGCCATAACTCCCCTGCTATTCTTTGAAGTAGAGTCTTCAGATCTTTCATATCCATATGAGAAGGCAGGCAGAACCTTGGCTTAACATCTCCTCCAAAACACAACTCTTCCACCAGGTATTCAAATCCCTGGGATGGAACATGAATCCACAACAGGTTGCCAACACTGGTCAGAGGCATTCTTGGAAGCAGAATCATGTGACATTCTGATCACCTGATCATGTGACACATAGCCACATGACAACTCTATCGATTTTTGATTACAGGAGGGCGGCACAGTGATTAACACTGCTGCCTCATAGTGCCAAGGACCCAAGTTTAATGCTAGCCTTGGGTGACTGTGAGGAGTTTGCACATTTCTCCCAGTGTCTGCGTGGGTTTCCTCCGGGTGCTCTGGTTTCCTCCCACACTCCAAAGATGTGCACATTCGGTGGATTGGCCATGCTAAGTTGCCCCTTAGTGTCTAAAGGTGTGCAGGTTAGATGGTTTGGCCATGGTAGATTGTCCCTTAGTGTCCAAAGATGTGCAGGTTAGGTGGATTGGCCATGCTAAATTGCCCCTTTGGGTTAAAAGATGTGAAGGTTAGGCGGATTGGCCATGGTCAATGCACAGGGTTATGGGGATAGGGTGAGGGAGTGTGCCTAGGTGGAGTGCTCTTTCAGAGAGTTGGTGCATTCTCAATGGGCTGAATGGCTGCCTTCTGCACCGAAAGGATTCTATGCTTTCTATAAAGGTTACTGTATCTACTCAGTTAAGAATGGATTCCATCTCATTGAGTATTCTTGCTGCAGCTATTGTATGAGAAGTTTAAAAAACATGGACTTGCAAAAGAGGGAAGATCAGGGTTGGTGCAAGACAGCAGGAGGGTGAGGAAGATGGAAGACTGAGGATGGAACAAAGGAGGGAAATCCAAGGTTGGTGCAAGAGGCGAATCCGAGGGTAGAGGAAGAGGTGGAACACAGGGGGAGGTGTGGAGAGAGAGAGCTACCCCCATGATACCTCCATTTCAAATCTCCCATTTCAGAGACACTCCCCCCTCCATTTGTCAATATTCCCGCAACATCTGACATCCATGATTCCCGACTCGCCATCACCCTTCCAATTACACTCCCATACGATTGCAATCCTCTGTGGGTGACGTGGGAAAAATGGAGGGCCCTATTGGGGTGGGGGAATTTAAACCACTGCCCTCCTCGGCTGCAGGGGGCAGCACTCAGTGGAGTCAGTCATTCAGGGAGTGTTGGAAAGCTGAAAACACAACCCATCTGACTTCATGATGGGGAGATGCCAGCGTAGGACTGGATTGGATACAGTAAGAAGTCTCAAAACACCAGGTTAAAGTCCAACAAGTTTAAATGGAATCATGAGCTTTCGGAGCGCTGCTCCTTTATCAGGTGAGTGGAGAGGTAGGTTTTACGAGCACAGCTTATATCGACAAAGAAACTTGATGTCTGTGTCCATATGCGCAATCTTCTTGGAGATCCTCTCCACTTTGAGTCGGCGGTTTGCAGTGTCAATGATAGCCATGATGTGGAGATGCCGGTGTTGGATTGAGGTGGGTTGCTTATTTAAGCATAAGAATATGTACGGATAATGTTCTCTGGAAGACTGTGAAGAATGTGTCTGACCTTGACCACTGCTACTTACAGACTAACTTGGTCATGGGATCAATGTCTTCACATCATGTCAGGATGATTGACAGTAGCTGAAGACATGCCCCCTTAAAGGTATATGCCATCACATCACAACACCGGGTGCGGCCAGGAAACTGCAGCCCAATATTCCAGGTCAATGATCTTTCACTGAAATTGGAAATTAGAGATGTTAGCAGATACAGAGCAGCGAAAGGGAGGAAAGGAAACAAGTGAAGATCTACCCAGGATGGAAGCTGAAAGAATAAATCACCAAAGGCTGATGGTGCAAGGCAAAAAGAGGGTGGTCTTGGGACAAGTTTTTTTAAATTCATTCGTCGGACATGGGCGTCGCTGGCTGGCCAGCATTTATTGCCCAACCCTAGTTGCCCGAGGGCAGTTGAGAGTCAACCACATTGCTGTGGCTCTGGAGTCACATGTAGGCCAGACTGGGTAAGGACGGCAGATTTCCTTCCCTAAAGGACATTAATGAACCAGATGGGTTTTTCTGACAATTGACAATGGTTTCATGGTCATCAGGAGATTCTTCATTCCAGGTTTTTGGCAATGATTTTGCTTTCTATTTACACACATTCTGGGCACATCTTTTGCCTTTTTGTCATTTAATCTCTCCTGCTCTTCCACCGTGTGACAGAGATTCCAGTTTGTTCTTCCCCGCCACCCAGTCATCTCCCTGCTCCTCCTTCCCTGACCTCTGTTTTTGCTTATCATAGAGAAATCATAGAAACCCTACAGTGCAGAAGGAGGCCATTCGGCCCATCGAGTCTGCACCGACCACAATCCCACCCAGGCCCTACCCCCACATATTTACCCGCTAATCCCTCTAACCTACGCATCTCAGGATTCTAAGGGGCAATTTTTAACCTGGCCAATCAACCTAACCCGCACATCTTTGGACTGTGGGAGGAAACCGGAGCACCCGGAGGAAACCCACGCAGACACGAGGAGAATGTGCAAACTCCACACAGACAGTGACCCGAGCCGGGAATCGAACCCGGGACCCTGGAGTTGTGAAGCAGCAGTGCTAACCACTGTGCTACCGTGCCACCCGCAGATGGGTTGCTTATATCTCTAACATTTCCAGTTTGGGTGAAAGGTCTCTGACTAGAAATAATGGGTGGGATTTTACAGCTTCGCTCGTCCCGAAACCATAAAATCCCACCTCAGGTCAACGGACTTTTCTGTGGTCCACCCCTCGCCCGCTCCAATTCCAGCAGTGGGGGGGACGGTAAAATTCCAGCCAATAACTCAATTTCTCTCTTCATAATTGCTTCATGACCTGCTGAGCATTTCCCTGTTTTTATTTCAGATTTTCAACATCTGTAATATTTTGCTATCACATGTTTTGAAAAGCAATGTTCGCTGCAATTTTCCAGAAATGTTCATTCTAAAAAAATAAAATCCACTGCTCTATTAGAATTTCCAAAAGTCTTATAATTAGCAATTTCATAAAGAAAGAACTTAGTTTGCAAACTCAGCACAGCTAGGAATCAAGTGGTTGGCACTGCTGCCTCACAGCGCCAGGGACCCGGGTTCGATTCCTGGCTTGGGTCACTGTCAGTGTGGAGTCTGCATGTTCTCCCCATGTCTGCGTGGGTTTCCTCCGGTTTTCTCCCACAGTCTGAAAGATGTGCTGGTTAAGTGCGTTGGCCATGCTAAATTCTCCCTCAGTGTACCCGAATAGGCGCCGGAGTGTGGCGACTAGGGGATTTTCACAGTAACTTCATGAAGTGTTAATGTAAGCCTACTTGTGACTAATAAATAACCTTTCTTTTCTTCTTTCTAAGTCCATGTAACTCCATTTCGTACCACACAACAAGTCTTGAGAGTTAATCCAAAAGCAAATACCAACTAACGACCGACCGACAGACCATTCAGAGGCGGCCTTCAGAAGTTTAGCTAGAAGCAAATGTCATAGCTTCAGGTGAATCTTTTCTCCTAAAGTTTCCTTCAGCTGACGATTGATGGGTTGTGCATTGTCAACATGGCCTTTAATCAGAAGCTGGTCACAAGAACCCATTGCACTGCAGAAAGGAGTATTGATTAAATGGAAATTATTCAGCTGCTTCTAACAACCTTGTGTCAGAGTCTAAGTCAAACCAATATACCAGCAGGAATTTATACAATAGCCTGGGAAGTTGAAATACTGAGACATGGGGTGGGAGGGGAGGCGTTTTGCTTGCCGTCATAAACCTGTTGGAAAGTCAGTCGCAACTGAGTGACTTTAACAGTGGTCGCCCCTCAGCAATGTTATGCTACAGGTGGTCCAGACATACGGAGAGTGGCACATCTGCCCCTCAATGGAAGGAAATCCCAACCTCTGATTGGCCGATGGCTCCAGTAGTCCCAGCAGCACCCACTACTTATTCCTGGTGCTGCAGGAACTGCGGGGTGGCACGGTGGCATAGTGGTTAGCACTGCTGCCTCACAGTGCCAGTGACGTGGGTTCAATTCCGGCCTTGGCCCACTGTCTGTGTGGAGTTTGCATGTTCTCCCCGTGTCTGCGTGGGTTTCCTCCAGGTGCTCCGATTTCCTCCCACAGTCCAAAGATGTGTGGGTTAGGTTGATTGGCCATGCTAAATTGGCCCTTAGTGTCAGGGTATTAACAGGGTAAATATGAGAGTTTACGAGAAAAGGGCCTGGGTGGGATTGTTGTCGGTGCAGACTCGATGGGCTGAATGGCCTCCTTCTGCACTGTAGGGATTCCATGAAATCCCACTATGAAGGGGGAAATGATCCCGGACACAGATAAGTGCAGCACGGTAGCACAGTGGTTAGCACTGCTGCTTCACAGCTCCAGGGACCTGGGTTCAATTCCCGGCTTGGGTCACTGTCTGTGTGGAGTTTGCACATTCTCCTCGTGTCTGCGTGGGTTTCCTCCGGGTGCTCCGGTTTCCTCCCACAGTCCAAAGATGTGCGGGTTAGGTTGATTGGCCATGCTAAAATTGCCCCTTAATGTCCTGGGATGCGTAGATTAGAGGGATTAGCGGGTAAGATATGTAGGGATATGGGGGTAGGGCCTGGGTGGGATTGTGGTCGGTGCAGACTCGATGGGCCGAATGGCCTCTTTCTGTACTGTAGGGTTTCTATGATTCTATAAGTCTGGGGTTTATGGGCTGGGAGGGTGCGGGCGCCCTTGGGAGTGGGGTGGGATGGGGGGGCATGTTTAGGAGACCCAGCAGGGAGTTGCACAGGGGGTGAAGGTGCCCCTGATGTGTACAGACCATCCCCCCAGTGGATGTAACCCACCTTCCTTCCCCGCTTTTTCATCTCAGGTGGTGCTGTAATGGACTCCCCATCCTCGCAAGCCTGCCCATGCCAACTGCATTATGGGAAAGACAGTGTAATGTAGTTGTCAACTGGCTTGTTAACAAACACAGTTGCTTGTTAATGATTTTTGTTTAAATCATGGGTGGGTTGACGATTTCAGAACTTGTCCATCTGCCGTATTATGGGGAAATGGTGTGTCGATGTCAGGTTCATGACCCGATATCGTTGCGCTGGATTTTACACAAGCACGGGATGGCAGCAGTCCCGATTTGCAAACCCCAGCCACGCTGAGGAGAGTTGGGAGCAGCTGTAAAGAAATTACAAAGTCTCGTGAGGCTGCGGAATTCATACCACCCCCCCCCCCCCCCCCGCCCCCCAAGAGAGTGGTGGATGACAGGATCTTGAGGAAATTAAAGGAGGAGGTGGACAGATTTTTAATTAGTAAGGGATTGAAGGGCTATGGTGAACGGGCAGGAAAGTGGAGATAAGACCAAGATGAGATCAGTCACGATCATATTACATGGTGGAGAAGGCTTGAGGGGCTGAACTGTTTATTCCTGCTCCGAGTTCTTATGATTCTTATGAGAGGGAGGCAATGGTCTAGTAATCTTATCACTAGATTATTAATCCACAAACTCAGCTAATGTTCTGGGGACCTGGGTTCGAATCCCGCCACGGCAGATGGTGGAATTTGAATTCAATAAAAAATTTCTGGAATTCAGAATCTACTGATGACCATGAATCCATTGTCGGAAAAAAAACCCCATCCGGTTCACGAATGTCCTTTCGGGAAGGAAGTTTGCAATCCTTACCTGGTCTGGCCTACATGTGACTTCAGAGCCACAGCAATGTGGTTGACTCTCAATTAGGGATGGATAATAAATGATGGCCAACCAGCGACGCCCATGTCCCATGAATGAATAAAAAAGATGTCAATCTGTACTTGAGAAAAGGGAATATTTGATGATTTGGTTTTATTCAGTAAAAAGATTAACTTCTTTACTGTTTCTGTCCTTAATGAATGCAAAGTCAGACTTTCAGTGGTGCTGTGAGCTGACTAAATGTTTCAAAATTTCTTTGTTAAGTAAAAATTTACTTTGATAAGTATCATTAGTTGCTGCTGTGAATTGGATCACATTTATTTTCCCCGAGGCAGACAGTTTGCTGCCTATGACAAAGCTACTATGAAAAACTCACTTCCTGAATTTATTAAAATTCATTCATGGGATGTGGGTGTCGCTGGCTGGGCCAGCATTTATTGTCCAGCCCTGAGGGTATTTAAGAGTCAACCACATTGCTGTGGTCATAGAATGATCATAGAATGGAATAGAATCCCTACAGTGCAGAAGGAGACCATTCGGTCTGCACCGACCACAATCCCACCCAGGCCTATCCCTGCAACCCCACATATTTACCTTTCTAATGCCCTGACACTAGGGTCAATTTATCATGGCCAATCAACCTAACCTACACATCTTCGGACTGTGGGAGGAAACCGGAGCACCCGGAGGAAACCCACACAGACACAGGGAGAATGTGCAAACTCCACACAGACAGTGACCCGAGGCCGGAATCAAACCCGGGTCCCTGACACTGTGAGGCAGCGGTGCTAACCACTGTGCCACCGTGTCGCCCTGGACAGGTGGAGGATCTCTCGGTGGGTGAGCATCTTGGGGATAGCGATCATAATTCTATCTCCTTCACGATAGCATTGGAAAGAGATAGGATCAGGCAGGCTAGGAAAGTGTTTCTCTGGAGTAAAGGGAAATACAGTGTCATCAGGGAGGAAATTAGACGGGTAAATTGGAAGGAGGCATTCTTGGGGAAAAGTACCGAAGGAAAGTGGAGGATTTTCAAGGAATGTTTGTCTGGAGCTCTGCATGACAAGGTTCCGATGAGACAGGGGGGTGTTGGTAGGGTACGGGAACCGTGGTGCACGAAGGTTGTGATGAACCTGGTGAATAAGAAAAGAGAGGCGTACAGAAGGTTCAGAGAGCTAGGAGGTGTTAAGGATTTAGAGGAGTATACGGGATGTAGGAAGGAGCTTAAGAAGGAAATTAGGAGAGCGAGAAGGGGTCATGAGAAGGCCTTGGCGGGTAAGATTAAGGAGAACCCCAAGGCTTTCTACAAATATGTCAAGAGTAAAAGGATGAGATGTGAAGGCATAGGACCCTTAAAAGGTGAAGGGGGAAAAGTTTGTGCGGAACCGTTAGAAATGGCGGAGCTGCTTAATGAATACTTTACCTCGGTATTCACGGTGGAAAGGGATCTGGGTGGTTGTACTGCTGGTTTGCGGTGGACAGAAAGGATCGAGCATGTGGACATAAAGAAAGAGGATGTGTTGGAACTATTGAATGGCATCAAGGTTGGTAAGTCGCCGGGACCGGATGGGATGTACCCCAGGTTACTGTGGGAGGCGAGGGAGGAGATTGCGGAGCCTTTGGCGATGATCTTTGCATCGTCGATGGAGACGGGAGAGGTTCCGGAGGATTGGAGGATTGCAGATGTGGTCCCTATATTCAAGAAAGGGAACAGGGACAGCCCGGGAAATTACCGACCGGTGAGTCTAACCTCAGTGGTTGGTAAGTTGATGGAGAGGATCCTGAGAGACAGGATTTATGATCATCTAGAGAAGTTTAGTATGATCAAAAGTAGTCAGCACGGCTTTGTCAAGGGCAGGTCGTGCCTTACGAGCCTGGTTGAGTTCTTTGAAAATGTGACCAAACACATTGACGAAGGAAGAGCGGTGGATGTGGTCTATATGGACTTCAGCAAGGCGTTCGATAAGGTCCCCCATGCAAGACTTCTTGAGAAAGTGAGAGGGCATGGGATCCAAGGGGCTGTTGCCTTGTGGATCCAGAACTGGCTTGCCTGCAGAAGGCAGAGAGTGGCTGTGGAGGGGTCTTTCTCTGCATGGCGGTCAGTGACCAGTGGAGTGCCCCAGGGATCTGTTCTGGGACCCTTGCTGTTTGTCATTTTCATAAATGACCTGGATGAGGAAGTGGAGGGATGGGTTGGTAAGTTTGCTGACGACACCAAGGTAGGTGGTGTTGTGGATAGTTTGGAGGGATGTCAGAAGTTGCAGCGAGACATAGATAGAATGCAAGACTGGGCGGAGAAGTGGCAGATGGACTTCAACCCGGATAAGTGTGTGGTGATCCATTTTGGCAGATCCAATGGGATGAAGCAGCAATATAATATGAAGGGTACCATTCTTAGCAGTGTAGAGGATCAGAAGGACCTTGGGGTCCGGGTCCATAGGACTCTTAAATCGGCCTCGCAGGTGGAGGATGCGGTCAAGAAGGTGTACGGCGTACTGGCCTTCATTAATCGAGGGATTGAGTTTAGGAGTCGGGAGATAATGCTGCAGCTTTATAGGACCCTGGTTAGACCCCACTTGGAGTACTGCGCGCAGTTCTGGTCACCTCATTACAGGAAAGATGTTGAAGCCATTGAAAGGGTGCAGAGGAGATTTACAAGGATGTTGCCTGGATTGGGGGGCATGCCTTATGAGGATAGGTTGAGGGAGCTTGGTCTCTTCTCCCTGGAGAGACGAAGGATGAGAGGTGACCTGATAGAGGTTTACAAGATGTTGAGAGGTCTGGATAGGGTAGACTCTCAGAGGCTATTTCCAAGGGCTGAAATGGTTGCTACGAGAGGACACAGGTTTAAGGTGCTGGGGGGTAGGTACAGAGGAGATGTCAGGGGTAAGTTTTTCACTCAGAGGGTGGTGGGTGAGTGGAATCGGCTGACGTCGGTGGTGGTGGAGGCAAACTCGTTGGGGTCTTTTAAGAGACTTCTGGATGAGTACATGGGATTTAATGGGATTGAGGGCTATAGATAGGCCTAGAGGTGAGGATGTGATCGGCGCAACCTGTGGGCCGAAGGGCCTGTTTGTGCTGTGGCTTTCTATGTTCTATGTTCTATGAATCTGGAGTCACTTGTAGGCCAGACCAGGTAAGGACGGCAGATTTCCTTCAGGAATAAATCAGATGGGTTTTTTTTACAACAATTGATAATGGTCGCCATTAGACTTTTAATTTCAGATTTTTATTGAATTCAAATGTCGCCATCAGCTGTGGTGGAATTTGAACCCGGATCCCCAAAGTCTTATCCTGGGTCTCTGGATTGCTACTCTAGTGACAATATCACTGTGCCACCAAAGGGCTGCGGGGTTCGCATCCATTGCTGACCTAGATGTTTTCTTGGAGTCCGAACATCTCCAGGAGTTGTGAATTTTCAAAGGGTTGGTTGGTGAAAGGGAAGAGGAAACACAGTCACCACGGTCACCGGCACGGTGGCACAGTGGTTAGCACTGCTGCCTCAAAGAGCCAGGGACCCAGGTTCAATTCCAGCCTCAGGCCATTGTCTTTGTGGAGTCTGCACGTTCTCCCCGTGTCTGTATGGGTTTCCTTTGGGTGCTCTGGTTTCCTACCACAGTGCGGGTTAGGTTGATTGGCCATGCTAAATTGACTCTAGTGTCAGGAGGGACTAGCAGGGTAAATGTGAGGGGGTTACAGGAATAGGGCCTGGGTGGGATTGTGGTCAGAGCAGACTCGATGGGCCAAATAGCCTCCTCCTGCACTGATGGGATTCTATGATTAAACACCTCAAGGAACCTGTTAAGTGGCTTGTCCACTCAGCACTGTAATTTTCAATAGTTTTTCAGGTGAGCTGAGCAGTCTTGTGCATGTTTGATGGGTCCCCTGCATATAAGTTTCTTTATGGTTGATATTTATTTAAATTTGAGAGGTCAACTAGCACCTGCACAATGGCTGCTGCTAACCTTGATCCCCATGGCCACTTTCTGCCACGTTCAACCACCTGGCTATCTGATGAGCTGCTCCCCCTCCTCGACAAGGCCGCGGCAGCTTCCAATATGGCTGCCGTCTCTCTTTACCACTAGCAGCAGACAGGAAGCTCCTGCCTCTGGGAGGTGTTCGGTGCCAATGATTAGGCATTGAGCCTCTTGGCCAATTAGACCATTAACATTTTAAATTAGCATCGCAATAGTGACGCAGCTGCATGTGGTGCCATTACCCAAAATTCATCTGGGCCCACACTTTCAAAATCCGAACCCATGCGTCTTTTTAAACCTTGCAACACATGCACGATTGAAAAGCTGAACACAGTGTCGTGTGCACTTTTGATGTATCGGCTTGGGTTTTAATACCAACACCTGTCAGAAACCGAGCAGCTAAAATAAGGGCATTAACTTCATGGTTTGTAATCCTGTTGGGTGCTGCTATTAAACCTTTCATTTGTACAGGCAAATCTGCAGAATGATAGCAGGACCTTCCCTTAACAATGAAATGTGTCTCCTGATAAGCTTGAGTTCAAATCACACCATGACAGAATTGCCATTCCGCTCAACTCTTTTAAAAAATTATTTGTGGGATATGGGCCGACCCACCCCCAGTTGCCCTTGAAGGATAGTTGAGAGTCAATCACACTGCTGTCATCTATTGGTGTTTAACCTCCATGCAAGCTTCCTCCTCCCATTCTAATCCATATCACCCTATCACCAGATCATTCCTTTTGTGGAGCCGATCTCATGGGAAAGTGTATGTTGGAGCTGCTTTACAGTTGTTACAGGTCAGTTATAAATTCACAGAGCAGGGAATGCACATTTTGTAATCTCTGGGAAAACCATTGAGTGGAGATAGGGTGAAAATCTCTTTACACAGCCTAAAAAATGCCCCTGTTAAGATAAGGCCTTAACAATACATTTCACACTATTGTTTAGAAACATAGAAGATAGGAGCAGGAGGAGGCCATTTGGCCCTTCGAGCCTGCGTCGCCATTCATCACGATCATGGATGATCATCCAACTCAAGAGCATAATCCTGCTTTCTCCCCATAACCTTCAATCCCATTCGCCCCAAGTGCTATATCCAGCCGCCTCTTGAATTCATTCAATGTTTTGGCATCAACTACTTCCTGTGGTAATGAAAACTACTTCCTGTGGTAATGAAAATTAGGAGAATTATTAGTAGGTGAAATGTACTCCTAGCTGAACAAAAATTCTCTGAAACCAGTCATCCTTGAACTTAAGCAGGAAGCTCTCGTTATCAGTGTCGGAGTTTCTTACTGGATGCCGGTAGATTATACTTGCCGTTTCTGAGTCGGAGAGGAAATCAAAAGCTCGACATTTGACCCATCTTCAACTCTCCAGGTCCTGGACTTGGCCAGTTGAAATGGCAATTACCTTCTTAGATTAAGGCTCTAGACAATTAGTCCCTGCTCACATAAACAAAGGCCTGTAGGTGGCAACACAAGTGGATAAGGTGGTCAAGAAAGTGTATGGCATGCTTGTCTTCCTCAGTCGGGGCATAGAGTATAAAAATTGGCAAGTCATGTTGTGGCTGTATAGAATTTTAGTTAGGCCACATTTGGAATATTGCGTAGAGTTCTGGTCGCTACCAAAAGGATGTGAAGGCTTTGGAGAGGGTACAGAAAAGGTTTACCAGGATGTTGCCTGGTTTGGAGGGTATTAGCTACGAGGGGAGATTGGACAAACTTGGTTTGTTTTCACTTAAACATTGGAGACTGAGGGGGCGATCTGATGGAAGTTTACAAAATGATGAGAGGCATGGATAGTTGGGAGTCTTTTTCCCAGGGTAGGAATGTCAATTACTAGGGGACAGAGATTTAAGGTAAAAGGGGGAAAGTTTAAAGGAGAGAGTTTAGAGTATAAAAGTTGGGGTCTGATGTTGCAGATGTATAGAACGTTGGTTCGGCCGCATTTGGAATACTGCGTCCAGTTCTGGTCGCCACACTACCAGAAGGACGTGGAGGCTTTGGAGAGAGTACAGAGGAGGTTTACCAGGATGTTGCCTGGTATGGAGGGGCTTGGTTATGAGGAGAGATTGGGGAAACTGGGGTTGTTCTCCTTGGAAAGACGGAGGATGAGGGGAGACTTAATAGAGGTGTATAAAATTATGAAAGGCATAGATAGGGTGAACGGTGGGAAGCTTTTCCCCGGGTCGGTGGTGACGTTCACGAGGGGTCATAGGTTCAAGGTGAAGGGGGGGAGGTTTAACACAGATATCAGAAGGACATATTTCACACAGAGGGTCGTGGGGGCCTGGAATGTGTTGCCGGGCAAGGTGGTGGAGGCGGACACACTGGGAACGTTTAAGACTTATCTAGACAGCTATATGAACGGAGTGGGAATGGAGGGATACAAAAGAGTGGTCTAGTTTGGACCAGGGAGCGGCGCGGGCTAATTGTTCCTGGTTTCTCGTTTCAAGGCTTCATTCTATGATCACCTTGCTGGTGCCAGTACAGAGTGAGACTGCGGATAGTTGGGAACCTGTCTCGGGGGCAGGGAATTCATATGGTGTTCGTGGAAGTGGAAATGACTAGGGTTGGGAAGCATTTTCCGGTCGGGGCCATTGTGATCTCCTGGACTCGTTTCGATCGCCTCAGGGGGTCGGAGAGGAATTTCCCAGATTTTTTTTTTTCCCCATATTGGCCCTGGGGTTTTTCACTCTGGGTTTTCGCCTCTCCCTGGAGATCACATGGTCTGGAATGGGGGGGTGGGGGTAAGTTAATAGGTTGTAATGAACAAAGCATCGTAGCTGTGAGGGACAGCTCGGTGGATAGGATATTGGTATGTAGATAGGCTGGAAAATTGGGCGGGGATCCTGGATTCAGGATTCAATCCTGGACCGGGGAGCGGCGCGGGCTTGGAGGGCCGAAGGGCCTGTTCCTGTGCTGTATTGTTCTTTGTTCTTTGTTCTTGTTCTTTGTTTGAGATGTGAGAGGCAAGTATTTTACACAGAGGGTGGTAAGTGGCTGGAATGTGCTGCCAGAAGAGGTGGTAGAAGCAGATACAATAGCAACGTTTAAGAGGCATCTTGGCAGATATATGAACAGGCAGGGAATAGAGGGATACGGACTGCATGGAGGCAAAGGATCTTTAATTTACAAAGGCGTCATGTGTCGGTACCGTGGGCTGAAGGGCTTGTTCCTATGCTGTACTGTTCTTTGTTCTTCTTTATATCAACACACTCTGAATCCTGGTGGTCATGCCGGCATTGCACCCGAACATGAAGAACATTTCCAGCTGGATTTTACCAGCCTTTTAGGGATGGGCTGAACACAAGAAATAGAAGGAATCGGCCAAGTAACCAGTTGAGCCTGCTCCTCCATTCTACATCATTGTGGTTGATATTGGGTTTCAAATGAACACTCCTGCCCATTCCCCATTTCCCTTGATCCCTGAGAAACCAAGGCCGGAATTTTATTGGCACGCCCGCCTGAGGCTTGTAAAATCGGGCCCAAGGTCAATGGAGAATGTCGTTCTGCAAACCTTTGGGCAGGCGTGCTGGTAAAATCAGGCCCAAAGACTCTGTCTATCCCGACCTGAAGTGTATTTAACAATGGAATATTTACATCTAGAGTACTGTGTGCAGTTTTGGTCTCCTCTTCTGAGGAAGTGTGTTCTTGCTCTCAAGGGAGTGCAGCGAAGGTTTACCAGGCTGATTCCGGGGATGGCGGGACTGATGTATGAGGAGAGATTGACCAGGTTAGGTTTTCGCTGGAGTTCAGACGAATGAAGGGGGGATCTAATAGAGACTTATAAAATTCTAACAGGACTAGATGCATGCAGGATATTCCCGATGGTGGGGAATCCAGGACCAGGGGTCACAGTCTGAGGATTCAGGGTGGACCATTTAGGACAGAGATGAGGAGACATTTCTTCACCCAAAAAGTGGTGAGTCTGTGGAATTCATTACCACAGGAAGTAGTTGATGCCAAAACATTGAATGTATTCAAGAAAATGCTAGATATATCACTTGGGGTGAATGGGATCAAAGGTTATGGGGAGAAAACAGGATTAGGCTATTGAGTTGGATGATCAGCATGAGCTTAATGAATGGCGGAGCAGGCTCAAAGGGCCGAATGGCCTCCTCCTGCTCCTATCTTCTATGTTTCTATCCCTCTGAGGTAGAGGATTCTTAAGATCCTCAACCCTTTGACTGAGGGAATTCAGCTCAGCGCCTTCCTGGGCTGAGACTTGGTGGGGGGTATAATGCAGCGAGCAAAGGTTGGTTGGAGTGTTGATCGCAATTCCATCACCATGACATTTTACCAACAGTTAAGAAAGTGGAAGATGGCCCTCCTGCCCAGAAGCCAATTGTGTCATTTGGGTGGCCAATTAACGGTCTCCGCCTGCCGCCTGCACTCAATTAGCAGTATGTAGGCCCCGTGCAGCGTCGGGAGATCACCTGGTGAACCCTGCTGTCTACCCAGCATTCCTGGAGTGTGGCGTCCTCCTCACTGCGCACTCAGCCACCCACAGAGAGGACCCCTGGTGGCCAGTTACAAAAACAAAAGAAAGGAACTGCTCAAGAGACCTCATGTCACCTTACTGGATACCTCAAGCAGCAGAGCTGTAGTAGGACTTGTCCTCAGCTCATCTCTCCAAACTGCAAGGTCCTGCAATTTCCTCTCTACCTGCTCATTGGAACTGCCCATTTTTCCATTTCAGTAACCAGGGGTCAGAAAAATGGTGGCTCCCCATTAAAGGAAGCATAACTATCTTCCTGAAGACTCCTCTACCCGTCAGCAGCTGCTGTCTCGTGAGGTTTCAGCTCTTCTGCCATCACCACCAGAAATTTGTTGGTTTTTTCACTGACCAAGACACACCTCAAGTAACCCTCCTACTTGAGATAGCAAAACCACGCAAAAATAAGACAAACATTTGAACGAGAACTGTGTCAATAGATTCATGCCCTAGGTTTTGGAGAGGGTACAGAAACGATTTACCAGAATGTTGCCTGGTATGGAAGGCATTAGCTATGAGGAGAGGTTGGAGAAACTTGGTTTGTTCTCACTGGAATAACGGAGGTTGAGGGGGCAACCTGATAGAAGTCTACAAGATTATGAGGGGCATGGACAGAGTGGATATTCAGACGCTTTTTCCCAGGGTGGAAGAGTCAATTACTAGGGGACATAGTTTTAAGGTGTGAGGGGAAAGGTTTAGAGGAGATGTACAAGGCAAGTTTTTTACACAGAGGGTGGTGGGTGCCTGGAACTCGTTGCCAGGGGAGGTAGTGGAAGCAGATACGATAGTGACTTTTAAGGGGCGTCTTGACAAATACATGAATAGGATGGGAATAGAGGGATATGGTTCCCGGAAGGGTGGGGGGGTTTAGTTCAGATGGGCAGCATGGTTGGTGCAGGCTTGGAGGGCCGAAGGGCCTGTTCCTGTGCTGTAATTTTCTTTGTTCTTCTTTGTATGCCAATGATTATCTGATCATTTTCACATTGGCATCTCTGGCCTGCATTTTACCCCCTGCTGACTGGTGGCACACCTTCCTCCCCTCTCCCACCTCCGCTCTCCCCTCCCGCCCACCCCCCCACACTCAGAATCCTGATCGCCCTCCTTGACAACTCCCAGCCCTTGCCTACCATCCCCATCCTGGGAACCCTGACTTTTCCCTCCGGTTGCTGGACTTGGTCTCAAGCAGCTCTGTGCAGTTCCTCTTCCAGCCATGACAGCACTGTTGCTGGAGAAACTGGAGACCTGCCAGCCAATTTGATTGGCCGCTCAACCTCCAAAGCAGGACTCCCCCCCAAGTGAGAGGCGAAATTCTCGCTCTGTGACAATCAATGCTCATTGAAGTGTAGAATGGCGGCAGGGCTGGCCGAGCCCCCGCCATCCTAAAAAATACAGGCATTTGCATTTTGTGCTGTGTCTGCAGTACTCCCTCTCTCTCCCCTCTTTCCCTCCCATCGAATCCAATCCCCTCCAACTGAAGTTAGGTCAGATCAGATCAGACAAATTCCAAAATAAGATCACTGATGTGTTTTTTTTGACTCCATCCTTAAAGTTACAAAGCCAATGCTCAGAATGGACCAGGCAAACCCCAATCCATTCTATGCTTGCTCCAAAAACCAAATTCAAATTGCAATTGAATCTAATTCATGGTCCCCACAAGAGAGACAAGCAAGATCCAAGCTGACAAGACAAGGCATTGCATCCCATCTTGGCCTTGATCTGACGCTTAATCACACTATGGTTGATGAAGCTTCAGCAATGCGTTTCAGACAGCATGGAATTTCCCAAGGCCTGTGCCATTGGTAACTCACTGTAGCGGACTTCAAAAGGTGTGTCCAACTGGGTTTTAGTGACTTCTACTTGTAGCTTCCCAAACCAGTATGAATGAAGAATAGATCCCATTGTTTTTTCTGTTGCTGTCACCTTTTAGGATCTTGTGCAATATCATCCCTTCCCCCAGTTTGTGCTGCTTGACTGCGGAGTAATGCTTGTCTTCCAAGTCCTGAATAAAATCCTTGCCTTTCCTTCCTGTCCATCCATTTGAGTTTGAACGCCAGCTGTGTTCTGCCCTTGGACATTATTGGATTGAATAATGTTACAATGATGTCCTCACTCTTCTGCTAGACTGCCTTTGAATATTGCATTAGCTGGAACTGTTTACCTTTCTCAGAAAACAAATTACATAGGGGTTAGCACCAATTGTGTATGATTGGTTACGATGCATTAGCTCAAAGGGCTGAAAGGCCCTTTCACATTATATATCTCCTCACAATGACTGGGCTCCTTTTCTATCCTTTATTGCAACTTATAGGCTTTGTTACAGCTGATCAGCACACACACTGGGCCTGAGTTTACTACTGAGGCAGAACTTCCCATCTCAGGCAGTGACACGGGTGAATTGCTCCTTCGGAAAGCCCACGCAGACATGACGGGCCGAATGGCCTATTCCTATGCTGTAACTGTTCGCCAATCCTATGGTTACAACCATGACTTAACTTCCAAAGGCTGCAGAGTGCTTTGTGATGTCCCAAGATTGTGTCAGGGACTGCATAAATGCCTTTCTTTATACACCCCTATGGAATACAATTGGGGTAATTGGAGTATTCCTGTTTTTCTGCTGATGATTTATCAAGACAGGAAATAGAAGGATACCGACCACCTAGAGGCAAACGGTCTTTAGTTT
The DNA here is from genome assembly GCF_964213995.1 of Mustelus asterias. Lineage (NCBI taxonomy): Eukaryota > Metazoa > Chordata > Chondrichthyes > Carcharhiniformes > Triakidae > Mustelus > Mustelus asterias. Next base: position 64,941,376 of record NC_135812.1, on the reverse strand, counting down.
AGAAAGATGTTACATGTTGGAGCAGGCTTGATGGGCCGAAGGGCCTTCTCCTGTGCTGCACTATTCATTGTTCTCTTTGAACCAGGAGTAAATCCCCCACATCCCCCCCACACGGGTGGCACAGTGGCATAGTAGGTTAGCGCTGTGGACTCACAGCGCCAGGGACTCGGGTTTGATTCCTGGCTTGGGTCACTATCTGTGGGTCTGCACATTCTCCCTGTGCCTGCGTAGGTTTCCTCCGGTTTCCTCCCGCAGTCTGAAAGACGTGCTGGTTAGGTGCATTGGCCAAGATAAATTCTCCCTCAGTGTACCCGAACAGGCGCTGGTGTGTGACGACTATGGGATTTTCATGGTAACTTCATTGCAGTGTTAATGTAAGCCTACTTGTGACACTGGTAAAAAAAAACTTTAAACATTTCAGCACATTGGCTCCCTCCGTCAGTTAACCTGGTGAGAGTTAAACAGCTGGAGCTTATGTCTCACTGAAGTCTTCTGCATGATTTTGTTTAAAGTTTTCAGTGAAACAACAGCATTGTCCTGAAATTCACAGCCGCTCATCAACAATTTTGATTCAATAAATTAGATGCCGATAGAAATTGAAGCAGTATAATTTCACAGGCACAGTTACATGATGTAACTGATTCCAATTCTCTCTGAGCAGTGGACACATTGCTGAATGGAAAATAAAATTTTATTAAGTCATGAAAAGTGATTAGATTCTCAGATTTGTGCTAATGAAACTGGCCCAAACTCATCCCAATTGACCTGAGTGAAAGCAATCTTAATTATAGCTCTTTTTGTAATACTGGGAATAATAAAATGATTAAAGAAGGAATAATTTGCATTTATATAGCACCATTCATGACATTGGTATGACTCAGCTGTACAATCAATGAAGGGCTTTTGAACCATCGTCAGTATGGTAATACAGGAGCCAGTTTATGCACAGTCACATAACAGCAACTCAATAAATGACTAGAAAATAATTTTCTCTTTAAACATTGAATGGTCAGGTTAGCACAAAACACAGTGGTTAGCCCTGCTGCCTCACAGCTCCAGGGACCCGGGTTTGAATCCAGCCTTGGGTGACTGTCTCTGTGGAGTTTGCACATTCTCTCCATGTCCACATGGGCTTCTTCCAGGTGCTCCAGTTTCCTCCCGCAGTCCAAAGATGTGCAGGTTAGTTGGATTGGTCATACTAAATTTCCCTTAGTGTCCCAAGATGTGAAGGTTAGGGGGATTAGTGGGGCAAATTTGTGAGCCTACAGGGATAGGGCCTGGGTGGGATGCTCTGTCAGAAAGTTGGTGCAGATTAGATGAGACTTCTACTGCACTGGAAAGATTCGATGACACTGGGGGTAACTTTGCTGTTGTCTTTGAACTGAACCATGGGATCTTTTACATTTATCTGAAAAAATAGACAGGGTTTAGGATTAAAAATCTCATCCAAAAGGGATCTCTGACGGCGCAGCACACTCTAAGTGCTATATGTGTGTGCCAGCCCAGGTTACTGCTGGAATTTTACCAGCCCGCCCACCACGGGAGTCGGACCGGGCGAGGGGCGGACCATAGAAAGGTCCGTTGACCGCAGGCGGGATTTTATGGTTTTGGTATGAGCAGGGCTATAAAATCTCTTGCCCTAAGTGCCTGGATCGGGAATTGAATCCGTCGCTCTCTGACTTGGCGTTGAGAGCATTACCGATAAGTCCCAGTTGACATCGTGAGCCTAGCCTCTTCTGCCTTTTCCGGTCTAAGCCCATTGCAGCTGTTCTAATGGCCAAGTTGTTTTCTGCTGGTGTGTTGCAGCAATTCATCACGCGTTCGATCTTGCAAGACACAAGATGAAAAACCTCGCTAGGGGATGGAATGCATTCAACAGGCAGCAGTCTCTGGGGGGATGGCAGTAATCGCTCCCATCACAGGGCAGCAAGACACAGTTTGTCTTGATTACGAGCTAACACAAGCTGGTGGGTCACAGCTGTGTCCTTGAGATTAGTAAGAGATACCTTCATCCTGTCTAATTCTTCCAGGACATTCGAGCTGATTAGCAGAGTAAAATGAGTTATTACATTGGAGTTTGTATCAAAGCGGTGAACTGTGGGCTGCTTACTCTCAACTTTTTTGCACCAAATAACACATTTTAGCTGTGATAACATCTCAGGATGACAGCAAAGAGAAGAAGTCCAATGTTCAAAGAAGCCTCATAGCCAAAGGAAGTTGATGACTAATCTAACAGGCATTGAACAATATAATAGAACTGGGTACTTGGCAAATCAAAGACTTTAAGGGTGACAGTACTGAATGAAAGGTTTTCTGGTTTGTTCTGTGCAATTCTTTTAAGATAATGGACCACATTTTGTTGTAGCAGGGCATCTAATAGCCTCCACCATTAGTTAGATTTGCCCTTGCATTTCTAGGTTTTTACATGTTGCTTTGAAAATTTTATATTTTCAAAATCTCCAACAACAATTAAAACCTGAAGATATGAGATTCCATTACTGTAACAGTTCATTTTCACAGACAAAGATGCTGTTTGGCAGTAATTAACACTTGGAACATTGTTAATGGACACTTTGATTGGAGTGAACAATGGTTAGCTCTTTGTTATGTGATTAGCTCATAGCTATTGTGCAAACACAACACTCAAAGTACTCCAATGGTGAGCCAGGTAGCAAGATGTCATTATCACAAAGCTAATGGTGTGGCACAACTCAAAGATCGACTTTATATAAATGGGAAATGATGGAAATACGCAGCATACTGGTGAAAGGTTATTGGCCTGAAACGTTAACCATGGCTGGGTCTCCACCTCACCATGCCATTCACCACCGTAACCACCGAGAGACACAAAGAAGATCCAAGCTGACAGGATGGGGCATTGCATCCCATCTTGGGTTTGATCTGATGCTTCATTTTAGCCAAAAGGCCAAGATGGCTTTGAAAACATTGCACCAAACAACACTTCAGTTTAACCCCATCAGCTACCCTAATTGTTGACTCTCCACTAGCCTGGGAGATCAACCTGCCTGATCATTGACTCTCCCCACCAGGTAAGTATACAAGGCTAACCACCCGCAATAGTGGCAGGTAGTCAATTAAGGGGAATTAAAGGCCTGTTAAGGCCCATTAGGTCAGCTGGAATTTTCCATCGGGCCTACAGAACCCTGGTAATATCAGAGACTAGACAAGCTGCCGAGGGGTGGCCTCCCAATGGCAGACCAAGGAACCAGTACTCCAGGCAGGGTTTGGGCTCTCCCACTGCAGGCTGCTGCTGCTGCATTCGAGATCGTAGGCCTCCTATTGGTCCTCCAGCTCTGAGAGCGGATCCGATGTTGAGGAACTGACTGAACACTAGGAATTATTCATTTATATGGGATGTGAGCGTCGCTGACTGGGCCCAAAAATTATTGCCCATCTCTAACTGCCCTCCATTTCAGAGGGCATTTGAAAGGCAACCACATTGAAGTAGATCTGGAGTCACATTTAGGCCAGACCAGGTAAAGATGGCAGATTTCCTTCCCTAAAGGGTACTAGTGAACCAGATGGGTTTTTCGGACAATCAACAATGGTTTCATAGTCATCAGTAGATTCTTAATTGCAGATTTTTTTTGTTGAGTTTCAATTTCACCACCTGCCGTGGTGGGATTTGAACTTGTGTCTCTGGATTACAAGTCCAGTGACAATACCACTATGCCATCTTCATAGCAGGAAGTATCTCAGGCAGAAGGAGATTGGACCTGTAACCATGCCCCATCCCCAACAACACCCCCTTCCCTCCCCCCTCGCCCCATCCCAGCCCAAGCTCTACCCAGCTTGACATGAATACATTCAACAGCATCGGTTTTAGCCATCATTGCTTTATAGCGATGCAGTTTCAGACTCAGTACTGAGGTCATTTTGGTGATGAGCTGGCCCTTCCAGGAATTTCATTAATTCAGATGAGATATTATGTCCGTTATTGCTGTCAATTACAGACACACGTAGAGATGGGCAAAGGCTTGTAGTCGCAAGCATGCCTCATTAAAAATCATAATTTAAATTCATTCGCACAGACTGCCAGTGTGTCATTCATGCTGACAGAGTTAACTCTTCATGCTCCAAAACGCTAAATGTTTTTATTTTCATGTCGGTTTATGTAACCAAGGTTTTACATCTGGTGAATTCCTGACTATTCACAGGAGACAACCTGGGGCAGCACAGTGACACAGTGGTTAGCACTGCTGCCTCACAGCACCAAGGACCCGGGTTCGATTCCCAGCTTGGGTCACTGTCTGTGCGGAGTCTGCACGTTCTCCCCGTCTCTGCGTGGGTTTCCTCCGGGTGCTCCGGTTTCAAAGAACAAAGAACATTACAGCACAGGAACAGGCCCTTCAACCCTCCAAGCCTGCACCGACCATGCTGCCCAACTGAACTAAAACCCCCTACCCTTCCAGGGACTATATCCCTCTATTCCCATCCTATTCATGTATTTGTCAAGACACCCCTTCTGCTTCCACTACCTCCCCTGGCAACGAGTTCCAGGCACCCACTACTCTCTGTGTAAAAAATCTGCCTCGTACATCTCCTTTAAACCTTGCCCCTCGCACCTTAAACCTGTGCCCCCTAGTAATTGACTCTTCCACCCTAGGAAAAGCCTTCTGACGATCCACTCTGTCCATGCTTCTCATAATCTTGTAGACAGCTATCAGGTCGCCCCTCAACCTCCGTTGTTTCAGTGAGAACAAACCAAGTTTCTCCAACCTCTCCTCATAGCTAATGCCCTCCATACCAGGCAACATCCTGGTAAGTCTTTTCTGTACCCTCTCCAAAGCCTCCACATCCTTCTGGTAGTGTGGCGACCAGAATTGAACACTATATTCCAAGTGCGGCCTAACTAAGGTTCTATAAAGCTGCAACATGACGTGCCAATTTTTAAACTCAATGCCCCGGCCAATGAAGGCAAGCATGCCGTATGCCTTCTTGACTACCTTCTCCACCTGCATTGCCACTTTCAGTGACCTATGTACCTGTACACCCAGATCCCTTTGCCTCTCAATACTCTTAAGGGTTCTGCCATTTACTGTATATTTCCTATCTGTATTAGACCTTCCAAAATGCATTACCTCACATTTGTCCAGATTAAACTCCATCTGCCATCTCTCCGCCCAAGTCTCCAACTGATCTATATCCTGCTGTATCCTCTAATGGTCCTCATCGCTATCCGCAAATCCACTAACCTTTGTGTCGTCCGCAAACTTACTAATCAAACCAGTTACATTTTCCTCCAAATCATTTATATATATATATTACAAACTCGTCTGAAAGACGTGCTGGTTAGGTGCATTGGCCATGCTAAATTCTCCCTCAGGCCCTATTCCTGCAACACAACCTATTTACCCTGCTAATCCCCTGTCACTAGGGTCAATTTAGCGTGGCCAATCAACCTAACCCTTGGTCTTTGGGAGGAAACCGGAGCACCCGGAGGAAACCCACGCAGTCAGGGGGAGAACATGCAAACTCCACATAGACAGTGACCCGAATCTGGAATTGAACCCGGGTCCCTGGCGCTGTGAAGCAGCAGTGCTAACCACTGTGCCACCGTGCCGCTTGCTGATGAGTTTGGAGAACACCTCAATGGAATATGGGTGGGATATGAATGAGTGCTGGTGGCCATGCATCCTGAGATGCTAGGTGCATGGGCAGAGCTGTTGGACAGCCTCTTGGCACTGCCAGCGTGGGGCAGGAGCCTCCAATGTGACAGTGGACACCATGCAGAGCTTGTCCTTTCTGTAGCCTCTGTTCCATTGCCCTGAGGCATGGACACTGTAGCTGCCATAACTATTGAAATCCTTGTGCGGACAGGTCACCTATTCCTCTGTCCTCCCTGTGAGGATGCAACAATGTTCCCTGCCAAACCCAGGAACTCACCACAACACTTTCAGGGATACTTCAGGTACATTGCAATAGCAGGTATTCTTCAAAATTGCTCTACCTGCAAACTGGTTGCCTAGCCCTTTAAATAATGCAGATACAGATCAACCCTCCTTTGTAGAAGTAAATTGTCAATCTGTTCAATGGGCCTGGATGGTCCAAATGAGGAATTCCATTATTAAATCAGCAGGTAGAGCTTTGTGATATCAGGATAATGATACTTCACACGCTTCAGCATATTTGGGACATCCCTTTCAAGAGGATAGCAGCTGATGGCACACCTTCAGGATAATGCTACAGATACCAAATCTGTGTTCTTTGAGTATTGCTTCTCCACCGTTTCCAATGCTTTGGGCCCTTAGATTTCCCAAACATCCTGGAGCACAATTGACAGGGAGGCTGGGAGTCGGGAAGTGGGAGGTTGCGAGTCGGCTGTTGGGTCAAGAATCATATGGGATTATTCTGGGGATGGGGGTAGGGGAAATTGTCTAACATCTGGTATGGGATGGGGGATAAGCACCTGAAGAAAATAAAAAGCCAGGCTCTATGAGGAAATGGCAGGGGTGGGTCTAACGGAGTTACCCTTGCACAGAGCAGGTAAGGGCATAGTGGGCCAAATGACCTCCTTCTGTGCTGTAATCATTCTATGATAAACTCAAGGCAAGAATGTGAGGATAATGGGAAGACAGGCATAATCACTGAGGAGGGCGGAAAGAATTGAGAAAGATCGAGGAACGGTTGCAAAGATGGCTATGAATAAATGAATGTGTTAATGGACAGTTCACTTTCCAAAGTGTTAATAAGAATGGTCACACTTGAACCTTAAATTCAACTGTGTGAAAGAACATCAATGTGACATTACCTAGCTAGTTTAATGAGGTACTAAAGCAGATGATTAAGACATTAAATGTTCATATCCTTAACAGTAATTTTTAGGCTTTAATTTAAGGGCATTCAGGAGGGGGGGTGTGGGTGTAATGACTTCAATCAGGCCATTGAGGTTGGCCAATTGGAATATGAAATCCCTAATTAAGGAGTCAATTGATGGGCCAATCAGGGAGTCTTTTCCTTGTATTTAACTGTGAGTGTCAGTTCCTCTGGCACTCTGGAAGGTGGCCTGCTGATTGATAGCACTCTGTGTACTGCTGTTGGAATTGTAAGTAAAGGGATTTTGGTGAAGGGACTTCTGCCTCCGAAGGCTTATGACAGGGGGTTAGGATTCAGGGATATTTTGTGTTGAGTTCAGCATGCATAATATAAAACAATCCAGTGGTTTGGCTATTAAATATTTTAGTTGGGAACATAGGGGCAAGAGTCGGCCGTTCAACCCCTCCAGCCTGCTCCACCATCCAATAAGATCATGGCTGATCTGGTTATGGTCTCGACTTCACATTCCTGTCTGCCCTCCATAACCTTAGGGCGGCACAGTGGTTAGCACTGCTGCCTAACAGCGCCAGGGACCCGGGTTCAATTTCAGCCTCAGGTCACTGTCTGTGTGGAGTTTACACATTCTCCCTGTCTGGGTGGGTTTCCTCTAGGTGCTCCGGTTTCTTCCCACAGTCCAAAGATGTGTGGGTTAGGTTGATTGGCCATGCTAAATTGACCCTAGTGTCAGGGGGGTTAGCAGGGTAAATATGAGGGGTTACGGGGATAGGACCTGGGTGGGATTGTGGGTGGTGCAGTTTCGATGGGCCAAATGGCCTCCTTCTGCACACTAAGGATTCTATGAACCTTTGACCCCCTTCCCAATCAAAAATCTGTCTAACTAAGTGTTTAAAATCTCTGTGAATTAAGAAAGCTGGTATTAGTAAAAGTGTCTGTGCAGCTGTAGAATTGTGGTAAAAACACAATTGCTCCATTAATATCCTTTAGCAACATTCAATGTTAGCTGCTTTGGCCCTATATGTGATTCTTAACTGAAGTGGCTTGGTATCTCACACAGCTGAATCACCAGTGTCTCTCGCAGTGGTATACTGAGAAATCTTGATGTGCAAAAGCTCTAAGAAAATGTGTTGTCTGTGAAAAATATTAATGTTGGTAGGTGGTAGACTTGTTATTTTGAACTGTCAGCAGTTGGAATCATAGAATCCCTATGGTGCAGAAGGAGGCCATTCAGCCCATCAAGTCTGCACCAACCACAATCCTACCTAGCCCCTCTTCCTGTAACCCCACATATTTGCCCAGCTCATCCCCTGACACTAGGGTCAATTTAACATGGGAAATCCATCTAATGGCAGATCTTTGGAGTGTGGGAGAAAACCAGAGCACCCGGAGGAAACCCACGCAGACACGGGGAGAATGTGCAAACTCCATACCGAGCTGGGAATCTAATCCGGATCCCTGGCGCTGTGAGGCAGCAGTGCTAACTACTGTCCCACCAGGCCGCCCCCTCATTAGACTTTGGGGTAGCTCGAATTTTACAGGTGACGTTTTACAGGTCAAATATCTGTTATCCAAGATCCTTGGGGCCAATCATTTTTCAGATGTCAGTTAATTTTGGTTTTTGGATGTGACGTATAGGACTAGGCTCATTTATATAACAATAGCCTGAAGTCTAGGTTAGCTATAGAGTCATAGTGTCATAGAGGTTTACAGCATGGAAACAGGCCCTTCAGCCCAACTCATCCATGCTGCCCCCTTTTTTTTTAAAACCACTAAGTTAGTCCCAATTGCCCGCATTGGACTCATATCCCTCTAAACCCATCTTACCCATGTAACTGTCTAAAGTTAATAAAATGGCTGGAAAACTCAGCTGCATCATGGAATATAAATTCAGCTTATCTGTAGTAAGTTACCACCAGTGACACCATGTTCAATGCTGCTTGTAGGAGGTGGTTTGTAGGAGGGGGTTCAGAGTGTTGATGTGCTCTGCTGGGAGGTATACTTGAATAGTTCTTCCACCTTCCCCCAGTCTCATCAACATTGTCTTTTGCTTCATAAGCTTGTTTTTTGTTTTATAGATTAACACTATTTCTTGTTTTTTTTTTAAGTGCACCTTATTGCAAACAACAACACCTCCTCCATGATCATTCTCAACATCTATATTGAATTTATTCAAGAGGCAGCTGGATATAACACTTGGGGCGAATGGGATCAAAGGCTATGGGGAGAAAGCAGGATTAGGCTATTGAGTTGGACGATCAGCCATGATCGTGATGAATAGCAGAGCAGGCTCGAAGGGCCAAATGGCCTCCTCCTGCTCCTATCTTCTATGTTTCTAACATTGGTGCCCCACAAGGCTGTGTCCTCCACCCCTAACTGTACTCCTTACACAGTTATGACTGTGTGTCCAAATTCCCCTCACATTCGATTCTCAGGTTTGCTGATGACACTACCATAATGGGACGGATCTCAAACAGTGATGAGACAGAGTAAACGAAAGAGATAGAGAATCTGGTGAACTGGTGTGATGACAATAATCTCTCCCTCAATGCCAGCAATACAAAGGAGATAGTCATTGATTTCAGGAAGCGTGGTGGAGGACATGCCCCCTCGAAAACTTGTGTGGCTTTTGCTACCAAATAAACCTGTTGGACTTTAACCTGGTGTTGTTAAACTTCTTACCGTCTATATCAACAGGGATGAAGTGGAAATGGCTGAGAGCTTCAAATTTCTTGGTGTCCAGATCACCAACAACCTGTCCTGGTCCCTCCATGCGAATGCTATAGTTAAAAAAGTCCACCAATGCCTCCACTATCTCAGGAGGTAAAGGAATTTGGCACGTCCGCTATGACCCACACCAACTTTTACAGATGCACCATAGAATGCATTCTTTCTGGTTGTATCACAGCTTGGTATGACTCCTGCTCTGCCCAAGACTGCAAGAAACTACAAAAGGTCATGAATGTAGCCCAATCCATCACGCAAACCAGCCTCCCATCCATTGACTCTGTCTACACTTCCCGCTGCCTCGGCAAAGCAGCCAGCATAATTAAGGACCCCACGCATCACGGACATTCTCTCTTCCACCTTCTTCCATCAGGAAAAAAGATACAAAAGTTTAAGGTCATGTTCCAACCAACTCAAGAACGGCTTCTTCCCTGCTGCCATCAGACTTTTGAATGGACCGACCTTATATTAAATTGATCTTTCTCTACACCCGAGCTGTGACTGTAACACATTCTGCACTCGCTCCTTTCCTTCTCCATGTATGGTATGCCTTGTCTGTATAGCAGACATGGCAGCATGGCAGCACAGTGGTTAGCATTGCTGCCTCACAGCACCAGGGACCCAGGTTCGATTCCCAGCTTGGGCCACTGTCTATGTGGGGTCTACACATTCTCCCTGCATGGGTCTCCTCTGGGTGCTGTGGTTTCCTCCCACAGTCCGAAAGACATGCTGGTTAGATGCATTAGCCATGCTAAATTCTCCCTCAGTGCACCTGAACAGGCGCCGGAGTGTGGCAACAAGGGGATTTTCACAGTAACTTCATTGCAGCCTACTCATGACACTAAGATAAAAGTATAGTGCACAAGAAACAATACTTTTCACTGAATACTAATATATGTGACAATAATAAATTAAATCAAAGAATGGATCTGGCAACCCATCACACATCTCAATAATATCATAGAATACCTACAGTGCAGAAGGAGGCCATTCGGCCCACTGAGCCTGCATGACATCAATCCCACCAGGCCGTATCCCTGTAACTCGATGTATTTACCCGGCTAGTCTCCCTGACACTAAGAGCAATTTACCATGGCCAATCAACCTAACCCGCACATCTTTGGACTGTGGGAGGAAAACAAAGCACCCGGAGGAAACCCACGCAGACACGGGGAGAACTTGCAAACCCCACACAAATAGATACCCGAAGCCAGAATTGAACCTGGATCCCTGGCACTGTGAGTCAGCAGTGCTAGCCACTGTGCCACCCCTCATTTATGGGCACTTTCTCGACCGTGATCACTATGTCATCCTTGACACCTGTTTCTATAATTTACGTTCCATGACCCGAAAATTATCTGGCTCCATCGGCTAAATTAATGACAATACTTTGCAGTCAGGGGAGAGGAAACAACAAAAACATTGTCCTTCATCTGGAATTTATCAGGTGGACGTGCTGCACAATTGTCCTGGAGCAACACGATTTGACAGTCCAGCGACCCAATAATTTGCATGTACCTCTGGTACAAAGTAATTGTGAAACCAAAGGGCAAGCCTCCCTGGATACCCAGGCTCCCTTATAAGAGTGAACAGGTAATGTCTGCACACCTTGAAGATTCTGTGGCAATTGCTCTTGCTAGTTTGCCAGTTTGTGTGTGCCAACCCCATTGGCACAACTAAGGACAATCAGCGTACCCTCGGCATCCTTAACACCCATTGGTGCACTCCCCTCAGCCAATGTTAACATTTTCCTCGGAGCGTATCATCAGTCAGCATAATTAAGGACCCCACGCACATCGGACATACACTCTTCCACCTTCTTCCATCGGGAAAGAAATACAAAAGTCTGAAGTCACGTACCAACCGACTCAAGAACAGCTTCTTCCCTGCTGCTGTCAGACTTTTGCATGGACCTGCCTCACACTAAGTTGATCTTTCTCTGCACCCTATATAACTGTAATATTACATTCTGCACTCTCTCGTTTCCTTCTCTATGAACGGTATGCTTTGTCTGTATAGCGCGCAAGAAACAATACTTTTCACTGTATACTGATACATGTGACAATAATAAATCAAATCAAAATGCTCCTGCACTAGGTACTATTTCAGAACTACATTCTGTTATCATGACTATGTGTGAAAGATAGAACCATTGAGATGCAGTTGTCATGGTGAAAATTACAGGTTTGAATCAATCATGTCAGATATCTTAAATGGACATTGCATGGAACATCTAATTAGTCTTGTGATGAACTAATTTTGGGGGGAGCAGTTCAGTGATTCAATGATTTTGTCAGTGTTCTTGCTGCAGTAGAGACTGTCGGAGGTACATTCACAGTTATAACACAAACAGATTGGTCTCATAAAAGATCAAAGATGAAATGCTTCCTGCATTAATGTGAGACTGGGTCATTCTTCTTCAGCTATTCAGAAAGAAGGAAAGGCAGGAAGTGTTCTTCAATGTCAGCTGAACCCTGATTTGGGAGCCTCACACGCCTGGCGGGTTTAGCCCAGCGTGGTTTATGTGGAGGCATTTTGTTGAGTTTTAAAGTGGTTGAATCCCACCTCCATAGCGCTGACAACACTGGCGGGACATGCACCGATTATCCTGCTGGCAGCAGCACTTAGAATTCATTCGGGACAATTGCGGCCATTATTCCTCCATAAAGTAAGCTATACCTGGTTTGGTGACTAGCATAAGATGCGCTCCATCACGAGCAATAATGGGCGGCACGGTGGCACAGTGGTTAGCACTGCTGCCTCACAGTATCAGGGACCCGGGTTTGATTCCCGGCTTGAGTCACTGTCTGTGCAGATTCTGCACATTCTCCCCGTGTTGGCGTGGGTTTCCTCCGGGTGCTGCACTTTCCTCCCACAGTCTGAAAGACGTGCTGGTTAGGTGCATTGACCATGCTAAATTCTCCCTCAGTCTACCTGAACAGGCGTCGGAGTGTGACAAGGGGATTTTCACAATCCCTTCATTGCAGTGTTAATGTAAGCCTACTTGTGACACTAATAAATAAATTTTAAAAACTTAAAATGCTACAAGATGCTGCTTCAGGCAAGAGTTATAAAAACTATTATGTTTGTGAGGCATTCAAGAATATAGTTAACTCTTTTGTCCCACCTTTTTGATCTGGAAATTAAAACACCGAATCCCTACAGTGCAGAAGGAGGCCATTCGGCCCATCGAGTCTGCACCTGATCACAATCTCACCCAGGCCCTATTCAGTCAGATGTGACATGGAATGTGAATCATCCTACTTTCACATTTCAAGTAAAGAGCTAGAGCAATTTTGTTACTTAGGCTGATAGATTCCTTAATAAGAATCAATATTTTACCCTCAATTACCTTTCCTTCTTCATCTGGGTGGCTATGTTGTCAATAATTACTGCAGTGGGAAAGCAACCCAATTTTAGTGTCAACACCATTTACACTTTAAAGTTGCTGCAAGCCAGAATGGTCCGAGTAAGCTGTGTGTGTTTTGAGCCAGGGCCATGCACTGTGGAAAACTGTTTGAGTCACCTCAAGATAAGCAAGGTTAAGGTTGTCACAACTTTTTCCAAGAGTTTTCCTCTGCTTTTTCAGGAACTTGTCCAGTAGCGATGTGAGCTTTCAACAGTTTGCGTTCTACAATTATTTTTCTGAAAGATTTTAGACTGGCGTGCCAGCTGAATCCATTGTATGGCATTTCATAGAATAGAATCATAGAATCTCCTACAGTGCAGAAGGAGGCCATTCGGCCCATCGAGTCTGCCCCGACCACAATCCCACCCAGGCCTTATCCCCATAATCCCACATATTTACCCTGCTAATCCCCTGACACCAAGGTCAATTTAGCATGGCCAATCAACCTAACCCACACATCTTTTATCTGTGGGAGGAAACCGGAGCACCCGGAGGAAACCTACACAGACATGGGGAGAATGTGCAAACTCCACACAGACAGTGACCTGAGGCCTGAATTGAACCTGAGTCCCTGGCGCTGTGGGACAGCAGTGCCAGCTACTGTGCCACTGTGTCGCCCCAAACAGTTTGCGTTCTACAATTATTTTCCTGAAAGATTTCAAACTGGCACGCAGCTGGATCCAATGTATGGCACTTGATACAAACCCATTCATTCGCAAGTCTCAATCCCTTGGACATGAAAAGTGATAAGTTTACTATTATTTGCATACAAGCTTTTCATCCTTATTGTCTACATAATCTCCTTTTTTTCTCTTCCACATTCTCTCTGTCCAGCCCTCCACACAGGGAGTCAGACCTGCCGCTACATGGGCTCGGTCTCGGATATACACCATGTGGTCAGTTTTGACTCTGACACTGAGGCTGCTGTAACACTGGTCCTCTCCCCTCCATCGTCACGCAGTGTGGCAGCACTTAAATCTTCTTAACCTCCTTATTTCACGGAGGTGAAGAATGTAATGCTTTCTTTTTGTTTGGTGGTTATTGTATTGCAATTAGGTGGTTTTGAAGATTTGTTTAGTGTTTTTCTCCTTAATGGCATGTATAGCAGGCCCTTGAGCTTGGGGACTTGAGAAATTGTCCCGTTTCTTGGGAGCAATTCTGACTGAAGTCTTTCTTCCACCAAGCTGCCAGTGAGTAATGAGTTGGCCTGTGAATTTTAAGCTGTTTTAATTTATAAGCTGTTAATCTGCCACTTTCAGGCATCGAGAGCTGGGCGTCAGGGAAAAAAATGAATACATAGATGCTAAACAGGTGAGGACTGTGATGTATGTATAGTATGTTGGGGTTTGGGGTACGGACTGCCCCTTTAAGAATATGGGTCAGGTGAGCCCAGGGCTATTAGCTCCGCGCAGTGGGGGACCCTGTGGGAGGTTGTAGTCCTGACTGAGAATGAATGCAGTTCATTCAGTAAACAGCTCCCACTATTGAAGATCTCAAGCCTACCTCGTGATTCTTCATGCCCCTTAGTCCACAGGGGCATACATAATAATGATCGGCACACAGCGGCACTGGAAACGGGTAGTAGTTCTGACATGTTGTTCAGTTTCATCTTCTGCAATTACTCTGCCCCTGCATGCACGCTCACACTTCATCCTCCAAGCACACTTTCAGACCTCTGGTCATGTCAGGCAGAATATCACTGCTTGAAAGGTCACCAATTATCAGCTGCCTGTCCAGATCTCCACCGCTTCTTTCAAGCCCACTTTCTTTCAAGTCTGCTCCCTGTGCTGCTCTTTCTTTCACTTTGTGATTTGTTTAACTTCAATAACTTTACTTGAAATTCTGGGACTTTTTCTCCTGCTTCCCCTCTCTGTGCGGGACACCTCATGGTGCCCCTGCCCTTTTACGCCGTTTGTCCTGGGGGTTTGGTCCCTTTTAAGGCATTTTTCTCTGTGCACGTGTATAGGGCCATTATTTAGCTGAAGGAACGCTGGAAAGTAATCCACACGTGCGCCAGCCAGTTCCCAGCCAGCACATGCAAACTACCTCAGAAAGCCTTCAGCCTGCCGGGAACTGGAGATTGTGGGGGGCTGATAGGGGCTTCGGGAGAATGGAGGAATGTTCCAGCCGGGAGTGTTGATTCATGGGGCTCTTTGGGGTAAGTCTCGGCTGCCTGGGGCTGCTGAGAAGAGGTGCTGGAGAACCACTAGTCTAACTTAACCTGGGATTTCTGATCTGTACCCTAACAATTGCAACAGTGGGCTGAGGTATGGCAGATGGAGTTTAGTTCAGATAAATGTGAGGTGTTGGGCATTTTGGGAAAACAGATGAGGGCAGGGCTTACACAGTTAATAGTAGGGCACTGGGGAGTGTTGTTGAACGGAGAGACCCAGGGGTGCAGGTACATAGTTCCTTGAAAGTGACGTCACAGGTAAACAGACTGGTGAAGAAGGCATTTGGCACACTTGCCTTCATTGGTCAGAGCATGAGTACAAGAGTTGAGACATTATGTTACAACTGTACAAAACATTGGTGGGGCCACATCTGGTGTACAATTCTGGTCACCCTGCTATAGGAAAGATATTATAAAACTGGAAAGGGCGCAAAAAAGATTTACAGGGTGTTACCTGGACTGAAAGGTTTGAATTATAAGAAGATGCTGGATAGGCTGGGACATTTTTCCCTGGAGGGTAGCAGGATGAGGGGTGACCTTATAGAAGTTTATAAAATCATGAGGGGCATAGATAAAGTGAATAGCCAAGGTCTTTTCCCCAGGGTAGGGAAGTCCAAAATTAGAGGGCATAGATTTAAGGTAAGAAGGGAAAGATTTAAAAGGGACCTGAGGGGCAACGTTTTCACAGAGGGTGATGTGTATATGGAATGAGCTGACAGAGGAGGTTGTTGAGGCGGGTATCATTACAACATTTAAAATAAAGGATCGTAGAATCCCGACAGTGCAGAAGAAGGCCAATTGGCCCATCGAGTCTGCACTGACAACAATCCTACCCAGGATCCAAACCTATCGCCATAACCCTATGTATTTACCCTGCTAATTCCCCTGACACTAAAGGGCAATTTACCATGGCCAGTCCACCTAACCTGCATATCATTTTTGGAATGTGGTAGGAAACTGGAGCACCCAGAGGAAACCCACACAGACACGGGGAGAACGTGCAAACACAGAGAGTGACCCGAGGCCGGAATTGAACCTTGGTCCCTGGTGCTGTGAGACAGCAGTTCTAACCACTGTGCCATCATGCCGCGTACAAGTAAGTGAATGGGAAAGGTTTAGAGGGATACGGGCCAAATGCAGGCAGATGGGACCAGTTCAGTTTAGGAAGCCTGATCGGGGTGGATGAGTTGGGTCGAAGGGTCTGTTTTCTGTGCTGTATATCTCCATGACTCTGAGAGGAATTTTCCCGTCCCGTCCACCACGGAAATTGTAGTGAGCAGCGGGCAGACAATGCAAAGGACCTCGGGCAGGATTTTCCAGTTTTGGGGCGAATACGGCCGGAAAATCCCACCCTATGACTCTATAATGGTGAATATACTGAACTCCAGGCAGGGGGAGGTGATGGCCTAGTGGTATTATTGCTGGACTATTAATCCAGAAACTCAGATCATGTTCTGGGGACTTGGGATCGAATCCCGCCACAGCAGATGGTGGAATTTGAATTCAATAAAAAGTATCTGGAATTAAGAATCTACTGATGACTATGAAACCATTGTTGATTGTTCGAAAAATCCATTTCGTTCACTAATTATCTTTAGGGAAGGAAATCTGCCATCCTTACCTGGTCTGGTGTACAAGTGACTCCAAAGCCACAGCAATGTGGTTGACTTTCAACTGCCTTCAGGCAACTAGGGATGGGCAATATATGCGACGCCCATGTCCCACGAATAAAAAAAAGTAGTCATGGACAATACATACTAATGTTCACACCCTGAGAATGAATATCATTTAAAAAAGAGCAAGCTGTTGTGTGCTTTATTCTAGAAAAGCATCCACTATAAAGTGGTTTCAGATAATATGCTTTCCTTTTTAAGCGCTGTTGAATATTGACAGTGATGTGTTTTAACTACATTCTTTTTGAGAACCATCGTTTTATGGTTTGAATTGCATTCAGACACACACAGTGAGGAAAGGTCACAAACCCAGCTCAACAAGCTTGGAAATCAAGACTGCAGATGAATATTTAAAGGTCTGAAATGGGATTCTAACTACCAAGCACAGAGCCAAGGCTAAGGAACACATCAAAAACATTACAACTAATTACCGCAGCTCAGAGACATTGTGCAAAATGTCACAGCACAGCCCACTCTGCCCTGCGAAAGCCAGCCCTCATTATTTTTATGTTGAAAACATGGGTCAGATGACAGAATATGTCAGCTTGCTCTGTGCCAGGAGTTGATTGCCTCTGGCTCCTGAAAGTGCAGCAGTCAACCTGGCCTGTCCGATGTGCCCAGACTCTCTGCCCTTGTTCAGCTTACGAATGAATCCATTCTTCGACAAGCGTCATCCTGAAATCTAGGCCAGAATTTTCCGACCTTGCCCGCAGCTGTGGATTCTCCGGTCTCACTGTAGTGAATGGAGATTTGGCTGAGCGCCAAATTCTCTATTCTCGCTGGCGGCGGGACGAGTGAGATGGGAGAACCCCGGTCCAAATCTGAATGCTTGTGTCAGGACTATTGGAGGTACCTGCACTTTCTCAGTCCTTTACACCCTTCAACGTAACTGTTCATCACATCCTCTGATAAATCACGGATTTGGTGTGATGTTTGCTGGGGTACAATTCCAGATGCAGAGCCCCGTCCCATACGTAATATATAAAACCATCAATCAACATTACCAAAAGCAGACTATCTGCTCATTAACATGCTGCTGTTTGTGGGTGCTTGCTGTGATCAGGTTGGTTACTGTGTTTCTTACATTGCAGCAATGAATACACTTCATAATAACTTAATTGGCAGTGAAGTCCTTTGGGACATTCTGAGGTCATGAAAGACACAACACATGGCACAGTAGCACAGTGGTTAGCACTGCTGCTTCACAGTGCCAGGGACCCGGGTTCGATTCCCGGCTTGGGTCACTGTCTGTGTGGAGTTTGCACGTTCGCCCCGTGTCTGTGTGGGTTTCCTCCGGGTCCTCCAGTTTCCTCCCACATTCTGAAAGACATGCTGGTTAGGTGCATTGACCCGAGCAGGTGCCGGACTGTGGCGACTAGGGGAATTTCACAGTAACTTCATTGCAGTGTTAATGTAAGCCTTCCTTGTGACTAATAAATAAACTTTTAAAGGCAGCACAGTGGTGAGCCCTGGTGCCTCACAGCGCCAGGGACCTGGGTTGAATTTCCGGCTTGGGTCACTGTCTATGTGGAGTCTGTACGTTCTCCCTGTGTCTGCATGGGTTTCCTCCGGGTGCTGCAGTTTCCTCTAGTCCAAAAGATGAGCTGGTTAGATGCATTGGGTCATGCTAAATTCTCCCTCAGTGTACCCGGACAGTCCCCGGAGGGTGGCAACTAGAGGATTTTCATAGTGACTTCATTGCAGTGTTAATGTAAGCCTACTTGTGACACTAATAAATAAAATAAATATATAAAAAGTAAATAAACGCAAGTTTTTCTTATTTTGAGTGGCCAATGTTAACATTTGAACACTGACGCCCAAGTGCCAAATACCTGAGGGGATTCGATAAACCAGATACTGTGCACATGTACATTTTCCAACTAGATTCTGGGTTTGAGCAAGAACCTTGGTGATTTCACCCTCGTGTCCCATGGTGTCCACAGTCACATATTGACCAAGGACACATTCGACTATGGAGGGTTTCAGATTGACAGTGATTATCGGTCAGTTTCAGGGCAATCCACTTATTAATTGCCCAGTGTAATACTGAAGGTCCACAAATCTAGAAACTTCTATGTTGATATTTAGCTGAATTAGTTGATGTCAGAGTTCAGAACAGAGGTCAAACTCAATCAGAGCTCCTGGCATTACAAAATCAACCGTGGTCCCTGCTGCTGCTTTCTGAGCAGTAATTCCCATTGTAAAATATCCATGGTGCATGGCAGATGACCATGGGATTCAGCTTGGGCCAAATCCATCCAACCCGCCATCTGAAGAGATTGAAACCCTGAACTATCAGGTGTCAATTCTTACGGGTGGCCATGGGTTAGCAATTTGCCTGTCAGCAGTTCAGTAAGAATTCTATTTGTGCATGTGATGTAGGTACATATGTTGGCATTGGCATCAAAATTGTTTCTAATGAGGCGTAAGATTCAGCTCAAAAACACACCGGTGCCTTCAATGAGAATAAACACGTTTTTGGTGCCGAACACAGCACTGCCATTTTTGGTAAGATTTCGCCCACAGACTTTGAAAGCATCAGCTGTTTATTCTAATGGCAGCAATGGTTTAGGACATTAAAAGCTACCTTTATCACATAGACTCTTTGATTTGATTTATAATTGTCACATGTATTAGTATACAGTGTAAAGTATTGTTTCTTGCGCGCTATACAAAGTATATCGTATTTTGGAGAGAGTGCAGAATGTAGTGTTACAGTCATAGCTAGGGTGTAGAGAAAGATCAACTTAATGCGAGGTAAGTCCATTCAAAAGCCTGATGGCAGCAGGGAAGAAGCTGTTCTTGATTCGGTTGGTGCGTGTCTTAGACTTTTGTATTTTTTTCCCGATGGAAGAAGGTGGAAGAGAGAATGTCCAGAGTGCGTGGAGTCCTTGATTATGCTGGCTGCTTTTCCGAGGCAGCGGGAAGTGTAGACAGAGTCAATGGATTGGAGGCTGGTTTGCGTGATGGATTGGGCTACATTCATGACCTTTTGTAATTTGTCTTGTCTATATAGCTGGATATAGTTGAAGCTAACTTTAATGAAGATAAATGGATCATTAAATCAAGCATGGTAGCTAACGTGCAAATGATAACAAATTGGATTGGACACTGAGGGTGGTTCTGGGATTTGGAGTGAGGACATAACCTGTAACAAAAAGATGAATACCTCATTTTTTCCCAAACAGTTGTTGGTTACTGAATACACAGAAAAATAAATCAGGTTGGTATTGCAAAATTGATCCTTCCAATAGATAGTAACATGCCCCTGTAGTCTTGGTTCATCATCCGCCCCCCATCATTTCCGCATCATTCACTCTTTGTGAGATATCTCACAGTTCATCATGGTGAGCACTCATAATCTGTACCGGGGAGCAGAATACATTGTTCACGTTTTCATTCATAGAAGCAGTCTTCATCTTGGTGCCAACAGCACCATGCAAGCATGGCACTGCTCACCAGCAACGTAGCCACTGCGAACTGTGGACCACCCAAGTCAGCTCTGACCACGTCCTAGAATCATAGAAACCCTACAGTGTAGAAGAAGGCCACTCGGCCCATTGAGTCTGCACTGACAGCAACCCACCAAGGCCCTTGTAACCCCATGTAATCCCCATGACACTAAGGGGCAATCCCACCCAAACCTGTTCCCTGTAACCCCAAGTATTTACCCTGCCAATCCCCCTAACCTACACTAAGGGGCAATTTAGCAAGGCCAATCCACCTAACCTGCACGCCTTTGGACTGTGGGAGGAAACCGGAGCACCCGGAGGAAACCCCCCCCAGACAGTGACCCAAGGCCGGAGCTAAACCCGTGTCCCTGTGAGGCAGCAGTGCTAACCACTGTGTGACTGTGCCGCCACAAAGATTTCTTTGACATTACTAAGTTAACCAGGATTTTCCACATTGATGTAGGGCAAAATTCTCCGCCTCCCAGCCGTATGTTTCCCGCTGGTCCTGCCGCTGTCAATGGGAATTCCCATTGATGTCACCCCACGCTGGTGGGAAACACACAGGCGGGGGAAGAATCCTGCCGCCGTTGAAGGCCAGAGAATTCTGGCCTATAGATATCATGGCAGCAACTAATTACAGGTCATGCATAAGGATTAAAAAGGCTATGGAATAGAATATCTACAGTGCAGAAGGAGGCCATTCGGTCCATCGAGTCTGCACTGACAACAATCCCACCCAGGCCCTATCCCCATAACCCCACATATTTAGCCTACTCATCCCCTGACATCCCCCTAACACTAAGGGGCAAGTTAGCATGGCCAATCAGCCTAACCTGCACATTTTTGGACTGTGGGAGGAAACTGGAGCATCCGGAGGAAACCCATGCAGACACGGGGAGAATGTGCAATGTCTACAAAATTATGAGGGGCATGGAAAGAATGGATAGATAGAAGCTTTTTCTGATGGTGGAAGAGTCAATTACTAGGGGGCATAGGTTTAAGGTGCGGGGGGCAAGGTTTAAAGGAGATGTACGAGGCAAGGTTTTTCACAGAGGGTGGTGGGTGCCTGGAACTCACTGCCGGGGGAGGTGGTGGAAGCAGATACAACAGTGACTTTTAAGGGGCGTCTGGACAAATACATGAATAGGATGGGAATAGAGGGATATGGTCCCCGGAAGTGTAGGGAGTTTGAGTTCAGTCGGGCAGCATTGTTGGTGCAGGCTTGGAGGGCCGAAGGGCCTGTTCCTCTGCTGTAATTTTCTTCTTTGTTCTTTGTTCTCCACACAGACAGTCACCCAAGCCAGGAATCGAACTCGGGTCCCTGGCGCAGTGCGGCAGCCATGCTAACCACTGTGCCGCTGTGCACCAGAACACATGAAAACACAGCCAGTCCTGTGCTCACAGTATATGAATCAAAGGAGTTTAAGGTTGCAGGTGGGTGTAATGATGGCTACAGGAGATCATCCTCATGGACCTCTGTGGTGAACCATTGTTGGTTCCCATCAGGTAGTACTGAGCCAGGGTCTGGCCAGTACTATGAGTCTGTATATATGTTACTGTTGGGGTTAGGGTTGGGCTGTTCTACATGTTACTGTTGGGGTTAGGGTTGGGCTGTTCTACCTGTAATATAGTTATTATGGTACATCCCAGTCGGGCTCTGCTTCTTGGGAGAGGTCTAAAGGTCACTGCTCTGTCTGGGACCCTTCAGTCTGGGATCGTGTATTATATATGGTAGCTCTATTGTAGTAGTCAATAAAAGCCTTTATTTCCTCGAGCATCTCTAGCCTCGTGAGTTATATCGCGCATCAACCTCATAGAATGTGAGCTCCCATATTAGGCAGGTGGAGGCTCGCCCAATAGGGAAGGAGCAGTGGTGTGTTTGAAACCGACTGGCTCCACTCAGGCCGGCGGTCAAAACATTCGGGGCTGACCCGTACACTATAGCCACTGAGCGACACTTTGAGCATGTTATTAGTAAAGGGTGATAGTGATGGAAGACTTGCCCCGGTAAGATTATTACAGCGGGCGTCTACAGACAAGGAATAAAGTTCATTGTGACAGCATTTTATGGTTCATTCTTTGATTGCGTCTGGAGATGCGATGGTTGATAAATCAATAATTTAAATAGCTGAAAAATCACTCGGTACTCCCTGCAGGCATTATGCTTTCGTGGGGGAGTCCTTTGGAGTTCAACAGGCAAAAGCAATTAAATGATTGAGGGTTCATCCTCTCCATTATATGTCTACTTTCAGATTGATGTGTGATGCTGAGGTGTATCTGAACTGACTCATCCATCCTAACAAAAGCATGAAAGCAGAAAAATCCTTCAACTTTCTGTCTCTATCTTGTGAAGATGTAGCAAAGAGAATGTATAATACCTGGAGGAAAAGTTAATCAATGTTAGCAGCCTATCTGCGCATAAACCAAAACGCTCCCCATTTCTGCTTCAGCTGATTTCAGCCAACATCGTTCCACCACTGGGAGGGATAGATTCTCATGATTGTGAACCATAAAGTTCTTCATAACACAGACTAAGCTGACCACCTGGAAACTTCCAAATGTTCAAGAGTTTTCCAGGACCGGCTCGCATCTTTCAAACCTGGCTATTGGACTAAATAGTTACATGTCCTATTGCAGAGATTTGAGTGCAAAATCAAAGATAACACATTAGTGAAATAGCAACATAGAAGATAGGAGCAGCAAGAGGCCATTCGGCCCATCGAGCCTGCTCCGCCATTGATCACAATCATGGTTGATCGTCCAACTCAATAGCCTAATTGTGCTTTCCCTTCATAACCTTTGATCCCATTCGCCCCAGGTGCTATATTCAGCCGCCTCTTGAATACATTCAATGCTTTAGCATCAACTACTTCCTGCGGTAATGAATTCCACAGGCTCACCACTCTTTGGGTGAGGAAATGTCTCCTCACCTCTGTCCTAAATGGTCTACCCTGAATCCTCAGACTGTGAGCCCTGGTTCTGGACTCCCCCACCATCGGGAACATCCTCCCTGCCTCTACTCTGTCTAGTCCTGTTAGAGTTTTATAAATCTCTATGATATCCCCCCTCATTCGTCTGAACTCCAGCGAAAACAATCCTAACCTACTCAATCTAGGCCCTGTATAATTGCAACAACACATCCCTGCTCCTGTACTCAAAATCTCTTGCCATGAAGGCCAACATGCCAGTTGCTGCCTTTACCATCTGCTGCACCTGCAGGCTTACCTTCAGTGACTGGTGTACAAGGACACCCAGGTCCCGCTGCACACTCCCCTCTCCCAACTTACAACCATTCAGGTAGTAATCTGCCTTCTTGTTTTTGCGTCCAAAGTGAATAACCTCACATGCATCCAAATTAAACTGCATCTGCAATTGATTTGCCCACTCACCCAACCTGTTCAGATCATTCTGAACGATCTCTGCATCTGCTTTACAGTTCACCCTCCCACCCAACTTAGTCTCATCTGCAAACTTTGAATTGTTACATTTTGTTCCCTCATCCAAATCATTAATATGTATTGTGAATAGCCGCCTCTTGAATACATTCAATGTTTTGGCATCAACTACTTCCTGTGGTAATGAATTCCACAGACTCACCACCCTCTGAGTGAAGAAACAACTCCTCACCTCCGTCCTAAATTGTCTACCGCGAATTCTCGGACTGTGACTCCTGGTTCTGGACTCCCTCACCATTGGGAACTTCCTCCCTGCATCTACCCTGTCTAGTCCTGTTAGAATTTTATAGGTTTCTATGAGATCCCCCGCTCTGAGATAATGCCAATTCTTTATGCACCTAACAAAATGAGTAGTTTTTTGTTGGACTCGACCATTGAATCACAACATGGCCTCAACACAGAAGAGGACCATTCGGCCCGATACATCACTGCCAGCTCTCTGCAAGGATGATTCAGCTAGCCCCACTTGACCCCAAGCACAGCCCTGCAATTTAATTTTATCTGCAGGTGCTTATTCATATCCCTTTTGAAGGCCTCCATTTTAATCTGTGTCTCAGGCAGTTCATTCACGATAAGTACAAAAATCGCTGGAAAAACTCAGCAGGTAAGGGAGCATCTGTGGAGAGAAACAGAGTTCACGGGAGTTATCATTCTGATGAAAGGTCATTGATCTGAAATGTTGGGTGGGATTTTCCATGCCCCCAGCGGCAGGAGCAGTGGATGTGGCCCTCCATGGTCAACGGGGTTTCCTGCTGAATGCCCGTCTAGGGTTCACTGTCGGCTGGACCGGAAGACTCCACCAGCAGGAATGGATGGTCTGTTCCCCTCCACAGATGCTGGTGTGATATTATACGCATATACAATGCTGACAATGACATGTGCCTTTAAAAAGCTGGCTAGGGATATCACCGTGTGTAAGGTTGGAGGGTACAATCTCAATGTTAGATATTCACTATTGCCTGTGATCCCTACTGCAGTTGTTCACTACAGTCTGTGACTCTGTATCAGTAAGACTTCATGCATACCTTATGAGTCAGGCATAATCAAGTAATCAACCTATGTAACTGTTAGGATGCAGGCTAGATCGAGGCCTGTGCAGAGCTGTGTATGGTTGTTGCTAGTAACAAACTTCATGTAATTGTGTTCAATCAGAACACTTATCATTCTCAATATCTTGCTTAGCATGGAGACAGTTCCCTTGAGGTCCACATTGTGACCCTGTACACATATAGTGTCAGCAAAGCCGAAGAGACCATAACAGATGCCACCTGACCTCCTGAGTTTTTCCAGCAGTTTTTGTTCTTATTTCAGATTTCCAGCATCTACAGTATATGATTTTTGTATTCATGCGTTCCTTCACGCCAAAGATCTGGGTCAAAACTGTTTCCAAACTCATTTCTCTTGGAATCTTTTCTATCCAAGGGAGATTTAAACTTTGTCTTATGAGTATAGTGATGGTCTAGACTGTTAATCCAGAAGCTCAGCTAATGTTCTGGGGACCCAGGTTCAAATCTCACCACAGCAGATGGTGGAATTTGGATTCAATAAAACAAAAATCTGGAATTAAGAATCTACTGATGACCATGAAACCATTGTCGATTGTTGAAAAAAACCTACTTGGTTCACTAATGTCCTTTAGGGAAGGAAATCTGCTGTCCTTACCTGGTCTGGCCTACATGTGACTCCAGAGTCACAGCAATGTGGTTGACTCTCAACTGCCCTCTGAAATGGCTGAGCGAGACACTCAGTTGTATCTGTTTCAAGAAGGCAGCTTACCGCCACCTTCTCAAGGGCAACTAGGGATGGGCAATAAATGCTGGCCCAGTCAGCGCTTTCATGTCCCACAAATGTATAAAAGAAAAGGTGTGTATTGATTGGAGTGGCAGTCAGTGATGGATTGCCCCTCCTGAAGGACTTATCTTTGCTGGAATTCCAAAGTCCCCGTCTTAGCCGTCCTTCTTCACTCAGGCCGAGTGAGACAGGAACAGTGATCAGTTCTGGGGTTCCGGCAGCAAGGTGTAAATGGAGTGCAGTGAAGAAGGACACACCCCCTTTTTACAGCACTGGCTGCCGTAAAGCAGGTGAATTTAAAGAGACCATTAAAAACGAGAAGGTAAGTTTCAAAGTGAACAGGAAGGAGGGCGTGGGGATTCAGACATTGGCAGGGCATGTGTCAGGTTGGGGAGGGTGGTGGGGGATTCCAGTTAGTGTTGGGTCGGACCCAAGAGGGGTTCGGTCGGGTTAGCCCGGGGTGCTTGATTGGTGGGTGTGGTGTGGGTGGAGGAGGTCCCCAGGGGTGGTCTAGGTGTTTAAGATGGTTAATCTGAAGTTAGAAGTGCCTTTTCTTTCCTTCTAACTCTTTCAGAGTAACAAGGGGAGTCAATGGCATTGTGGTATTGTCACTAGAGTAGTAATCCAGAGACCCAGGGTCTGGGGACCCAGGTTCAAATCCCACCAACAGCAGATGGTGAAATTTGAATTCAATAAAAATCTGTAATTAGAAGTCTAATGATGACCATGTAACCATTATTGATTGTTGTTAAAAACCCATCTGGTTCACTAATGTCCATTATTGAAGGAAATCTGTTGTCCTCACCTGGTCTGGTCTACGTATCACCCCAGAGCCACAGCAATGTGGTTGACTCTTAAATGCCCTCAGGGATGGGTAATAAATATAGTCCAGCCAGTGATGCCCACATCCAATGAATTAAAAAAAATCAGGGTAAAACTGGCAGAACTATCTGAAGTTAGTGATTTTCAATCGCTTTGTTGGATGGTTCCCAGCCCAGTGCAATTGTCCAGGGGAAGTTAGTTCTTCTGGACATTTGCCAGTTAAACCTTGACATGGGAACTTCCAAGACAGTTTTCCCACTGTATCATTGGAGTTCCTCCCAAATGCGATGCTGGGAGCTAGGAAGTTCTGGCCCATTATGCTATTCTATTGTGTTATTTGCTCCTCTGCATCTATGATTAATTAAATGCCGTAAAGCATTTAAAATATTTATTTATTATTTATTAGTGTCACAAGTAGGCTTACATTAACAATGCAATGAAGTTACCATGAAAATCCCCGAGTCGCCACACTCCAGTGCCTGTTTGGGTTCACTGAGGGAGAATTTAGCATAGCCAATGCACCTAACCAGCACATCTTTCAGACTGTGGGAGGAAACCGGAGCACCTGGAGGAAACCCACGCAGACATGCGGAAAATGTGCAGACTCCACCCATCAGTGATCCAAGCTGGGAATCAAGATATAATTCCGTGCTTTTAATGTAGTATTTTTAACACATAAATAGGCAAGATGGTGTGTATGAAATCTAAAGTCCACAGACACAAACGGAGAATTGATCTTCAACTCTTTGTTGTTCTGCGTTTGAACTGAGCTTTCCAAAGTTTATCAAGACAAGCACACGATTCACTGAAACAATTAAATGATTCGAGCTCCCGAGTTTCATTAAGGCATTTGCTGCTCTCTGTTAGACTCCACTGTCGGTTAGATCAGGAGAGAGTTTATTTGCCACTGGTAAGATCAGGGGATCATATTTAATGAAATATGCAAACGAGCACGAGGCAATCAGACTGAAGATCCAGCCTCAAGGCTTGGAAACCACTTACGCACATTTACACATGCCTTGAAGTGGGACATGCAACAGAAT
Source organism: Mustelus asterias (assembly GCF_964213995.1). Lineage (NCBI taxonomy): Eukaryota > Metazoa > Chordata > Chondrichthyes > Carcharhiniformes > Triakidae > Mustelus > Mustelus asterias. The sequence continues at coordinate 64,914,039 of NC_135812.1, read as the reverse complement.
GAATAATGTGAATACAATTTGTGAATAAAACAATTACATAATTAAACAGCGCACACATCTAAATGTTACTTGATTAAATGAGACTGTTATGAACAAACAAACTTGCATATATAAAGAGCTTTCGTTGATGGCAAAGTGCTTTACTGTCAACGAAACACTGCTTTAAATTTTAGTCACTGTTGTAATCTGGATAAACACAGCAGCAGGATGAGCTGCCACAAGCAGTAATGAGAGGGAGGATCAAATCATTTTGGTTGAGGAATAAATATTTGAATAGGAGGAGAAATTCATAGAATCCTTACAGTGCAGAAAGAGGCCATTGAGCCCATCAAGCCTGCACCGACAACAATCCCACCCAGGCCCTATCCCTGTAACCCCATGTATTTACCCTGCTAATCCCTCTGATGTTAAGAGGCAATTTAGCATAGCCAATCGACCTAACCCACACATCTGTGGGAAGAAACTGGAGCACCCGGCGGAAACCCACACAGACACGGGGAGAATGTGCATAGAATCATAAAATACCTACTGTGCAGAAGGAGGCCATTCGGCCCATCGAATCTGCACCGACCACAATCCCGCCCAGGCCCTATTCCTGTAATGTCACCCATTTACCCTGCTAATCCCCCTGACACGAAGGGAGAATTTAGCATAGCCAATCAACCTAACTTGCACATCTTTGGACTGTGGGAGGAAACCAGAGCACCTGGGGGAAACCCACACAGACACGAGGAGAATGTGCAAACTCCACACAGTCACCGAAACCCGTAATTGACCCGAGGCCACATCTATGCAGACTCCGCAAAGTAGCCCAAGGCCATTATTGTACCTGGCGCTTTGAGGCAGCAATGCTAACCACTGAGCCACCGTGCCATCCTTAAGTTTAACAATTTGTTGCAACTATTCTTTAAATTCATCCCTGCTCTTCAAATAGATCTTTTTACATCTTCCCTGAAGGACAGTGCAGTATGCTTTTTCACTGTGTCAAGTTTTAGCCTATTACTCAAGGCGCATAACTTCCGAGCTCAGATATAAACATGCCACCACTGAGCCAAGAGTGATGCTTGGTAATATATACAGTCGGTGTTGGACATACTCAGCAGGTCTGACAGCATCTGTGGAGAGAGAAACAGAAGTATCATTTCAGGCTGGGCTTTAATGAGAACAGGACACTCTGTTTCCGTATCAGATTTTCAGCATCTGAGGTGTTTTGCTTTTGACTTGGTAATATCAACCATTTAATTTAACAGAATACTCATTTCCAATTTAGAAACAGTGATTCACCTGTGGTTAAGCTGGATTGTTCCAGATTCTGCAGGCACGCACACTCCTGGCTCCATCTCTCTTGGAAAAGTGTTCTTTACCGGCATACATCTATTGTCCTCACATCTGTGCGCCACCATTTTGTATGCATCGCAAAAATGATGACAAAATGGCTGCCTGCTATTCTGCCTGCAATGAGCAGGAACCTGTGCTTCAGTATATGGCCCTTACCTGTAGTTCTGGTTCTGAAATCATTCATGCTAAAAGAAAAGCCAAAATGTTAAAAATGAACGATGAGGCAGATAGAATCTGAATGGCATTGTTCAGGCTGTGTGAACCCTTTTATTGACTTTTTAAAAGTTCATTCATGGGACATGGGCATCACTGGCTGGCCAGCATTTATTGCCCATCCCTAATTGCCCTTGGAGGGCAGTTGAGAATCAACCAGTGGTTCTGGAATCACTTGTAGGTCAGATCTGGTAAGGATGGCAGATTTCCTTCCCTAAAGGACATTAGTGAACCAGATAGGTTTTTTTTCAGACAATCGACAATGGTTTCATGGTCATCAACAGATTCTTAATTTCAGATATTTTTTATTGAATTCAAATTCCATCATCTGCTGTGGCGGGATTCGAACCCAGATCCCCAGCTGTGCTTCTGGATAAATAATCTTACAACAATACCACTGGTCCATCGCCTCCCTTATGGTACTCTATTTACAGCCTACCCATCCTGCCACCCCGGCTGTTCACCCATTAAGTCACTCACTGAATCCACTCATTGACATTCACCACAGACATTTAAATTTACCCCACGCATCTAGTTCCATAAAAAGTGGGGAGTGACTTGTCTTCCCCTCAATGCCGCAGTGCAGAGCTTTTCACGGTACTGTATACTCCACATCCCTGAAGAAGTCAACTGGGGTGGGCTACCAGTGGTATTAGTGCAAGACAATTAATCCAAAGACACAGCTAATGTTCTGGGGATCTGGGTTCGAATCCCACCACGGCAGATGGTGGAATTTGAATTCATCTGACCAGATGGAGCACAAATGCACACTCCTTCTTTAAACAGAGAACACACATAATACACAAATCATCTGGCATCAAGCTTCTGAAATGGCTTTAGGAAGTCAGAACTTGGGTTACGGCTGTCACCAAACTTTAGGCTGAATCAGAATGATCTTAAGAATATGTATTCTACATCATGGAAAAAAGACATTGGCAGAAATGGATAGATTTGATTTGAAAACAGAAAACTTTCCATTTATGAGATTCAACAGCAAGGATGTAACCCTGTTTTTTCCTCAAAGCAATAATGGGAGACATAGGGGAGCTGAACAGGTTGGGAAATGCAGCTTGTTTGAAGAATGAGAAAGTCAGGTGGGCCATCACCAAAAGACCATAAGAAAGAGAAACAGGAGTAGGCCATTTGCCCCTCGAGCCTGTTCTGCCATTCAATAAGGTCATGGCTGCTCCGACATTCTTCATGTCCACTTTCCTGCCCTTTCCCCGTAACCATGATGTGGAGATACTGGCGTAGGACTGGGGTGGGAACAGTAAAAAGTCTTTCAACACCAGGTTAAAGTCCAACAGGTTTATTTGGTATCACGACCTTTTGGAGCGCTGCTCCTTCATCAGGTGAGTGGAGAGTTGAGTTCACAAACAGGGCATATATAGACACAGACTCAATTGCTCAGGACCTTCAACCGACGCCATAGACCAGATACATTGATGATATTTTCTTCCTTTGGACTGACTGCAAAGAAACATTGAAACAACTACATGATGACATCAGCAAGTTCCATCCCACCATCAGACTCATTCAGACTACTCTCCAGAATCGGTTGCCTTCTTGGACACACGCATCTCCATCAAGGATGGTCACCTCAGCACCTCACTGTACGGCAAGCCCATGGATAACCTCATGATGCTCCACTTCTCCAGCGTCCACCCTAAACACGTTAAAGAAGCCATCCCTTATGGACGAGCCCTCCATATACACAGGATCTGCTCAGATGAGGAGGATCACAACAGACACCTCCAGACGCTAAAAGACGCCCTCATAAGAACAGTAGCACTCGACTCATCGATCGACAGTTCCGACGTGCCACAGCGAAAAACCACATCGACCTCCTCAGAAGACAAACACGGGACACGGCGGACAGAGTACCCTTCATTGTCCAGTACTTCCCTGAAGCAGAGAAGCTATAACATCTTCTTTGGAGCCTTCAACATGTCATTGATGAAGACGAACATCTCGCCAAGGTCATCACCATACTCCCACGTCTTGCCTTCAAACAACCGCGCAACATCAAACAGATCATTATTCGCAGCAAACTACCCAGCCTTCAGGAGAACAGCGACCACAACACCACACAACCCTGCCACAGCAACCTCTGCAAGATCATAGAATCCCTACAGTGCAGAAAGAGGCCATTTGGCCGATCGAGTCTGCACCGACCACAATCCCACCCAGGCCCTACCCCCATATCCCTACATATTTACCCACTAATCCCTCTAACCTACGCATCTCAGGACACTAAGGGGGAATTTTAGCATGGCCAATCAACCTAACCCGCACATCTTTGGACTGTGGGAGGAAACCGGAGCACCCGGAGGAAACCCACGCAGACATGAGGAGAATGTGCAAACTCCACACAGACAATGACCCAAGCCGGGAATCGAACCCAGGTCCCTGGAGCTGTGAAGCAGCAGTGCTAACCACTGTGCTACCGTGCCGGCAAGATGTGCCGGATCATTGACACGGATGCCATCATCACACATGAGAACACCATCCATCAGGTACACGGCACATACTCATGCGACTCGGCCAAAGTTGTCTACCTGATACGCTGCAGGAAAGGATGTCCCGAGGCATGGTACATTGGAGAGACCATGCAGACACAACGATAACGGATGAATGGACTCCACTTGACAATTGCCAGGCAGGAGTGTTCCGTTCCTGTCGGGGAACACTAGCAGTCAAGGGCATTCAGCCTCCGATCTTTAGGTAAGTGTTCCCCAAGGCGCCCTTCAAGACTCATGACAATGCAGATTCTCCAAGCAGAAACTGATAGCCAAGTTCCGCACACATGAGGATGGCCTCAATCGGGATCTTAGGTTCATGTTACACTATGTGTAACCCCCACCATTTGGCCTGGGCTTGCAAAATCTCACTAACTGTCCTGGCTTGAGACAATTCACACCTCTTTAACCTGTGCTTATCCCTCTATCCACTCACATTGTCTGTACCAGTAAAGACTTGATTACCTGTAAAGACTTGTATTCCAACCATTATCTTGCAGTTGTGTCTGTGTCTATGAACTCAACTCTCCACTCGCCTGATGAATGCTCATGCTACCAAATAAACTTGTTGGACTTTAACCTTGTGTTGTGAGACTTCTTACTGTACTTTCCCCGTAACCCTTGATTCTCTCACTGATCAAAAATCTATCTCAGCCTTAAACATACACAAGGACTCTGTCTCCACAGCTCCCTGTGGCAAGGAGTTCCAAAGACATTCAACCCTCTGAGAGAAGAAGGGCAGGATTTTTCCGGCCACACTCGCCCTGAAACAGGAAAATCCCGCCCGAAATCAACGGACCTTTCCATGGTCCGCCCCTTGCCTGCTACAATTCACGTGGCGGGCGGAATGGAAAAATTTGCCCTGAAATTCCTCTACATCTCAGTCTTAAATTGATGCCCGTTTATTCTGAGGTGACGCCCTCCAGTCCTCGGCTCTCCCATAAGAAGGAAAGCAGAATAGAATTTGCTGGTGAACTCCTGAATCTCCAGTATGGGGATAAAATATTTTTAAGGATCTAAGGATTTAAGGATTCTTACCCTTAAATTTCATATCTCTGATTGTAGAATAGCAAATTGTTGTTGTTCTGTGAAAATCAGACACTCAGTCGCATTATAAGATCCTATTATTTTAAATAGAAATTGTTAAAGTCCTGATACTGGAAGTTACACTGTAGGATATTGCTGTAAGGATATCAGCTTTTTTGTGATGGTGGTGTTAGCATAATTAAAATAAGTTAATGCCTCTGAGAAAACAGAAAGACAGTACAATTTGCATTCATATAATGCCTTTCACAACCTCTGAGTGTTCCAAAGAGCTTTACAAACAATGATGAACTTGGGAAATATAATTACTGTCGTATTTGGGGAAATGCAGTGTCCAATTTGCGCATAACCCAAAATCCCTCTGACAGGAATGAAGTAACTGACTGGATAATCAGGATGTGGAGATGCCGGCGTTGGACTGGGGTAAACACAGTAAGAAGTTTAACAACACCAGGTTAAAGTCCAACAGGTTTATTTGGTAGCAAAAGCCATACACTGCAAGAAAGGATGTCCCGAGGCATGGTACATTGGGGAAACTATGCAGACGCTGCGACAACGGATGAATGAACACCGCTCGACAATCACCAGGCAAGACTGTTCTCTTCCTGTTGGGGAGCACTTCAGCGGTCACGGGCATTCGGCCTCTGATATTCGGGTAAGCGTTCTCCAAGGCGGCCTTCGCGACACACGACAGCGCAGAGTCGCGGAGCAGAAACTGATAGCCAGGTTCCGCACACACAAGGACGGCCTCAACCGGGATATTGGGTTTATGTCACACTATTTCACATAAATATTTCTGCTTTTTTCCTCCTGAGTCTTTATCATGCGATCCTAGAATCAGAATTTATGTCACACTATTTGTAACTCCCACAGTTGCGTGGACCTGCAGAGTTTCACTGGCTGTCTTGTCTGGAGACAATACACATCTTTTTAGCCTGTCTTGATGCTCTCTCCACTCCCATTGTTTTGTTTCTTAAAGACTGGATTAGTTGTAAGTATTCGCATTCCAACCATTATTCATGTAAATTGAGTCTGTGTCTTATAAGTTCTGTTTGTGAACAGAATTCCCACTCACCTGAAGAAGGGGCTCAGAGCCTCGAAAGCTTGTGTGGCTTTTGCTACCAAATAAACCTGTTGGACTTTAACCTGGTGTTGTTAAACTTCTTACTGTGGATAATCAGTCTCAGTGAGAGGTTTTCGTTATGACACGGGGAAAAATTTTTTCCTGTTGTTCCTCAAATAATGTCTTCTGGGATCCTTTACATCTGCTTGAAAGAGCAGTCGGGGACTCTGTTTAACAGCTCAGCTGAAAGACAGCAACTCAGACAAGGCAGGACTCCCTCAGTGGTGCAGTGTGTGTGTCAGCCTCCATTATCTGCTATCATGGGACTGTAACACATAACCTTCTAACAAGTGTGCTACCAAGTGAACCATAGTGTAATAACTTTGAAGGCGATGTGTAGTGGCTGCAAGTTACAACGGGTTTATTGCTAACAATATAAAACAAGGGTCTGACAGAACTGTAATAACATGTCGAGTCTCCTCTCCTCCCTGGCTGCAGTCTTTGAGCCATGTATTAATCTCTAATTTTATGTACTCTATACCAATTGACCCACGGATCAGGTAATAATCCAGAGATTGCAACCTTGGAGGTTCCTGTTGTTTAATTTAGTGCCTGGCTCCTCAAACTATCAATGCAGAACCTCTTTCCTCGTTCTACCTATGTCGGTGGTACTTTTAAAAATTCATTCATGGGACATGGGCGTCGCTGGCTAGGCCAGCATTTATTGCCCATCCCTAGTTGCCCTCGAAGGTGGTGGTGAGCTGCCTTCTTGAATCGCTGCAGTCCGCGTGCTGTGGGTTGACCCACAATGCCGTTAGGGAGGGAATTCCAGGATTTTGACCCAGCGACTGCGAAGGAATGGTGATCTATTTCCAAGTCAGAACGGTGAGTGGTTTGCAGGTGGTGGTGTTCTGCACTTGTCCATCTAGATGGAAATGCTCGTGGATTGGAAGGTGCTGCCTAAGGATCTTTGGTGAATTGCTGTAGGGCATCTTCTAGATAGTACACACAATTATTACTGAGTGTCAGTGGTGGAGGGAGTGGATGTTCGTAGATGTGGTGCCAACTAAGCGGGTTGCTTTGACCTGGATGGTGTCAAGCTTCTTGAGTTTTGTTGGAGCTGCACCCATCCAGGCAAGTGGGGAGTATTCCAGCACATTCCTGGCTTGTGCCTTGTAGATGGTGGACAGGCTTTGGGGAGTCAGGAGGTGAGTTACTCGCTGCAGTGTTCCTAGCCTCTGATCTGCTCTTGTAGCCACTGTGTTTATGTGGTGAGTCCAGTTGAGCTACTGGTCAATGGTAACCCCAAGGATGTTGACAGTATCTACATGGACCATGACAATAGGATCCTCCCCCTCCCACTGCAAGTTCCTCTCCAGCCTGGAGCAGATGTCCCGAACACTGGCACTGGACAGGCAACGTAGTCTTCGGGACTCTCGATCCTGGTTACAGAGAACAGTGTCTATTCCCCTGACTATCTATCTCCAACTATGACTACATTTGTCATTTTTCCCCCCACTTGAATGGCTCCCTGTACACGGTGCTATGGTCAGTTTTCTCATCCTCCATACAGTCCCCATTCCCGTGCACAAAGGGAGCAAGAATCTCAAACTATTGGACAAGGACAGGTGCTGAGCCTTCTGCAGTGCTACCTCTTGGATCCCTCTAGCTGCCTCACGCGTCGTCACACCTGCCTGTCCCTGACTGAATTCAAAGCAGTTAATCTAAGGGGTGTGACTGCCTCCTGGAACACAGCGTCCAGGTAAGTCTCCCCCTCCCTGATGCGTGGCAATGTCCAAAGCCCAGCTTCCAGCTCATTGACTCTGAGCCGAAGTTCCTCGAGCAACCAACATTTGCTGTAGACATGGTCACCATTAACCACAATGGAGTCCAGCATCTCCCACATGCTGCAGCCACAACTCATCACCTGGCCCTGCATCCCAATTTTACTTAAGTCAGTTTTTCAATTTATTTTTAATTTTACAACCAATCTTTAGTTTTCACATTGAAAGAATAAATTAAAAAAATGGCTGTTCTTCAAAAATATTTCATTGGCCAATATCTGCTTTGGGATGTCCGGAGGTTTCAAAAGAGGCTATATATGAATGTGAGATCTTTCTTTTATTTTTTCCACTGATAAAGTCAGGCCTTTACTTTAGGGTCAGGTTCAAGATTGACCAGAGGTATAATTTCAGCACATTTGGCCCTAGTGCACTGACTGCAGTATCTGTTTTTCTAGTGGTCATTACCAGGTATGTATTTGTCTGTAACAGTGAGTTTGCGAGTATAGGTAAGCAGGCGCTGTATTCCTGACATCCCATAAATTCTCCTCTTCTTCCTCAAAAACATAAGTGCAATCCCCATTGGGAAACCCACAATCTGAATGAGGAATTAATTTTATTTTGACCCTTTGTCAAAGAGCTTTGACAAAGGGTCATCTGGACTCGAAACGTCAGCTCTTTTCTCTCCTCACAGATGCTGCCAGACCTGCTGAGATTTTCCAGCGTTTTCTCTTTTGGTTACAGATTCCAGCATCTGCAGTAATTTGCTTTTATCTTAGGCTTATATTAACACTGCAATGAAGTTACTGTGAAAATCCCCTAATCGTCACACTCCTGTTCGGGTACACTGGGGGAGAATTTAGCATGGTCAATGCACCTAACCAGCACTTCTTTTGGGCTGTGGGAGGAAAGCGGAGCACCTGGAGAAAACCCACTCAGACATGGGGAGAATGTGCAGACTCCACACAGACAGTGACCCAAGCCAGGAATCGAACCTGCGTCCCTGGCGCTATGAGGAAGCAGTTCTAATCACTGCGACTGTACCACCCAATAGTTGCCTCAAAATATTTCCACAAATTTTATCATCTGACTGTTTAAACAGACTTTCGGAAACAACACACCCAATACTGGATGCACATTATAATAGGTTGGTGGATGATGGAGTGCTGTACAGAAGGGAGTTGTGTACATGTCTAATCAATCGCACTAGGGCCTAACATTAATATAATTAACTGCAAACTGGACATTACAAAACTGCACTGGATAAATGGATGAGGTGACATAATAGGTGTCTGCCGTCCTCCCAGTTGGTCAACCTGAGTTTATGTCTGCGAATCAGGAGGAGCGATCTAGGTAATCCTACCGAATGTGCCCATCGGACAGGGCTGTGTTCTTCTGAGGCTGCCAGCTGGAAATGCTGCAAGTAGGCACATCCTTCAGTTAACTGGAGAGCTAACTGTCCCTCGGCAAACTGGAAACTGCTCACTGAAGCTGGCTCCTCACCAAGATCATGGGAACGAAAGTGAAATGGCTGGCTTTTGTTGATGAAAAAAAAAATCTCCTGCTGTAAAGATGCATGACACTGAAGTGGGATGAGTGTGTGTGTTAGCTGTAATATGAACAGGTAAAAAACTGATTATCTTGGGAAGATCACTGTGACATTTAAGTAGGTTGGTAGATGAGTGGGTGTTGCTGAGGCTGCAGCCACATGTGCGACATTTGCAAAGTACCCTCTCCTGATGATGATTGCCGGATTTGACCCCATTACCATCCTGGATTACCGAGGCAGCTCTCTGTGAAACAACAAGTGACAGCTCAAAAACCATACTGCAACCACAAACCACAAAGCAATGGCAACTCCTTCCAAATCAAATTCATACAGTCTTCGTGATCTGCACAGTAAACTCACGAAACACAGCAATGTGAGGAAGCAAATTTAGAATGAATACATTGAGAACAGGACAACGTAATTAAATTGACTGTCTAGACTTTACCTTTTTCATGCAGATACCTTTTAATCCATTATGCTACAGAAATGTAAGGGAAATTAAAAGTAAAAGAAAATGACAAGAGAATAATAATCAATTAGAATGGGAAGGGAAGTCCATCATTTTGCTTAGTTTTTCTCCTGTTGGAGATAGTCAGTATCTGGCCCTTGTGTAATATGTTGTCAGGGCTTGTTGCATTGCAAGCACAGACTGCTGCCAGTTCTAAGGAGTCATAAATTTTACTTAACACTTGTGCAGTCATCAGCGAACGTCCCCACTTCTGACCTTTTGGGGGAGGGAAGATCGTAGATGAAGCAGCTGAGGATGGTTGGGCCTAGGACACTACTCACTTAAACACCTGCAGCAATCTCCCGGGATTGGCACTGCCCAAGTGGCACTCCCCTGCCCCTGACCTCCTGATGGGGTGGGGGAGGGGGGAATACCTCAATGGTCTCTGTTGACCCCACCAGCTGGGTGAGCACTCTTAGTCGTCATTGATGGGGATCAGCTTTAATCCTCGCTGGTGGGAACTTCTCCCAGCAGGGGGGCGGTGGGGGGCAGGCGGGGAGGGGGGTGTGGGTGGGGGGGGATGCTGCGGGGGGAGACACTAGCAAGTTTGAGCCTGCTTGAGCCTTGATCCTACTTCAACTTTTAATCAGATTATGTCTGAACTTCAGCTCAGCTCCCTGACCCGCCCAAACCCCACTCAGCTCCTGAACTCATTACAGCCTCGCTACAAGCATGGACAAAAAGAATTGAATTCAAGAAGTGAGGGGAGAGTGACTACCCTTGACATCAAGGCAGTAAGAATGTGGCATCAAAGAGCTCCGTCAAAATGGAGGTCAATGGGAATCGGGGGGAAAGCTGTCCATCGGTTGGAGTCACACCAAATGTTGTGATTGTTTGAGGTCAATCATCTGAGTCCCGGGAGATCGCTGGAGAAATTCCTCAGGATAACGTCCTCGACCCAACCATCCTCAGCTGCTTCGTCAATGATCTTCCCTCCTCCATAAGATCAGAAGTGAGGATGTTCGCTGATGGCTGATGGCTCTATAAGTGTTAAGTAGAATATGCCTCCTTAGAAATGGAAGCAGTCTGTGCTTGCATGCAACAAGCCCTGACAACATTCAGGCTTTTGCACAACACAAGGACTAGATATTGACCATCTCCAACAGGAGAGAAACTAAGGCCGGGATTTTCCAAATAAAAAAACAAAGTGCCCAACAGATGTGAAAAAGGGAGACTTTCCCACCTGTTTTTTGGGGCATGTTTAGTGGAACGAATGTCCGACACTCTGTTCTACAGAGTCCCTCAGGCAGATTCACACTGGAAAGCAGGGGGCGGGGTCTCATCCCGCTGGAGAGGCGGGGAACATAGTGCTGAGTGGGCCATTGCGCATGCGCCGATCTGTCAGTGGGGAAATCGCCGGCCTCTGATTGTTTCCCAACATCACCCCCCTCCCCGATTGGTGGCCTACCCGACCAACCCTCCCGCCGCCCGCCCCCCCCCCCCGCCCCCACACACTCCCCCCCTTCCCTCCCAGTGGACCAGTCCCAATCGCCAGTCCCCCAGCCCTGATCCCCCCACCATGGCCAACCCCTATCTCCCCCACTAGGATGAGCACCATTCTCCCACCCCCCATGTGCAGCCCCAATCGCCTCCTCCCTCCCTCTCCCACTAATCCATTTGCAAAATGTGCATTGGGTCCCCCCCCAACAACCACTGATCGGCCAGCCCAGTAGGCCCCCACCAGTAGGCCCTGCCACCCCGGCCCCATCCCTTTGGCACTGCCTGGTGCTTGATGGGCAGTGACAAGATACCCAGTGGGCAAAGCCAAGGTGCTCAGTGGGCAGTGCTAGGGTGCCAGTCTGGCAATGTCAGGATGCCTGGTGGGCAGTGCCAGGCTGGCACGGCCAGGCTGGCACTGCCCAAGTGGCATTCCCCTGCCCCTGACCTCCCAGGAGGGCCTCAGTGGTCTCTGTCCCCACTAGCAGGGTGATCATACCTGGCCCCCATTGATGGGGAGCAGCTTTAATCACAGCTTGTGGAGAACCTCTCTTGGCAGAGGGTCGGGGGGGAAGGAGTAAGGGGGTTGGGGGAGAGACACTAGCGAGTCCGGTTGATACCACCCCGGGCTCGCTAATCATATGGATGGTCAATTTCAATATGGAAATCAGCCCCGCGCTGAATTCCGGCGCAAGGCTAATTCCTTCAAAACACATTGTCGCCATTTCAATATTGTGGCTACCAGAGCAGGTTAGAGGCTGGGAATTCTGCAGCAGTTAACTCAATTCCTGAGTCTGCAGAGCCTGCCCACCATCTACAAGGCACAATTCAAGAGTGCGATGGAATAATCCCCACTTGCCTGGATGAGTGCATCTCCAAAACCCTCGAGAGGCCCAACATCATCCAGGACAAAGCAGCCCTCTTACTCAGCAGCCCATCAACAATGTTGAACATTGACTCCTCCCACCACTGATGTTCAGTGGCAGCAGTGTGCATCATCTACAAGATGCACCGCAGCAACTCACCAAGATTCCTTGATGTGGAGTTGCCGGCGTTGGACTGGGGTGGGCACAGTAAATAATCTCACAACACCAGGTTAAGGTCCAACAGGTTTATTTGGTAGCACGAGCTTTCGGAGCGTTGCCCCTTCATCAGGTGAGTGAAGAGTTCAGTTCACAAAAGTTCACAAACAAGGCATATATAGACAAAAACTCAATTACAAAAATAGTTGGAATGCAACAAACAACTGCTTGACAGGTAAGACTCACATTCCAACCATTATCTTGCAATTGAGTTTGTGTCTATATATGCCCTGTTTGTGAACCCAATTCTCCACTCACCTGATGAAGGGCCAGTGCTCTGAAAGCTTGTGCTGCCAAATAAACCTGTTGGATTTTAACCTGGTGTTGTGAGACTTCTTACCAAGACTCCTTAGACAGAACATATGAAACCCATGGCCTTTGCCATGTAGAAGAAGAAGAGCAGCCAATGTATGGGGATACCACCACCTAAATGTTTCCCTCCGAGCCATGCGATTTCCTGACTTCAATACTTGTCACGGTTCCTTCACCACGGCTGGGTCGAAAGCCTGCAATTCTCTGCCCAACAACACTGTGGGTCTATTGGCACCACATGGACTGCAGTGGGTCAAGAAACAGCTCAACACCACCTTCTCAAGGGCTTGTAGGGGTGAGTGGAAGATGCTGGCCTTGCTAGTGATGCCCAATTTCCAAGAAAATATTAGACAAAATCCCTACTATCCCTTAGCTGATGCAATCTCAGAAATTCTATTTGTCCCCCTGCATCCCTAGCCTTGGAGGGGAAAGAATTCAAGATTTAGAATCATATAATAGAATCGTAGAATCTTTACAGTGCAGAAGGAGACCATTTGGCCCATCAAGCCTGCACCAACAACTATCCCACCCAGGCCCTATCCCCATAACCCCACATATTTACCCTACTAGTCCCCCTGACACTAAGGGACAATTTAACATGGCCGATCAACCTAACCCGCACATCTTGCACATTCTCCTCATGTCTGCGTGAGTTTCCTCTGGGTGCTCCGGTTTCCTCCCACAGTTCAAAGATGTGCAGGTTAGACATGGGGAGAATGTGCAAACTCCACACTGACAGTCACCCAAGGCCAGAATTGAACCTGGGTCCCTGGCGCTGTGAGGCAGCAGTGCCAACCACTGTGCCATCCTATCACGCTTTCTATCAACCTTGGTGGAAATCCAGACATATTCATGATTCTACGCTGTGATCTATGATCAAAAAACTATAACTCACCTGGTATAACAACAAGAAGTTGAATTGACATAGCCCCTTCAACATAATAAGATGTTTCCCAGGGTATTTATTCAACAACAATAATCTTACTGTCTTTATTAGTCATCAATGCCATTCATTTCTTTAGAAAGATATTTGACTCAATTGTAACCTTGTTCCTCTGTACCTCTTAGCATAAGAAGGATTCTGGTATAAGTGATTGGGTTCTTATTGTCCTTATTTAACTGAAATAGAGCACCACATAGTGCTCAGCAGTCCTGCAAACCACTCCACGCAGGATGCTGGCATTGGATCAAAAGCATTAAATGAAACACAATCGAAGCACGATGGCTGAACAGTTATTGATCAATCTTTCAAAAGTCTGAGGGAGCACTCAGAGTGAGTAACAGATCAGAGCTGACTATTCTGATTTCCCGATCAATTAGTTACAATGATCACTGGGTCACCAGCTGGATCAATCGCAAGCTGCTGGAGCCCACTGCACTCACTCACACCCATTGTACGCAGTTAATCGGAGATCAATCAGCCAATAAGCAAGGTCTCACTTGCTGACTTTCTCAATGTGATTTGAGGCACTATAGAGGGGCAAAAATTCAATGGCATTGGTTCAAGAAATCTTTTCTGTGTAAATAACGATCATCAGTAAAGCATGGTTTTCAAATGGGTGATTTCTGAAAATACAATTTCAGCAGCAGGTCATTCATTCTGGAACGAATAGGCACTCTTCCATTTTACAATCGTGGATCATTAATTCTGGTGAATAGGCATTCTGCCATTTTATGGTAGTGGATCATTAATTGCAGAGAGAGCTGGAACTCGTTATTTGTTGAGAGGGATTTCATCCCGGGTTGACTTTGTGGTGAATAGCTGAAGGTTGTAGTCAAAAGCATAACTCCCTGTTTTTGAATAATTTCCCAGGAACCAAACTAAATGCAAAGGCCAAAAACAAAAGATGCCTTTCGCACTGAAGTGTAGGAATTCAGGCTTATACCTGGACATTATAGACTATTGTAGAATGAACATTTGAAGATATTTGCTCACTTCTTTAAATGTACACATTTCATTTAAATTCAGATGTAAGCCCGGGCAGCACTGGTTAGCACTGCTGCCTCACAGAGCCAGGGACCCAGGTTCAATTCAGGCCTCGGGTCACTGTCTGTGTGGCGTTTGCATATTCTCCCCCTGTCTGCGTGGGTTTCCTCTGGGTGCTCCAGTTTCCTCCCACAGTCCAAAGATGTGTAGGTTAGGTGGATTAGTCATGGTAAATTGCCCCTTAGCGTCAGGGAGACTGGCAGGGTAAATACTTGGGGTCACGGGGATAGGGGTGGGATTGTTGTCGGTCAGGCTCGATGGGCTGAATGGCCTCTTTCTGCACTGTAGAGATTCTATGAAGATGTCCCCTTAAGAATTTATACTTAACAATGTATGTTAATGTTCATGGACAGAGTTTGTGTTCCTTTTTCTTGACCATGACCAGTTTTCATGTAAAAGGTGTGTTCTCTTATAGTCAGAGTGATTGCTCAAAGTTAAATAATCCCAGCAGTAAGCTTTTTGTGAGATTTTTAAATGAAGAAGGTTATTTATTGTCATAGTCTTGCCCTGGAGGTTTAAAACGTGACATCTGGCTCACTAGACTCTCACACGAAAAGACTAGATACAGATGAAGGTAAGACAAATACAATTAAAATTTATGATTGTTTCAGTCTCTTTTGTGGCAGGCCTGTAGTTTCTTAGATAAGTTGATGTTTTAGTTGCAGTGAAAATCTTGTAAAACAGAGGACTCTCAGGACGCCGAATGGCTTCTTGTAGTCAAAGGAGGGTGGTTCTTAGGTGAACACAACTTTAGAAAAGGTTGTGGGCGGAGTTATTTTCCCCCTTTCAAGATATTGTTGTTTATTACCTTGGCTGCTTAGATGACTTACAGCGAGTTTGGCGGCTTTCTGATGGAATTCTGTTTCTGCAGAATAACTTCTCGGTGTTTGAAAAGCAAATGGAAAATATGGCTGTCTCATCATGTAACCTTTTTCAAGTCCAATGTCCTTTTCCTTATAAGATGGATGACTCGGCGGAATATAAGCTTGTGTGGTGGCTTTCATGTCTTGAGAGTTTGAGACAGCAAGCATCTATATGAATGACCCAGTCAATTAAAAATTACCCTTTTGACTTAGTTTCAGGAAAAGAAATAAATCTTGGCCTAAATCTTCTGGCCCCACCCTCCATGGGAATTGGCACGGGCGGGACGGAGAATTTGATACATCCATAGGATATAGGGGCAGAATTAGGCCATTCAGCCCATTGAGTCTGCTCCACCATTCGATCATGGCTGTTAATGGACAAGTCCATTTGTCTTGGGTAGGAATTCCCAGTCCCAGGATGACCAGAAAATCCTGACAATTGAGTTAACATCCATTCTTTTGTTCTCCCTGGAGACACAAAATAAATAAAGTGATCCTCAGGCCATCTTTTTGCCGCCTGTTTTAAAACACAAAAAATAAGTTGAAGTTCAGAAGATGCATGACATTAAAGCAGATTGCATGGACAGAACATTATGCAAGATTCTCACCCTTGCTTTCAAATCATTTTGGGGACTTGTTCCTCCGTATCTCTCTAACTCACACCAGCCCTTCAACTTGCTGAGATGTTTGAGGTACTCTCCCGTCTGGCCTCTTGCAAATCCCCAATTTGCTTCACTTCTGCGTGGCTATCTTTGCCTTCCGCTTGAATCTAACTTCTGGCATTCCCTCCCTAAAATTCTCTCACCCGCTTTAAATGCTCATTAAAACCTCTTGATGAAGCTTTTAGTTGGATAGTGTTTCTCTGAAGCCCCCTTTGTTTACTATAGGTACCATATAAATGTAAGTTGTTGTTGTTGCAAGCTGAAGTTGATCTGCTGGGTATTAAGTTGCTTACAATTGTAATAATGCTATTTTTCCCACTTCGTTTTGGATTATCATGAATTCTAAAACTACTCCAGAAAAAATACTTTACAGTCAGGCACTCATTTTACCTGTGCTGACTGAAGGACTAGTCATAGTTATAGAGGTCTATAACACAGAGAAAGGCCCTTCGGCCCATCCCATCCACGCCAGTCAATGACAGACCACATAACTATTCTAATCCCATTTCCCAGCACTTGGCACAAAGCCTTTTTTGACATCGCAAGAACACATCAAAGTACTTCTGAGACTCTCTGCCTCCACCACCCTATTAGACAATGAGTTCCATACTCCCATCACCCTCTGTGTGAAAATGTTTTTTCTCACATCCCCTCTAAACCTCCTGCCCCTTACCTTAAATTTATGCCCCTTGGTCACAACCTTTCAATCCTTCATGGATTCATGAGCAGTGCCAGATGACTGGAGGGTCGATAATGGTGAAACACTATTCAAGAAAGGAGAGACAAATAAGCATGTTAACTGCAGGCTAGTCAGCCGAACATTGGTGGTGAGAAAATTACTGAAAACCATTAACAGGGATAAAGTAAGATTTAATTTGGAAGCCGATGGAAATAAAAGTAAAATGATGGTATGGAATTTATTTCATTCTGGGACCTGGACGTCACTGGCAGGCCAGCATTTATTGCCCGTCCCTAGCTGCCCTTGAACTCAGTGGCTTGCTAAGCCAATTCAGAGGGCAGTTAGAGTCAACCACATTGCCTTGGCTCTGGAGTCACATGTAGGCCAGACCAAGTAAGAATGGCAGATTTCCTTCCCTAAAGGGACATTAGTGAACCAGATGGGTTTTTCCGACAATCGACAATGCTTTCATGGTCATCAGCAGATTCTTAATTCCAGATATTTTTTATTGAATTCAAATTCCACCACCTGCTGTGGTGGGATTCAAGCTCGGGTCCCCAGAACATTAGCTGAGTTTCCGGATTAATAGTCTAGCGATAATACCAACAGGCTGTCGCCTCCCCATATGGACTTGGCTAAGTCACAGGAAGCGTTGGGTGATGGTGGATTGGTATTTTTTAGACTGAGAGGTGTTTTGTTGTTGTATTCATTAAGTTCCTCTTTTCAATTTTAATAAACTACCTAAGTTTAGCTGCAGGGAGTGGCATTTTATAAAGTTTTCTAATGGAAGGAAACTTGGCAAGGAAGTTGATCCAGTGAGGTAGTTATTGGCCTCAGGGTGACTCACACTGGAAGGTGAAAGGAACAGAAGAATGACATATAGACTTCAATCTGGAGAAGTATGACGCAAGAGAGGTCTAATATATAATGTGTGGAATTCACCAGCCATTCACACTGGTGGGACTTTCTGCTCTCGCTGCAGTGAATGGAGCTTTGACTGAGCGCCAAATTCTCCATCCTCGCTGGCAGCAGCGGTGGGGCATGAATGGCTAGAAAATTCCAGCCAATATCTATGTATTAGACTACATTATAGAGACAGAAAAAATAGGAGTAGGCCATTCGGCCCTTTGAGCCTTCTCCGCCATCTATTCTGATTGTAGCTGATCATCAAATTCAATATCCTGATTCCTCCCTTCCTCCGAAATCCCTTGAACCCTTTAGCCCCAAGAGCTATACCTAATTTCTTCTTGAAATCACACAACGTTTTGGCCTCAACTACTTTCTGTGGTAATGAATTCCACACATTCACCATCCTCTGGGTGAAGAAATTTCTCCTCACCTCAGTTCTAAAAGACTTGCCCCTTATCCTCAAACTATGACCCTGAGTTCTGGACTCCCCCACTATCGGGAACATTCTGAATCTACCCTGTCTAGCCCTGTTAGAATTTTATAAGTTCCTATGAGTTTCTTATTGACTACATACCCCTAGAAGACAACTGTCGGCTCTGGAGAGAAACTGTGAAAGATATTGGATAAAATGATTGAGTGACAATAAGAAGGAAAGGTTGAGTCTAAATTGTGAGAAAACAGAAATGTCTAAGTAGAGTCCAAAATGAAGTCACACCAGGATGTAAGATCACAGAGCAAAATGAAAAGGTCACCCAGGGAGACAAACTGTCATCTTGGAAGTATGTTAATATCGGACAGAAAGTGCGATGAAGAAAAAAGACAAAGGCTTGGAACGGCTAAATATCCATTCCAGATAATAAAAAGATTATGATGAACTCAAATTTAGCACAAAAACAAAGCTGAGAATTCCAGAATGCTACATTACACCAATTTTCTCAAAAGGAAGCATGCGTTGAATGATCAGTTGGATGGCACGGTGGCACAGTGGTTAGCGCTGCTGCCTCACAGCGCTGGGGACCTGGGTTCGATTCCCGGCTTGGGTCACTATCTGTGTGGAGTCTGCACCTCCTGCTGGTCATCCTCTCCAGTGATGGCCGGCTGCTCATCCTCCACGTCCTCTTCCTCCTCCAAGAGGTCACCTCGCTGCAGAGCCAGATAGTGCAAGGCACAGCACACCACCACTATGCGGGAGGAGATCAGGGGGCTGTACTGGAGGGCCCCTCCGGATCGGTCCAGGCACCGGAATCACATCTTGAGGGGCCCAATGCACCTCTCTACTGTCGCGTGGGTGGCTACATGGGCCTCATTGTAGCGGGTCTCCGTCTCAGTCACAGGCTTCCGCACAGGCGTCATCAGCCATGTCCGAAGCGGATAACCCATATCACCCAGGAGCCACCCCCGCAGCCTGGGCTCCTCCTCAAATGCTTCCGGGATGTCCGAGCTCCTGACAGTGAAGCTGTCGTGCACGCTGTCTGGATGTCTGGCGCAGACGTGCAAATTGGTCATGTTGTGGTCACACACGATTTGTACATTCAGGGAGTGGAACCCCTTCCGATTAACAAATCATCGTGGATTCTGTAGGGGGGCCCTGAGGGCGACATGGGTGCAGTCGACCGCCCCCTGCACATTCGGCATCCCCGCAATTGCAACGAACCCCGCAGCCCGGGCCTCCTGATGGGCCTGGTCCAGGTTGAATTTGATGTACTGCCCAGCCCGGGCATACAGGGTTTCAGTGACCTGCTTGACACAGATTGTGCACTGAAGACTGGGAGATGCCACAGACATCTCCGCTTGGGCTCTGGAAGGAGCCAGTTGCATAGAAGTTCAGAGCGGCCATCAATCTGATAGCCACTGAGAGTGGGTGCCTCCCATCAACCCGCCCCCCTGCCCCAGGCGCCAGGCCCTGCAACAGGTTGCACATGTGTCGCACGGTCTCCTTTCGGAGGCGGCATACGGTGTCCAACATCTCCTCGAAGGACACTCGTGCACGGAACTCCCACGCCCCCGCTCTGGGTGAATGGCGATCACCTCCTGCCTCTGGTGGTCGTCTCCCTCCGGTCCTGCAAGTGGTAAGGCCTGGGCCTCCTGGACCCACAATTCTTCCTCCAGTTCCTCCTTCTCAGCTCCAGCAGCAACCAAAAGAACAGCAAGATCGATTGGTTGTATCGCAAAAGTCATCTCAACACTCTGAAAGCGGGGAGGTGGAGGGTGGGGGGTGGGGGGTGGGTGGGGGGGGGGGGGGGGGGGGGAGGGGGGGGGCAGGTGGAGATGAACAAATGTGGAAGTCATGCAACGCTGCTTGCCCCAGCACATCGACAATCACAGCCCCCCCACGCCCCCCAATCCCCCCAGCCACATGCTCCACACAATCACAGCCCCCCCATGCCCCCCAATCCCCCCAGTCACATGCTCCCCTCAATCACAGCCTCCCCCATTGCCCCCCAATCCCCCCAGTCACATGCTCTGTTTAATCAAAGTCCCCTCATGCCCCCCAATCCCCCCAGCCACATGCTCCCCACAATCACAGCTCCTGGTAAAGTTGAGAGGCTGCAGCAGTGCTATCTGCAAAGGCTTTGTGCACATCCTTCAGCCTGAAGTGAGCTGAGGTGCTGGGACCCAGCAGCACCGCAAGACCCGAGGTCAGTGCTGAGACCCGGGTCTGTGCTGCAAGATAAACATTGGAGACCGTGCACAACAACAAACCCCACCACCCCCACCCCCACCCCCCGACACTGCCACACACTCGCAGAGCCCCCACTGACCCAAGACAGAAAATGGCCGCAACAGCAGGACACCCATGAGTAGCAGAGAGCCGTCGGACGCCATGCACTTACCTCCTCGCCAACCCTCACTGATGAAGCGCCTGATTCAGACTTTTATTCAGCAGGTCTATTTCGGTATGATTCCAGATCGGCGAACACGGTGGTAAAGGGGGAAATGTTGATAAAGTTGGGTGGGCAGTTCATTAATTCAATTGAAATACATGCAAATACATTTAAATCGCCATTGCGTCCGTTTTGAGAGTGAAGCTGATCGCCGCCATTCGGGGGTTTCGGTAAAGTGGCCATCTGCGCGGACACGGCTGCGGATCGCGTTAATGACCTCACACCCGACTTTACCACGTTTTCGCGCCAGAAAACAGGCACGACACAATGGTAAAATCGGGCACATGCACACATATGCACACACATGCACACACGCACACACACACGCACACACACATATGCACACACACATGCACACACATATATGCACGCACATGCACACACACATATGCACACGCACACACACACACACATGCACACACATATGCACACGCACACACACACACATGCACACACACATGCACACACACACATGCACACACACACACATGCACACACACACACATGCACACACGCACACACACATGCACACACACACACATGCACACACACACACACGCACACACACATGCACACACGCACGCACACACATGCACGCACGCACACACACACACACATGCACACACACACACACACAAACGTTAAGAGCTCAAACAAGAGTTTTTTAAAAATACACAAATCGGCCCCTTGGCTAGTCCGTGAGGCATAGATGTTGCGGCTGCTAAATTGGGTGATTTTGGAAGAGCTGACTTTGGAAGATTCGCTGATTATTGGAGACACTTGTTGGTTTGTCCCAGATGGAAGAGTTGGCCTGTTTGTTTCTGCAGGGTTAACTGGAGAACCAGTCCTGATTCTTTCTGCTTGCTGTCTCCATCAAAGGACAGAGAGAGACTTTGTGCTTCTGTGTTTTATTTCTCTCATTTGTTGTCCAGTCAGTTTTTAATCCATTTTCTCTGTGTATTTCCTGGAGGGAAAATAATCATGTCTTGTGCTCAGAAACTCTAACACATTCTGGGAAATGAATCAACATGAGATGAGTGTTTTTGTATGTCTGACGAGATGTAGGAAGCAGTTGATTATCTCCACAGCACAGGAGATTAAAGGGGAGAGAGAATAGAGCCAATGTTTCGAGTCTGGATTACTCTTCGTGACGAAGGATCATCCAGACTCAAAATGTTGGCTCTATTCTCTCTCCACAGATGCTGTCAGACCCGCTGAGTTTCTCCAGCATTTTCTGTTTTTGTTTCAGATTCCAGCATCCGCAGTAATTTCCCTTTATTGCAGGAGATTAAAATCCAGCCTTTAGCATTTCCCATATCTTTATTTGAAGTGTCTGAAGTGTGCCTTGACACCTCTTCAGGTGTGAAATTCCAGGTCCTCCCAGGAAAGTCTGCCAGTATAATCCACACAGGAATTTTCCAGAAACTGATCACTTTATAGGATCAGCCAACCTTTGCTCAGTGTCTTTACTTGTATTTCTTTAAAAAAAACACAGAGGCCTTCCTTGAAAAGATCGCTGGTGAGTTGGAGTCCACTTTTGGTAAAGCTGAGTACCTCTGAATGTTGTGATACTTTTGCAAAGCTTTCTGAGTCATCCAATCCCTTGGAGCACAAACAGCTATGAGCTGGAAGCGAGTGTGAGAGGAGCACACCAGGGACATGGGTGGATATGAGGGCATGGAAGCAGCAGGGTGGTATGGAGTGGGCACAGGAGTTGAATGTGGGGGGTGAAGGAAGTGCGAGGAGAGTGAGGGGTGAGGGCTAAGGTGCCTCACACATGTATAGAACATGGCGATAGCCCAGTGAACGCTGCTGGACCAGTTCCATTTCGACTTCAGGTGGCATCAGCCCCAGCGCCAGCCCATCTCTGCCACCTCACCATGAAACTAGTGTGGGCGGGAGATGCCGGGCAGGAGACGAGGTTGTGACATCGAGAAATGGCCCAACTTGCAATTCCCACCTTGAAGGGAAAAGTTCAGCTGCAGGAATCCAATGTGGAATCATCCTGGTTTCCTCCAGACTCAGAGTATCATAGAATCTCTATAGAGCAGAAGGCCATTCAGCCCATTGAGCATGCACCAACAACAATCCCACCCAGACCCTACCTTCGTAACCCCACATCTTTACCCCACTAATCCCCTGGCACTAAGGGACAATTTTCCATGGCCAATCAACTTAACCCTCACATCTTTGGAGTGTGGGAGGAAACCGGAGCACCCGGAGGAAACCCACGCAGACATGGGGAGAATGTGCAAACTCCGCACAGACATTGACTCCAGGCCAGGAATTGAACCCAGGTCCCTGGCACTGTGAGGCAGCAGTGCTAACCACTGTGTCATCGTGCCGTCCCCAACAGGAAACCATACTGTACATCTACACATTGAACCATCGGTGAAGGGGATTCTTTTTCTTTATGCAAACAACGTAACTTGTATTTGTAATTTGGATCACTTAACATTTAAATTAAGCTAGACAGCTGCAGACTGATGTCCGTAAATGTAGTTCCAGATCTGTGAGATACGTATGTTTGGAGATACTCGCCATTTGAATAACAAAAAGACATTGCTTTTTGATATATTTTTTAATGGTAATTTCAGAGAATCTTTCATGTGAGATGTCAGTGTAAACAGGGAGCTCCACTGAATTGAGCCTAAGGAGATTGGACCCCTATGGTTGCAGTTAAGATACCAGGGTTCAGCCTAAAACTACAGGCTACAGTGTCATGAACGTAGCCCAGTCCATCACACAAACCAGCCTCCCAACCACTGACTCTGTCTACACTTCCTGCTGCCTCAGAAAAGCAGCCAGCAAAAGCAAGGACCCCACGCACCCCAGACATTATCTCTTACACCTTCTTCCATCGTGAAAAGGATACAAAAGTCTGAGGTCATGTACCAACTGACACAAGAACAGCTTCTTCCCTGCTACCATCAGACTTTTGAATGGGCCTACCATATATTAAGTTGATCTTTCTCTACACCCTAGCTATGACTGTAACACTATATTCTGCACTCTCTTCTTTCCTTCTCTATGAACGATATGCTTTGTCTGTATAGTGGGCAAGAAACAATACTTTTCACCGTACACAAATACACGTGACAATGATAAATCAAATCAAATCAAAAAGCACAATTCTAGAAAAACCCCCACACATCAGAGCAGCAAGCATGTGCATCCCACTACAGAATAACCCTTAATCCAGGCACAAAGAAAGTACTATCAGGGAGTTC
This sequence comes from Mustelus asterias, assembly GCF_964213995.1. Taxonomy (NCBI): domain Eukaryota; kingdom Metazoa; phylum Chordata; class Chondrichthyes; order Carcharhiniformes; family Triakidae; genus Mustelus; species Mustelus asterias. Next base: position 64,889,978 of record NC_135812.1, on the reverse strand, counting down.
GGAACTGCTACCTTGCTTTAACCACATAAAAAGTCAGACTCCTATCAGCATGGAGACACCATCATATTCTTTCACATTAGGGGTGTGCATTTACTCTCAGTACGGCAGCAATTACAATCTGAAGTGGTTAGATACATACCTCATAGTGCCAGGGACCCGGGTTCAATTCCTGCCTCGATCACTGTCTGTTTGGAGTTTGCACGTTCTCCCCATGTCTGCGCGCGTTTACTCCAGATGCTCCAGTTTCCTCCCACACTCCAAAGATGTGTGGGTTAGGTTGATTAGCCATGCTAAATCGGCCCTAGTGTCAGGGGGATTAGCAGGGTAAATGTGTAGGGTTACGGGAATAGGGCCTGGTTGGGATTGTGGTTGGTACAGACTCGATGGGCCGAACGGCCTTCTTCTGCACTGTAGGGATTCTACACAGAGTTCACTCTAGCCAGAAATTGCCAACCAGGTCATTCAAATAGGAGGAATGGCAGCCGTTGGAACCAACGCATCGGATCGCACCATAATGATTGCATCCTCAGCCAAAGAAACAGACGTTATACTAATACAAAAGACAAATTCAGGAAAGTGCACGTTACACTCTTCATCCTGGAGATTCTGAGCACCACAGAGACATCCTCCACCTGAAACCAAAGACTGTTCATTTCTGGAAGTGAATTGAAAGATCCATCGAATCACAGAGACTTCACCTCACAGAAAGAGGCCACTCGGCCCATTGTGTCTGTGAGAAATGACCCAACCCATCCTAATCCCACTTTCCAGCATTTGGCCCATTTTACTATAGTTGTGGCAGTTGAGGTGCATATCTGGTTTATTTATTTGAATAAATAGAATATACACCTCATATCTATAGAAATACCTCAGAAATATCCCGATGCCTTTTCAAGGAGTTGAGGGTTTTTGCCTCCACCACCCTCTCGGGCAGCGAGTTCCAGACCCCTCCCACCCTTGAGATGAAAACAGTATCCTCATCTCCTCTCTAATCTTCGATTTTATCCATTGATGGGATGTGGGCATCGCTGGCTAGGCCAGCATTTATTGCCCATCCCTCGTTGCCCTCGAGAATCACTCACTTTAAATCTACGCCCAGCTGTTCATTTTTAAAAAAACAGCACTTACACGATGAAACTGGGGTTTTAAATATTTATATTGTTGATACTGCATGCAGAGTTTAAGCTGATTTGTAAAGAAAGTGAATTTTTTGACCGTAATCTCCAGAGAACCCAAAATAAATCAACAGTGATCATTAAATACTGGAGCTCTTTTCTTCCTATTGAGCGGGTCTGTGGGAGATCAGAATCCGGCCGGCAGCCTCATATTGTGTAAATATCCAGGACTGAAGCACGAGTCAATCGATTACAAAATTGAATATCAACAGGACTTTTACACAGTGTGAGATTCTTCATCAATTCCTGGTGAAATTGTACAAATTGTCCAAACGCTGGAGACAATAGACACAACAGGGGCAATGAGCCCGCACTCTCCATACACAGGATCGGAGGAACACGCACTAAATCTGGAGAGACTCAGAAAATGCAATTCATGTCAGCGAGTTTCCGAGCTCCGATCTTCACAGCCCCATCACCGGCGGAGGGGTGTGTAACACAGTGGGACCCCAGTAAGCTTTAAACACATTAGCATGTCATTAGGTGCTCCACATCTCCTCAGATGAGGAGGATGTCCTGGAGGGTGGTGAGGGTGACCACGGAGAGGAGGTGGCAGAAGAACCCCGGGCAATTGACAGGGCTTGACGGGGCTGACAAGGTAGGGGTTGCCTCATAACGCCTCGCTTCGGGGATGGGCAGGATTAGGGAGTGAATATCTCTTCCACCATGGGGACTAACATCTCATCAGTTATGTGGTGCCAGCAGTATGCCCCCATGCTGTTGCCAGGCATCATGGACAGGGAACTGAAGCCATTGGCTGAACTCTGAGGGCGAACGAGAATGACTTGTATTGAGGACAGAGCGATGCTCCTCTCATCCTCAGCGATATGTCTGAATCCTACCTGACAGGGAGCTTCAAGCATCCTGCCATCGTATGAGCTTATCACAGGGCTCAGAAGCATGGGAGCATCAACTTCTATAGGTCCATTTACGTCAGGGGTCCTAGTGTTCACATCCATCTTGCAGCCGAGGTGGGCAGCCTGTCAGCACCTTGACAGCCCTTGGCTTCGTGATCACCAGAGAACATTGTTAGACATAAAGGGATGGGCTTTGATGGACGGGCGCGAAGGCATTCACCTAGAGCAGAGCAGAGGCTGGGAGAATCACCCCGGTATTTTTTATGATTGAAGATTAATATTATTCAATGTATAAATGATCACAGGTTTTGTTATTTGTTCTAAATCTGTGAAACTACTATTTAAATCTGCATTATATTGTTATATAACTTTACGTGTGACATGCTTATAAGTGTTTGTATGTTTTAATTTAGAATATGGAAATTGAAAATGTAATTGGGAAGAAGGGAGGTCAGGACTTCTGGGACCATGATTTGTGAACCTGCAGGAAGCTGTGCAAAGGAGAGTTCACATATTGGGCCATGGAAAATCTAAATGTGTTTGTCATTAGTATTCTTCTATCTTGCTTACTCCATGTGTAATTATCTCATATTTAACTTCTGTTTTGATGTTTCACTAAAGCATTTGTGTAACTTCATATTTAAATGCTTTGTTTTAATGTTTCAATAAAGCATTAGTAGAATCTTGTAAAGTTTAATGGAAAACATTTATTAACAAAAAACGTGATAAATACAAAAGTTTGATACCTTGTAAACATTTAACTAATCATTCTTGACTAACATTTAACAATTGGGTGGCACGGTAGCACAGTGGTTAGCACTGCTGCCTCACTGTGCCAGGGAACTGTGTTTGATTCCCGGCTTGGGTCACTATCTGTGTGGAGTTTGCACATTCTCCCCATGTCTGCGTGGGTTTCCTCCGGGTGCTCCGGTTTCCTCCCACAGTCCAAAGATGTGCGGGTTAGGTTGATTGGACATGCTAAACTAACCCTTAGTGTCCGGGATGCGATAGGTTAGGGGGATGGTTAGGGTAACTAAGCGGGGGTAGGGTCTGGGTGGGATTGTTGTCGGTGCAGACTCGATGGGCTGAATGGCCTCTTTCTGCACTGTAGGGATTCTATGATTTTACTTTAGCAGCTGCACGGCGAGATTTTGTTTCATTGCCTCATCTTCTTAAATTTCTTACAAAATATATTTTTCTCTAACACAATGATCAATTAAATATTTTTATACATTAGCACAGCAGCTCTGTTGTCTCTAAGCAAGGAGGTGAGGGAGGGATATGAGGAGGGGTAATGAGGGTAAGGAGAGGGAGTGAGAGGGAGGAAAGGGGTGGAAAGGGGGAAAAGGGGGAAGTGGGAAGGGAAAAGGGAAGAGGGAGGGAGAAAGGAAGAGGGGAGATGGGGAGGGAGGGAAGGGGATGGAGGGAGGAGAGGAGGGTTTGGACATAATAACTGTACATTTTACATGTACCCTGACTCTTCTGCGCCTACGTCGAAGCCTCAAAACGGACTTCAGTTAAGAATCTGAGCTAAAAGTGTGCTCAACCAGTGGTGGTGGAGTGTGACTCCAGATTTTCAATCCGTACTGGATTCTGCAAGAACTATCAAAGAGGTGGTTCACATCAGCTTACAAAAGACTTAAATATGTCAGCTAAAGGGATACACTTTCCTAAAATACATTCCCTCTGAAAATCGAGAGGGCGGCAGCATAATGCTGAGCGGGCCACTATGCACGTGCCAATCTCCGCTCTGACAGATTGGCGCATGCACAGTGGCCCCGTATTGCTGGCCTCCAGATCGCTGCCAGCCGCACAACCCCCCCCGATCGCTGGCCTCCCAGACCTCCCCGGGCAAACCCCGATGTCCCCCACACTGGGCCAACCCCGATCTCCACTTGCAGAGTGGCAGCGGAATCCCGCAACCCCACTGATCGTACCCAATAAACCCTGTCCTAATCGGCCCCACCCCCTCTAGCCCTGCCCTCTTGGCACTGCCTGATGCTCGATGGGTAGTGCCAAGGTGCCTCTTGTGCATTGCCAGTTTGGCCCTTGGGCTGTGTCAGTGTGGCACCCCCTTACTCCTGACATCCCGGGGGGGCCTCAATGGCCCCTCTTTCCTCCTGCAGGGTCGGCCCCCTGTTTCCCGCCAGTAGGGAGCTGTTGTAAACCCTGCTGGAGTGAAGTACTCCTGGCAGGAGGTAGGGGGGAGGAGACGCTATCGGGCCTGGAAACTTCAGCCCTGGGCTCACAATTGAAATTTAAATCCAGATTTCCATATGGTAATCAGCTCCATGCCAATTTCCAATGCGGAGCTGATAACCCCAGAAATCTTAGCTGTGGAGCCTCATGGAGGCTGTGGCGCCCAGTGGGATGTCCGCGAAATGGCCTCTGCTGATGTCTCCCTGCCCGCTGCGCTGCTCCAGCCCCCAATACATTTCACTGTATACTAATACATCTGACAATAATAAATCAAATCAACTTCTCCAGTGTTGACTTATTCCACACGGATTCTAACTGAAGTTCCACCCAGGATTCCAGGTATTTCCAAGATGCTCCTCAGACTGCTGTTCACACTGCATTCTGAGGTCAGTGTCATGTGTCTCCACAGGTACACACTCGCTCTCTCTCAAGGCTGTCCCGATCCACAGTTTCATTTTCATCCACTGCCTCACCTGAAGCTTTAATGGTAAGCTTTTTTCCTTCCTTTCAGGTGTCAAGGAATGCAGAAGAACCATGTTTGACTCGAAACGTTAACCTGTTGAGTTATTTTCAGCAAACTGATTATGCTTTGTCCCTGAGAACTCTGTCCTCCCCTTGTGACATGACCTTGCCATATTGGAGTGACAAAGCAGTGGCAAATTAGCAGCAAAAGCCTTTAATATTCTCACTGTTTGATTTGGATTCTCCACTCTTCGTTCAGGGCAGCTGCCTCCTGTGATCTTTCCAGGTAAGTGCAGCACTGCTGTCATCGATGTAGAATGTGCATCCATTCACATATTGCTCTATGACCTCAGCACCCATAGCGATTGGTAAAGTGGGGGAAGGCACTGGAAGTTGCACGACAGCATATAACAGCAGTCGAGGACCCCTAAAATAAACTGGAGAGAATACAGAATGTAGTGGTAGTCATAGCTAGGGTGTAGAGAAAGATCAACTTAGTGTGAGGTTGGTCCATTCAAAAGTCTAATGGCAGCAGGGAAGAAGCTATTCTTGAGTCGGTTGGTACGTGACCTCAGACTTTTATATCTTTTTCCCAATGGAAAAAGGTGGAAGAGAGAATGTCCAGGGTGCATGGGGTCCTTAATTATGCAGGCTGCTTTGTCGAGGCAGCGGGAAGTGTAGACATGGGACAGAATTTTTTCATCCTGCCCGCCACTGGAATTGTAGCAGGCAGGACACGGACCATGCAAAGTTCCATTGTCTTTGAGTGGGATTTCTCAGTTTTGGGGTGAGCACGGTCGGAAAATCCCACCCGTGGTGTTTGGAGCTGGCTGAGATGGTACAAAGACTCCAGCACGTTGACCCACTCACTTTTGACAAGAATGTCACCGACAATTGGAAAGAGGGTGAAGAAGGAATGGCAGGTATACAGCTATGCCCGTCTATCTGACATGTCAAAGAAAGTCCAAGCCTACATGCTGCTGAATCTGGCTGGCCCAGAAGTTGTGGAGAATTCAGAGTCCTTTGCATCCCTGAAGGAGAAAAACCAAGAGGACCTTACAGCACTGGTAAAGACATTTGAAGAAATCTGTGTCTGTAAAAAAATATCATCATGGGTAGACATGCTTTTAACACTGTTCATCAGAAACGCCTGATTAATCAATGCCGCCATATGCCTCAGAACTGAAAATTCTGGCCAAAATAGTGCGAATTCGGTGCTCACACTGATGAACTTGTGAGAGACCGTATAGAGTGTAGAAAACACAAAAACAGTGTGTGCTGCTCTGTGAAAACAATTAACGTTGGAAGCCGCCATCGATATTTGCAGGAACAGTCTGAGGGGAACACAAAAGTAGTAAGAGGGGAAGCTGAGGTATTTTCAGTACAAAACAAACCTTGCTCAAACTGCAATGGCCAGCGCTTACCAAAAACAAGCATATGCTTTGCATTTAACAAGCGGCGCATCAACTGTGGTAAATGGAATCACTTTGCCAAGTGTGGCAGGTCAAAGCCACATCAACCAACTACCATTGCAAGACAGGTTGCAGGCAGCTGCCTCCCCAAAGCTCAGCAAATAAACAAAGTGAATGAGCTGGAGATGAATCAAACACTTGAGGCTCTGAAAACGTTCTGCTGCTAAAGTGTTGACCTCATCACAGAAAAGGATGAAAAATTCATGACTCTCAACGTCGTTCATAACAATGCCAAAATTGACATAGGGGCCAAATGCAATGTTTTGTCAAAGTCAGCACTGAGTAAAATCGAGCCCTGTGCTGCAGATGATTCCACCTATAAAGAAAATCTAGCTACATATGGTGGACGGACATATGCACAGAAGGCACAGTCACCTTAGACTGCATACAGGACAAGCTTTAATTCCAATTATTCGCCCAGGATGTTAAATGACTGCTGGGTCTCCAGGACAGTATTGCCCTGGGATTAATCCACCTGGGGCCAGACAGGCACACCTTACAGCAACAAGCACCAGAGATATTAGAATGTTTGACTGCGATGTTACTGGGAAACTGCCTGCTATCTATCACATGAGGCTGGATGGCTCAGTGCCACTCATTGTCTGTGCTCCAAGAAGAATACCTCTTGCCAAGGAACAGAAGGTGACAGACAAACCAGACAGAATGACAAGACTGGGTATCATAGCCCTGGCAGATGAGGCCACAGAATGGGTCTCCACGATGGTAGCTGCAGTATAGAAAGATGGGACAGTTCACCGACTGCTGCAACATGTTCACAGCAGCTGCCATCTCCCTGGCCCTGCACTCAACCGTGGAACACGTAGATAACAAAGACATCTATGTCAGACTCCTATTTATTGACTACAGCTCAGCCTTCAACACCATTATTCCTACGAAAATCATCTCCAAACTCCGTGGCCTGGGCCTCGGTTCCTCCTTTTGCGTCTGGATCCTGAATTTGCCAACCCACAGACCGCAATCAGTAAGGATAGGCAACAGCACCTCCTCCACGATCATCTTCAACACTGGTGCCCCACAAGGCTGTGTTCTCAGCCCCCTACTATATTTATTATACACTGATGACTGTGCGGTCAAACTCCCCTCCAACTCGATTTTCAAGTTTGCTGATAACTCTCCCGTAGTGGGTCAGATCTCAAACAATGACGAGACAGAGTGCCGGAATGAGATAGAGAATCTGGTGAACTCTTTCACGGCAACAATAATCTCTCCCTCAATGTTAGCAAAATGAAGGAGATTGTCATCAACTTCAGGAAGCGTAGTGGAGAACATGCCCCTGTCTACATCAATGGGGATGAAGTAGAAATGGTCGAAAGCTTCAGGTTTCAGGTGTCCTGTCCTGGGCCAACAATCCAACACTATAGTTAAGAAAGCCCACCGACGCCTCTACTTTCTCAGAAGACAAAGGAAATTTGGCATGTCAGCTATGACTCTCAACAACTTTTACAGTTGCACCAGAAAAAGCATTCTTTCTGGTTGTATCAGAGCTTGGTATGGCTCCTGCTCTGCCCAAGACCGCAAGAAACTACAAAAGGTCATGAATGTAGCCCAATCCATCATGCAAACCAGCCTCCCATCCATTGACTCTGTCTTCCACCTTCTTCCATCGGGAAAAAGATATAAATGTCTGAGGTCATGTACCAACCGACTCAAGAACAGCTTCTTCCCTGCTGCCATCAGACTTTTGAATGGACCTACCTTGCATTAAGTTGATCTTTCTCGACACCCTAGCTATGACTATAACACTACATTCTGCACTCTCTCATTTCCTTCTCAATGAACGGTATGCTTTGTCTGTATAGCGCACAAGAAATAATACTTTTCAATTTATGTTAATACATGGGACAATAATAAATCAAATCAAATCAAGACAGTCAGAATCTGTATCGACCATCTATGATCGGACTGTTCCATCTTTCTTTACTGCAGCACAGAATCTCTGCAGTGCCGAAAGAGACCATATGGCCCATCAGATCTGCACCGACTCTCCAAAAGAGCATCTTACTCAGGCCTATCACTCACCCTCTTGCCCTATCTCCATAACCCTGACATTTACCATGGCCAATTCACCTAATCTGCACATCTTTGGACACTAAAGGCCAATTTACAATGGCCAATCCACCTAACTGTACATCTTTGGACATCACCATCCTTATAAAGCCGCTCCTCCATATTGCAGTGAATGATGGTCAAGCTCCCACAGTACAACCTCAGTGTGATTGACAAGGATGATAAGGAGCTGCGCTGAGCAGATGCCCTTTTCAGGGAATCACCTTCCTACCACTGAGCATGTTGAGTGTGAGGAGAACATCATCATTCTGACAATTCAAGTGCTGGTGTCATGCAGAACTGAAAAGGTAAGTGTGGTTCCTTCTGTTCTTGGCTATTTACAGAACAGCTAAGACAGTTAGAAATCATTTCTTCTATGCAGTGGGTAATGGCAGGCTACCAGACTAAATGATGTACACTTGCACCACATTTTGCTACTCCTCGATGAACTTGGTGAAATTTTTGAAGAATATCAAGTGGAAGTGCTCATGGTATGAATATTTTCTCATTGAAGACTGGTGAATCATCAATGACTGTAAGGTTTTGCACTATTCAAAGTACTGCCACAGTGTTGGATTAGTGGGGATATAGTCTGGTCACCCTTGTACTCGCTATTCTCAGACTTGGAGACATTCTTCATCTCATTGCTGAGCTTCTTTTATCTCCTGCAATTTCCTTGCAGTAGCTGGTAAGTGCTGAGTGATTTTCGGCATACCTGTTCTGTTCAGTCGGGAACATTCTTGACTGACATAGAGAAGTTCAAGGATTTTTCAGTCTTTATATTGTAGCTTTGCCATGATTTGGCCTCTTACTTATAAAGCTGTCCCACCAGGACCGTGTAATTTGATTGATAAGGGTTTCAATGTAATCTGTTTTATTTTAGGTAGAAAATCAAATTAGCTATCTTTGATTCTCAGTACCTTTCATCTGGGAAGTAAATGGGCAGTTTACATTACAACTGTTTATAGCCTCGAACAAATTTCTGAGATTTTGGAAGACTCATGGTGTACTCAGAAACTGCTGCCACTGTCTCCAAGCACCTTCTTGACGGGGCAACACAGTGACACAGTGGTTGGCACTGCTGCCTCTCAGCACCAGGGACCTGGGTTTGATTCCTGGCTTGGGTCACTGTCTGTGTGGAGTCTGCACCTTCTCCCCGTGTCTGCATGGGTTTCCTCCGGGTGCTCTGGTTTCCACCCACAGTCTGAAAGACGTGTTGGTTAAGTGCATTGGCCATGCTAAATTCTCCCTCAGTGTACCCAAACAGACACCAGAGTGTGGCGACTAGGGGAATTTCACAGTAACTTAATCACAGTGTTAATGTAAGTCTACTTGTGACACTCATAAATAAACTTTAAACTTTAAAACAATCTGAGCCTTCCTTTGATCTCCAACAATCAAACCACCCAGGCTTACTATCAGGCACACATCAGAACTGGTCACATTAAACCCCCCCTTCATTTACCTCAAATGTAAAGCCATATTCCCAAATTATATAATTCTTATAAATCTCATAATTGTAATTAAGAACAAAAAAAATTCAGTGCCTGGATATTTCTGTTAAATGTGACAAAGTGCATAACACTGTTTTTCCAGAATAAATTATTAATTAAAAGTGGATTAAGTGCAACCCTTGAAAGACACAGACATCAATTACCTCTGCTATTAGCTGCAGTAGCGGAACCTATTACCAATAATGAAAGCATTAATGCTAGCAGAATATATTGCAAGATTAAAGATTTGATTCAGAGCATACGCTAGATGGCCCAGGATTTCCAGTCTGACTTGTAAAGGCACAACTAATTTTTTTTTTCACTGGCTCAGGGCATTGCTTGTTTGGCCAGCATGTACTGCCCAACCCTAATTGCCCTTGTCAAGGTGGTGGTGAGTTGCCTTCTTGAACTGCCGCAATCATGTGGTGTAGGTACACTCACAGTGCTGTTAGAAAGTGAATTCCAGGGTGTTGACTCAGTGACAGTAAAGGAACGGCGATATGGTGTGTGGCATGAAGCGGAGCCGACAGGGGGCGGTGTTCCCATCCCCTTTTCGATCTCAGTGGTAGAGTCATGGGGTTTGGAAGGCGCTGTCGAAGGAGCCATGGGTGAGTTGCTGTAGTGCATCTTGTAGATGGTACACACTGCTGCCACTGTGGGTTGGCAGTGGAGGAAGTGAATGTTGGACATGGTGGAAGGGGTACCAAAGAAATGAGCTGGTTTGTCTTGGATGGTGTTGAGTTTCTTCAGATTTGTTGCACTTGTACCAATCCAGGCAAGTGGAGAGTATTCCATTACACCCCTGATTTGTGCCTTGTAGATGGTGGACAGGCTTTGCGGTGGTGAGTCTCTTGCTGCAGAATTCCCAGCCTTGGACCTGCTCCTGTACCACAGTATTTATGTGAGTGGTTCAGTTCAGGTTCAGTGATGGTGATGCCATTAAAAGTTAATGCTAAGATTCTCTCTTGTTGGCGCTGGTCATTGCCTGACGATTGTTGGAGGCTAGAGCCAAGAGAAGAATTCTCTACACCGTGAAGAAACAACTGCATTTATACCTTTACTGAATTTCAGACATCACAATGTACTTCACAGTCAATGAAATACTTTGTGAAGTGCAGTTATACTTAATACAAATATATATATTGTGGTTAGTATAGACATTGTGTGCACAGTGGTTAGCATTGCCGCCTCAGACATCAAGGACCCGAGTTTGATTCCAGTCTCTGTCTATGTGGAGTTTGCACATTCTCCTTGTGTCTATGTAGGCTTCCTTTGGGTGTTCCAGTTTCCTCACACAGTGCAAAGATGTGCAGGTTAAGTGGATTAGCCATGCTAAATTGCCCCTTAGTGTCCCAAGATGTGGAGGTTAGGTGGATTGGCCATGCTAAGTTGCCCCTTAGTGTCCCAAGATGTATAGGTTAGAGGGATTAGTGGGGTAAATACATGGGGTCACGGGGATAGGCCCTGGGTGAGATGCTCTGTTGGAGAGTGCAGACTCAATGGGCCGAATGGCCTCCTTCTGCACTGTTGGGGTTCTATGATTCTATGAATTACATCTTTCATTCTTCTAAACTCCAGTGAATACAGGCCCAGTTGACCCAATCTCTCCTCGTAGACAATCCTGCCATCTAAGCAATCTGTCTGCTGAACCTTCGCTGCACTCCCTGTGTGTCAACTATATCCTTTCTTAGATAAGGAGATCAAAACTGTGCACAGTGTTCCAGTTGTGGTCTCACCAAGGCCCTCGACAGCTCCAATAAAATATCCTTGCTCCTGTGCTCAAGGTCTCTTGAAATGAAGACCAACTTACCATTTACCTCCCCAAATGCTTGCTGCACTTGCATGCTTGCTTTCAGTGACTGGTTTATCAGGACATCCGAGTCCCTTTGTACATCAACATTTCCCAATCTATCAACAGTTAAATAAAACTCTGTCATTCTGTTTCTCCATCCAAAGTGGATGTCAGAGTCAGAGAGAGTTTAAAGTGAAACTTCGAACAATTAAAGCTCCCCAATCAATGACTTTCTCTGATGCTTTGTTAGGCTAAGTGTACCAGTGTTTATATAACCCAGAATTGAGACCAACCAATGTCCAACTACATCTAAAGTTTCAAGAATTACTGGATAAATCACATATATCATCACCCACAGTCACATTACAAATGGAAACTCCACTGTTTCATGAGAAATTATGCAGACATTTGTGTAAGAGAGCTGGCCTCAAATTAAATTACACAGCCCAAGTGTAACATAAAGTCATTGGGGACAATCTTACGAAAAACATTCGAAGTGCTGAACGAGTGCGAAAACAGCAGAGAATCGCACCCAATTTTTGAAAGAGCTCCCAAATGCAATCTTATGGCACTTAGAAAAATAAGATCCCAAATGCAATTCTCGCCAGTAGGGGGAGTGAACAGAGCCTATTCATGCCAAGAATCCGGCTGTAGACTGCTAGGAACGCTGTTGCAAATGTACCCTGATCTCCCAGTGTACTGTGTACAAATGTAATGGGAGATCTCTCACTTCCCCCTGGAAATCAACCTCACCCCCCCACCCCCCTGATTACCCCCACCCCCGAATGCTGGCCCTAATCGTCGCCCCTCCCTGGCCGATCACTGGCCTTGATCCACCTGTCTGCCTCTCCCCCCCTCCCCCCCACCCCGCTGAATACTGGCCCCATTCCTCCAATCTGGCCCTGATCCCACCCCCATGGCCAATCGCTGGCCCTGTTCCCCATGTGCAATGGTCAATTGCTGGCCCTGATTCCACCCCCGCCCCCCGGACAATCGCTGCCCCGGCCGATCCCAATGCAGAATATACCCCTCCCCACCTCCCTGTCGTGGCTCCACCCCTTCAGGCCCCACCCATTCAAGCCCCGCCCCACTACCCAGTGCCTGGGTGGCTTCAATGGCCTCCAGTCACACCGCTGAAGCCACCACATCAGGTCCCCATGTGGTGAGGACCTCACCGGTGACTTTGTTAAGGCAAGTGAGCCCAGACAGCCGGGGCTCGCTAATAAGATTTAAATGATCTAATAAATATTTAAATCAGCCTCTTTTTCAAACTTGGCCCAGTTGTCCGGACTGCTTTTGTCGTACATGAGTGGGTCAACGCGGCGAATTCCTTGTGCCATTCTGCCTATTCTTAACACCATGTAGTAGTGCTGGCTTCCAATGACTGGCAACCAAGGGTTGATAACAATAGTTTATTCAGCAGTCTGAGCAACTCTTATATGCTTCCACTCTGCCTGCGTTACGGAGGTCTCCCACGCTTCAATCACTCGGCATTTAAAGATGCCACGTCATCATGTGACCACTCCGTCTACAATCCTGAGTCACAAGTTGCACATTCTGAAATACACCCCGAGAGTTGCAAGCCACAAAACAATGCATAAAATGTGACGCTCGGGTGTAATGTCTGGCCAGGGCTTTGAGGGAGGGAACAATTCATTTCCTAATTGATTGTCAGCCGTGACTCAGTTGGTTCTGGTTCTGACTCTTGACTTTGAGTCATAGATTATGGGTTCAAAGGGAACATCAGCGGAAAAAGGGAACATTAGCAGCATTCCAGCGCAGTAGTGGGAGTGCTGATAGCGAGGATGCTGTCTTTCAAAAGAGATATTAAACCACAGCCCCATCAGTCCTCTCTGATGGATGAAGAAGATCCCGTATGGCATTATTTCAAAAAGCAGAAGTTATTCCTGGTGTCCTGGCCAGTATTTATCCTTCAATCAAAATCATAAAAACAGATTATCCGCCACGTTCGGCAGATCTGGCAGCAGCTGCAGGAAGAGAAAGCAGAGTTAACGTTTCGAGTCTTTTTGACTCTTCAGATGCCAGCATCCGCTATATTTTCATAGAATCATAGAATCCCTACAGTGCAAAAGGTGGCCATTCAGCCCATCGAATCTGTACCAACCAGGCCCTCTTTCCAAAACCCCTCATATTTACCCTGCTAATTCCCTGACACTAAGAGTCAATTTATCATGGCCAATCAACCTAACCCGCACATCTTTGGACTGTGGGAGGGAACCGGAGCACCCGGAGGAAACCCATGCAGACACGGGGAGACAGTGACCTGAGGCTGGAATTGAATCTGGGTCCCTGGCGCTGTGAGGCAGCAGTGCTAACCACTGTTCCATCGTGCTGCCCAATTTTGTTTATTTATCCATCACATTTCAGTTTGTGGGAGTTTGCTGTGTTTTTTATTATTCTTTCATGGGATGCAGGCATCACCTGCTAGGCTGGCATTGCTGCCAGTCACTAATTGCCCTGGAACTGAGCTGCTTGCTGGTCAGTTCAGAGGGCAGTTAAGGGTCAACGCCATTGCTGTGGGACTGGACTCAGATGCAGGCCCGGATGGCAGACTTCCTTCCCTGAAGGGGATTGGGAGAACAAATGGGTTTTTAATGAAGATCAATGATAGCTTCACGGACACCGTTAACTTCCAGAATTCTGAATTAATTTCAATTCCAGCAGCTACCTTTGTGGGAGTTGAACCTGTGTCCTCAGAGCACGAGGATCTGTGGGTTACTAATCCACTACACCATGGTCTCAGCCACAACTGGGCAGCTGTGCTTCCTACATTGTTCAAGAACTGAAGAATTAGAAGCAGAAGGAGGCCAACCAAGCCCTTCAAGCCTGCCCCGCCATTCAATACCATCATGGCTGATCTATGCAGGCCTCAACTCCTTTTCTGTTTCATTTCCCCATTGCCCTCTATTCATTGATCTATCAAATATTTATCCACCTCCACTTTAAATATTTCTAATGATCCAGCCTCCACCACCCTTTGTGGCAGAGAATTCCAGAGATTCACCATCCTCTGCAAGAAGAAATTTCTCTGCACCTCAGTTTTAAATGACCGGCCCTCTATCTTGTAGCTGTATCCCCTTGTTCGAGACCTCCCACTGGTGAAAACATCTTACCATCTACCCTGTCAAGCCCCTTTAGGGTCTTATATGGTTGAATAAGGTCACCCCTCAGTCTTCTAAACTCCAAGGAATACAGACCCAGACTATTTAGTCTCTCTTGATAGGACAACCCTCTCATCCCAGGAATTAGCCTGGTGAATCTCCTTTGGACTGCCTCCAATGTTACTATATCCTTCTTTAGGTCAGGGGACCAAAACTGTATGCAGTATTCCAGGTTTAGGCCTGTACAACTGCAACAAAACCTCCCTATTAAACTCCAACCCCTTTTGCAATAAAGGCCAAAATGCCGTTTGTCTTCTTAACTACTTGTTGGGCCTGCCTGTTAGCTTTTTATGATTCATGCACTGGAACATCTAGGTCCCTCTGCACTTCATTCACCTGCAGCCTCTCTCCATTTAGATAAGATGAGAGGTCACATGACACCAGGTTATAGTGCAACAGGTTTGAAATCACAGGCTTTCGGAGCGCTGCTCCTTTGTCAGGTTAAGTGGAGAGAGACGTGCAGGCACAGAATATATAGGCGGAGTGATGATAGCCTGACACTCACAGGTAATCAAGAGTGTCAATGGATAAATACAGACAGTGTAGTGCAGTGTAGGCCGGGTGAATAACAAGTCTTTACAGGTAATCACGAGTACTAATAGATAAGTGCAAGAAATTACGTATAATCTAGTGTTGACAGGCTGCGTAACAAGTGAAGGGATGACCCAAGAACTGATAATTTAAGGCAGAGACATACTTTGAATTTACTGTGGCCAGGTTATCATCCGAGGATACTTGACAAAGGGTCCTTGAATGTCAAATGTATAAACCAACAAGAAGACCAAGATCACTCACATTGCAACAAACTATGGGTAATGCAGATTCCATTTATGAGAGGAGACATTGGGCCAAGTATTCCATGGAATGGTATTCACCATTGGATTAAATCTGCTCCTCAATTCCCACCTTATTCTGGAGCTCCACATTTCCTGTCCAGACTATTAACCTGGACCGGCTGAGAAATGTGGAGTGGAGCTGCCTCTGGAGTCCTTCCTTCAGGGTGTAGGAGCATCGGGGAAGGGAATCAAAGCAACACCCAGCTGCTGTACACTAGAATGTTTAAATGTCCCAGCCACATTGGCAAGCTAGGAGAGAAGGTGAGATAAATAGGTGAGTAGATCGGGTGGGTCGGATGGTCAAGGGGGCAGGGGGGGAAGGGGTTGCGGTGGGGATGAATCAGATGGTTGGGGAGGATACAGGCAGGTGGTCAGGGAGATGGGAGGCTCTTGTGGGGCCAGGGTGGTCGGAGGTAGTCATGGGGTTGGGAGGGGAATAGTTGGGGAATGGGATGGGGGGTGTACTGTGTGGTTACACAGGAGCTGGAAGTGGTTTTGATCCTTCTAACTTTTCCTGGGTAATTGTTCTGCTACGAGAATTGAAACCATTCAAAATCTACAACTTTAAAATCAGAGTTTCAGAGAATTACACCATAAGACTAAGGTGCAGATGTAGACCATTCGGTCTATCGAGTCTGCTCTGTCTTTTAATGAGATCATGGCTTCTGATGTGATAATCCTCAACTCTACTTTTCCATGTTATCCCCATAACCCTTGATTTCCTTACTGGTTAAAAATCTGTCTGTCTCAGCTTTGACCATTTTTAGTAACCCAGCCTCTATAGCTCTCTGCGATAAAGAATTTCACAGATTCACTACGCTCTGAGAGAAGAAATTTCTCCGCATCTCTGCCTCAAATGGGTGACCTCTTACTCTGAGATTATGCCTTCTGGTGCTAGACTCTCCCACAAGGGGAAACAACCTCTCAGCATCTACTCTGTCAAACCCCCTGAGAATCCTATATGTCTCAATAAGGTCATCTATCATTCTTCTAAACTCCAACGAAAACAGGCCCAACCTAAGCGACCTTTCTCATACCCAGGATCAATGTAATGAACCTCCGCTGGACTGCCTCCAATGTGAGTATATATTTTCTTAGATAAGGGGACCAAAGCTGTTCACAGCATTCCTGTGTGTCTAACAAGTGGCTTGAATAGTTTTAGCAAGACTTTCCTACTTGTATACCCATCAAAATAAAGGCCAAATTCCATTTCTATTCTCATCAGTAAAGTGATGGAAGGGGTCATCAACGGTGCTACCAAACAGCACTTACAGCATTAACCTGCTCAAGGATGCTCAGTTTAGGTTACAGCAGGGTCATTCAAATCCTGACCTCATCAAACATGCAGAAAAGAGCTGAATGCCAGAGGTGAGGTTAGAGTGAGGACCCTTGACATCAACACAACATTTGGCTGAATATGGTATCACGGAGCCCTAGCAAAACTGGAGATAATGGGATTCAGGGGGAAAGCTCTCCACTGATTAGAGTCATACATGGCACAAAAGAAGATTGTTGTGGTAGTTGGATGTCAATCATCTCAGCTCCAGGGTATCTCTGTAGGAGTTCCTCAGGGTAGTGTCCTAGGCACAACCATCTTCAGCTGCTTCATCAATGACCTCCCTTCCTTCATAAGATCAGAAGTGGGGATATCCACAGATGATTACACGATGTTCAGCACCATTTACAACTCCTCAGACACAGAAGCAGGTCATGTCTGAATGCAACAAGACCTGGATGATATCCAGGCTTGGACTGACAAGTGGCAAGTAACATTCATGCCATACAAGTGCCATACAGTGACCATCTCCAACAAGAGGGGATCTAACCATTACCCCTTGACATTCAAAGGCATTACCATCGCTGAATTCCCCACTATCAACATCCTGGAGATTAACATTGACTCGAAACTGAACTGGACTAGCCACATAAATGCTGTGGCTACCAGGGCAAATCAAAGGCCAGGAATCCTAAGACAGGTAACTAGCTCCTGACTCCCCAAAGCCTGTCCACCATCTACAAGGCACAAGTCAGGAGTGTGATGGAATACTCTCCACTTGCCTGGATGAGTGCAACTCCAATAACATTCAAGAAGCTCCACACCATTCAAAGCAGCCGGTTTGATTGCTACCCATAGAGCCATAGAATAGAACCATAGAACTATAGAATCCCTACAGGGCAGAAAGTGGCCATTCAGCCCATCAATTCTGCACCTGCTCTCTGAAAGAGCATCACACCCAGGCCTCCTCTCTACCCTATCCCCCTAACCCTGTGCATTTACTATGGCCAATCCATCTAACCTACACATCTTTGGACTGTGGGTCGAAACTGGAGCACCCGGAGGAAACCCACGCAGATATGGGGAAAAAAGTGTAAACTCCACACAGTCACCCTAGACCAGAATTGAACCCGGGTCCCTGGCACTGTGAGGCAGCAGTGCTGACCACTGTGCCACTGTGCCACCCATACCTCTTCCACACATATCAAATCCCACCTCCACTGCTGAACAGTGGCAACCATATGTACCATCTGCAAGGTTCACTGCAGGAACTCACTAAGGTTCCTTAGGTATCACCTTCCAAACCCACGACCACTACCATCTAGAAGGACTAGAGCAGCAGATACCTAGGAATACCACCATTTGGAAGTTCCCTCCAAGTCACTCACCATTCTGACTTGGAAATATATTGCCATTCCTTCACTGTCACTGGATCCAAATACTGGGAATCCCCCCCCCCCAAAAGCACTGTGGGCATACCTACACCACTGTGGCTGCAGGGGTTCAAGAAGACTACTCACCACCACCTTCTGAAGGACAACTCGGGATGGGCAATAAATGCTGGCCTTGCCAGCGACGCCCACATCCTGTAAAACAAATAATAAAAAAATTGCCTTCCATATTACCTGCTGACCTTTCATGCTAGCTTTCTGAGATTTATGCATGAGGACCCCAAATCTCTCTCTCTGGTGCAGTCTTTTTTCATTTAGATAATTTTCAGCTCCTTTATGCTTCCGATCAAAGTGCATAACTTCACATTTTCCGACATTATATTCCATCTGTCAAGTTTTTGCCCACACACTTAGCCTGCCTATTTCCCTCTGTAGTCTCTTTGTGGCATCCTCATCACTTGCCTTCCCACCTATTTTTGCGTCATCCGCAAACTTGGCAATAGTATATTCACTTCCCTCGTCCAAGTCATTAATATAAACTGTAAATAATTGCGGCCCCCGTATTGATCCTTGTAGCAGACTGCCACCCTAAAAATGCCCCTCTGATCCCGACTGTCTGTCTTCTATCAGTTAGCCAATCCTCTATCCATGCTAATATACTACTCCCAACATCCGAGCTCTAACCCTAACCCTCATCTTATTAAGTAACCTTTTGTACGGTACCTTATCAAACGCTTTTCCAGACGCAGATAAATTGTCCAATGGAAGGTGAAACTTGCTAGGCAATTCTTGCACAGTCCTTGCATGGGGACTTCAAAGGGAGCCCCCAATGCATTTTCCAGGCTGCCTCTGGGATACGACCCTTAGGGAAATGTAAGATCTGGACCCATTTACACTCACTTGCCGGAATTTTACTGTCTCGCCCGAGTCTCGTAAGATCCCACCTGAGGCCAACGGAGAATGCTATTCTGCGAGCCTCACCCGCCCCGGCATGCCGGCAAAATTCCAACAACTGTGTTCCATTTAGTTTACACTTGTGCAGAACTGGAAAACAAATTGTATCATTGCATCTGTTGTAATGATCCGTCTGCAAAATAATTTTCACCTTTCAGCATGAAAACAAAATATCTGCCCCAAAAATCCCCATTGCTGGGGAATCACATTAGAAAATTTAAAAAGAAGAAAAGCTTGGCACAGCGAAAAGCCCACAGGTGATATGCAATTTTTGTTACCATGGAAACCAGTCCATCAGTTTAATATCCAGATTGAAAATATTACAAAAAGAAAATTACAGAAAGACTTGCCAGATATCTCTGGACTTGTTCCTTTAATGATTAAACTATTGAGGTGAGGGATAGAAAAAATACTTTCTTTTCCAAGGCATTTTTCAGAACGGCAGCAGATACCAAAACATTACCCGATTAACTAATCTGAAACAGAAACAGAAAATGCTGGAAAATCTCAGCAGGTCTGACAGCATCTGTGGAGAGGGAATAGAGTCAATAAGTGGGGATTTTCCAGCCGCACTTGCCCTGAAACTGGAAAATCCCACCCGAGGTCAACGGACCTATCCATGGTCCGCCCCTCACCCGCTCTGATTCCTGTGGCGGGCGGGACAGTAAAATTAGCCCCAATGTTTCGAGTCTAGATAACCTTCGTCAGGGTAACCTTAAAGTGCAGGCACAGTTGTCATGTAGAAAACTTGTCAGCACAACAAGTTCCCACAAGTGTAATAATGACGAGGTAATTTGTACAAGTCACTCTGACTGAGGGGTAAATATTGACTAGCGCATGAGGGAGAACTCCAAAATAAATGACAGGAATACCTGAGTCACAGTCATCCCTTCCCCATGCTTCTTTAGAATTGTACCCTGACATTGTTTCCTGTAATAAGTCAATGAGGCTAAAGAACGAAAGGCTTTATTGGCTATGAACTATACTTACAACAGGGTCAGACAGAAAAGCTATGCGACTGTACTCCTTCCTGCCTCCAACAATGATCCTCTCCTGGCACGGGATACGCATCCTCGCACTCTCTCATCTCGACATTCCATAGGGTCCGGCTCTTACGGAATGCCCCCTTAAAGGGGCGACACTGCCACATTTACATCCACCTGAGAGGGTTTAGTGTCTCTCTCAAATGTTTTCCTCATCTGGGTTTAGGCTAAGTCTCTGGAGTTGGACTTGAACCTAGAACATTCTGACCCAGAGGTCAGCATGGTAGCACCCAGCCGCGGCTGACACCAAGGGTGGGATTCTCCCCAAAAAATTCTAAGTATCGAATTCGCGTAAAAACTGGAGCTGGAGCTGTTTTTTTCAGTGGGGTTTTCAAGATGAATCTCCCACACACTGTGCACTGCAGCGTGCACTAGCATGAATCACGCTGAAAATCAGTGGGTGGGGTTTATTCCCGCTGGAGAGGCTGGCAGCATAGCGCTGAGCAGGTCACTGCGCATGCGCCGATCTGTCAGAGCAGAGATTGGCACATGTGCAGTAGCCCCGCACTGCCAGCCTCCCAATCACTGGCCAGCCCCGTGACCCCATATGGCTCGCTCACTGGCACCTCCCCGGCCCAATTGCTGGCCTTCTGGACGTGCCTGGGCCAGCCTCACGCCCATGTTTGCCTCGATCTCCCCCCCCCCCCCCCACCCCATCTGCACCCCATAGCCCCGACCTCCCCCCGGCAGGCCAACCCCCAGTCCCCCGTCCCCACCAGAATGGCCAGCCCCGATCACTGGCCTCCCTCCCTCCGATCACTGATCCTATCTGCAGAGTGGCAGCAGGACCCCCCCACCCCCACCGATCTCTCCCCCAGAGCCCCGCACACTAAGCCCACTGGGCTCCACCTCCTTGGCACTGCCCAATGCACAGTGGGCAGTGCCAAGGTGCCCCCTTGCGCATTGCCACTTTGCCCCCTGGCACTGCCAAGCTGGCAATGCCCGAGGGGCACCCCTTACCCCAGCCTTGATGGCCCCCCCCTTCACTCCAGCAGGGTGGGGCCGCAAGTTCACCGCAAGTAGGGAGCTATTGTAAACCCCACTGGAGTGATACACTCCTGGTGGAGACTTTAGCGGGCCTGGAGACTTCAGATTTTAGATGCAAATCCTAATTTAAATAAATTATACAGCTCTGCGCTGATTTCTGGCACGGAGCTGACAGCCCCGGAAATCCAGTGCCCGCAGACTCGTGGGGGCTGTGGCTCCCAGTGAGGAGGCTGCTAAAAGGCCTCTGCTTGAGTCTCCCGGTCCCTGCTAAAGCAGCACAGAGTGCTGGGAGAATCGCCCCCTTCCCCCAAGCCTTTACTGAATTGAAGTACGCCATCTCTGTCGATAGATGTGAGTACATAGCACTCCGGGTGTGACTGGTGTCTTCTGGCTGGTCCTCAGCTCACATTTAGCAGATTCTT